>NC_064927.1:111578524-111892774 GCF_023897955.1 Schistocerca gregaria
TAAATTGATTTCTTAGGATGGCTAGGATGTGTGGCTGCTGTGTACGGACGCAGGAGGAGCTGGCCACTCTTCGCGAACAGCTGAGCGTGTTGATGGCCGCGGTCAGCCGTCTTCAGGCTGCTGCCTCGGAGTGTAGCGGCAGTGGGGAGTCTGGTGCGTCGCATGGTGCACCCCAGGTGTTAGATGCTTCACCCACTGTCCCTGCTGTCGAGACATCTTCGCGGGTACCGGGCGCGGTTGGGCCACCCTCTCCCCAAGGGGAGTGGCGGGTTCAGCGGCGTTCGCGGCGCACGAGGCGGAGGGTCAATGTGGAGGCTGGCCGTGTGGCATCGCCCGCTCTGCCTGTGAGTGGACATGTGGCTGCTCCTTCAGCAAGGTCCGAGCAGGCACACGGGGGGAGGGGTTTATTAGTTATTGGGAGCTCCAACGTTAGGCGGGTGATGGAGCCCCTTAGGGAAATAGCGGAAAGGTCGGGGAAGAAGGCCAGTGTTCACTCTGTCTGCTTGCCGGGGGGTCTCATCCGAGATGTGGAGGAGGCCCTACCGGCGGCGATAGAGAGCACTGGGTGCACCCGACTGCAAATTGTTGCTCATGTCGGCACCAATGACTCTTGCCGTCTGGGTTCAGAGGTCATCCTCAGTTCGTACAGGCGGTTGGCGGAGTTGGTGAAGGTGGAAAGCCTCGCTCGCGGGGTGGAATCAGAGCTAACTATTTGTAGTATCGTTCCGAGAACCGATCGCGGTCCTCTGGTTTGGAGCCGAGTGGAAGGCTTAAACCAGAGGCTCAGACGATTCTGCGGAGAGCTGGGGTGCAAATTTCTCGACCTCCGCTATCGGGTGGAGAAATGTAGGGTCCCCCTGAATAGGTCAGGCGTGCACTACACGCCGGAAGCGGCTACGAGGGTAGCGGAGTACGTGTGGAGTGCACATGGGGTTTTTTTTAGGTTAGAGAATTCCCTCCCTAGGCCCGACAAGACGCCTCCTGAGACGCGGCAAGGCAGGAGTAGGCAAAATGCAACAAGGAATAACAATATTAATGTGCTAATAGTAAACTGCAGAAGCGTCTATAGAAAGGTCCCAGAACTGCTCTCATTAATAAACGGTCACAACGCCCATATAGTACTAGGAACAGAAAGTTGGCTGAAACCAGACGTAAACAGTAATGAAATCCTAAACTCTGATTGGAATGTATACCGCAGAGATAGGCTGGACAGTGAAGGGGGAGGCGTGTTTATAGCGATAAGAAGTGCAATAGTATCGAAGGAAATTGACGGAGATTCGAATTGTGAAATGATTTGGGTGAAGGTCACGGTTAAAGCAGGCTCAGACATGGTAATTGGATGTCTCTATAGGCCCCCGGGCTCAGCAGCTGTTGTGGCTCAGCACCTGAAGAATAATTTGGAAAATATTTCGAGTAGATTTCCCCACCATGTTATAGTTCTGGGTGGAGATTTTAATTTGCCGGATATAGACTGGGAGACTCAAACGTTCATAACGGGTGGCAGGGACAAAGAATCCAGTGAAATATTTTTAAGTGCTTTATCTGAAAACTACCTTGAGCAGTTAAACAGAAAACCGACTCGTGGCGATAATATATTAGACCTTCTGGTGACAAACAGACCCGAACTATTTGAATCAGTTAATGCAGAACAGGGAATCAGCGATCATAAAGCGGTTACTGCGTCGATGATTTCAGCCGTAAATAGAAATATTAAAAAAGGTAGGAAGATTTTTCTGTTTAGCAAAAGTGACAAAAAGCAGATTACAGAGTACCTGACGGCTCAACACAAAAGTTTTGTCTCAAGTGCAGATAGTGTTGAGGATCAGTGGACAAAGTTCAAAACCATGGTACAATATGCGTTAGATGAGTATGTGCCAAGCAAGATCGTAAGAGATGGAAAAGAGCCACCGTGGTACAACAACCGAGTTAGAAAACTGCTGCGGAAGCAAAGGGAACTTCACAGCAAACATAAACATAGCCAAAGCCTTGCAGACAAACAAAAATTACGCGAAGCGAAATGTAGTGTGAGGAGGGCTATGCGAGAGGCTTTCAATGAATTCGAAAGTAACGTTCTATGTACTGACTTGGCAGAAAATCCTAAGAAATTTTGGTCCTATGTCAAAGCGGTAGGTGGATCAAAACAAAATGTCCAGACACTCTGTGACCAAAATGGTACTGAAACAGAGGATGACAGACTAAAGGCCGAATTACTAAATGTCTTCTTCCAAAGCTGTTTCACAGAGGAAGACTGCACTGTGCTTCCTTCTCTAGATTGTCGCACAGTTGACAAAATGGTAGATATCGAAGTAGACGACAGAGGGATAGAGAAACAATTAAAATCGCTCAAAAGAGGAAAGGCCGCTGGTCCTGATGGGATACCAGTTCGATTTTACACAGAGTACGCGAAGGAACTTGCCCCCCTCCTTGCAGCGGTGTACCGTAGGTCTCTAGAAGAGCGAAGCGTTCCAAAGGATTGGAAAAGGGCATAGGTCATCCCCGTTCTCAAGAAGGGACGTCGAACAGATGTGCAGAACTATAGACCTATATCTCTAACGTCGATCAGTTGTAGAATTTTGGAACACGTATTATGTTCGAGTATAATGTCTTTTCTGGAGACTAGAAATCTACTCTGTAGGAATCAGCATGGGTTTCGAAAAAGACGATCGTGTGAAACCCAGCTCGCGCTATTCGTCCACGAGACTCAGAGGGCCTTAGACACGGGTTCACAGGTAGATGCCGTGTTTCTTGACTTCCGCAAGGCGTTTGACACAGTTCCCCATAGTCGTTTAATGAACAAAGTAAGAGCATACGGACTATCAGATCAATTGTGTGATTGGATTGAGGAGTTCCTAGATAACAGAACGCAGCACGTCATTCTCAATGGAGAGAAGTCTTCCGAAGTAAGAGTGATTTCAGGTGTGCCGCAGGGGAGTGTCATAGGACCGTTGCTATTCACAATATACATAAATGACCTGGTGGATGACATCGGAAGTTCACTGAGGCTTTTTGCAGATGATGCTGTGGTGTATCGAGAGGTTGCAACAATGGAAGATTGTACTGAAATGCAGGAGGATCTGCAGCGAATTGACGCATGGTGCACGGAATGGCAATTGAATCTCAATGTAGCGAAGTGTAATGTGATGCGAATACATAGAAAGATAGGTCCCTTATCATTTAGCTACAAAATAGCAGGTCAGCAACTGGAAGCAGTTAATTCCATAAATTATCTGGGAGTACGCATTAGGAGTGATTTAAAGTGGAATGATCATATAAAGTTGATCGTCGGTAAAGCAGATGCCAGACTGAGATTCATTGGAAGAATCCTAAGGAAATGCAATCCGACAACAAAGGAAGTAGGTTACAGTACGCTTGTTCGCCCAATGCTTGAATACTGCTCAGCAGTGTGGGATCCGCACCAGGTAGGGTTTATAGAAGAGATAGAGAAGATCCAACGGAGAGCAGCGCGCTTCGTTACAGGATCATTTAGTAATTGCGAAAGCGTTACGGAGATGATAGATAAACTCCAGTGGAAGACTCTGCAGGAGAGACGCTCAGTAGCTCGGTACGGGCTTTTGTTGAAGTTTCGAGAACATACCTTCACCGAAGAGTCAAGCAGTATATTGCTCCCTCCTACGTATATCTCGCGAAGAGACCATGAGGATAAAATCAGAGAGATTAGAGCCCACACAGAAGCATACCGACAATCCTTCTTTCCACGTACAATACGAGACTGGAATAGAAGGGAGAACCGATAGAGGTACTCAGGGTACCCTCCGCCACACACCGTCAGGTGGCTTGCGGAGTACGGATGTAGATGTAGATGTAGATGTAGAAGCCATTACAAAAGTAAATCAGGGTAATTTAGATAAGAAAACTTTTACTCTCGTCGCCAATGTTGTGGTTGGCAGGAGAGACAACACCTTGTAACTAAAGGAGGCCAAAATGCACGCGTTTCAGCTCATGCAGGCTGGCGTGAGGTCTGGAACATGACAAGGGAATTAGAATTGAGAAAAATGGACGTAGCTGGTGGAATACTTAACTTTAATCCATTAATGGAGAACATCGCTCTTTATGGTACATGATTCACAATATCAATAGTACGGATACTGGCGCCTTGCTAGGTTGTAGCAAATAACGTAGCTGAAGGCTATGCTAACTATCGTCTCGGCAAATGAGAGCGTAGAAGTCAGTGAACCATCGCTAGCAAAGTCAGCTGTACAACTGGGGCGACTGCTAAGAAGTCGCTCTAGACCTGCTGTGTGGCAGCGCTCGGTCTGCAATCATTGACAGTGGCGACACGCGGGTCCAACGTATGCTACCGTACTGCAGCCGATTTAAAGGCTACCATCTAGCAAGTGAGGTGTCTGGCAGTGACACCACACATAGAAAATTCTTGGAAGTTGATTGCACATGCAGAGGAATGCGCACTGGTGAGTCATGCATGTCTGATGAAAATATCGCACAGTGGAAAATCCAGGATGGAATAATGGCAGTATTGTGCAAAGGAAAGATTGGTACTCACCATATAGAGAAAACATTGAGTCACAGATGGCACACCAAAATATTACTAAACATGTGAATTATCAGTCAAAAGATTTTCTTCTAAAGTAGATAACACACATAAATTAATGCAAGTACAACAAACACACACACATGTCCACGGTCTCCGGCCACCACATGTTCAGTGTTTTTTGTGTACCTGTCTGTGACTCAACATCTCCTCTATATGGTGAGTAGGCATCTATCCTTTTCATACTACTGTGATGAAACTGTTAAGCGTATCTGAGGTGCATTCACATGGAGACATCAGAAGACCTCTAGATGGACAGACCAGGAACTTCAAACAATAGAGTGACATGTTCTAAAATGACATTGCATAGGAAGTCTTACAAGTTGCAGTTACTGTAGCAGTTGTGTCCTAATACCCATAACAGAAAGTATAAATTTTACATTTCAGTTTTCCAGGATATTGCAGAGGACATTATTTCCAAATGACTCATCTTTTTGGATGAATTGATGTTTATCTATGGGTAAAGTTAACCACTATAATGTAAGAATTTGTGGGTCACAAAATCCTGACACCATTATCTAACATGAAAGAGGCTCACTGAAACTGAATGTGTGTTGTGCCATTTCTGTTCATGAAGTTTGTGGACATTTCTTTTTTGAGAAGAAAACTGTGAGAGGAATGCCATATCTGGTCATGCTGAAAAATTGATTGTTTCTTCAACTTCACAAAGATTCAAATGATTTAATTTTCACTTATGATGGTGACCTGCCTCTCTTTCACCATAAGGAACACCGTTATCTTAAAAACACTGTCCCACATGGTATATTGGAAGAGATGGACAACCAGGTCTTGTTCATTGTCTTTGTTATCCCAGGTCACCAGACCTCATAGTTGTGACTTTTATCTGTGGGGTTACATAAAAGACAAAGTCTTTTTCCCACTTATGGCACCTACTCTTCAGGATCAGAGAAACTGAATTGTTGATGCTGAGCTACCAATTTAATAAACAGGGACCTGTTGATTTGTGTGTGGAATGAAGTGGACTAATATTTTGTTGTTTCTTGAACAATGCATGGTGCTCATGTTGAGAGGAGAGTGTAGTGTAGTGTAGTTTCTGAGCTAACATAAAACTTTGAATTTTCCTCTATCCAGTCACATGTGCAACATGTTTCTATCTTTCACAGTTTGTCTATAATAAGAAATTGAAACTTGTTCTTCCTTTTCTCAATCACCCTGGTTATTGGCCAAACAGGCAGGGCTGCAACATCTAGGCTGACTGAAGATGAATGCAGTTCAAGATTACATAAGTCAGACTGCACTATTCCAAACATGTACTGAAGGAGGGACACATATATCAACTCCACACAGAATTTGTACATACAGCCAACACACAAAGAAATCTAAGCCTGTTAGAAGCACTTGAGATAAACAAATATTTAGCTCAAAATTCCCAATTGGTTCTAAATGGTCAATTACAGCTGAGCACATCCCCATCTCTAAGCTTCACATGATGCAATCAATCAGTTACATACCCACAGACCATCATAATGTCACATATTGCATCACAAAACTAAAAAACAATAAAATTTCATGTTCCTTATCTTGCTTACCTCACAAATTTCAACATTATAACAATATAACTTGTAATATTGTGTTTTTATTCATGTGCCATGTATAATATTGTCAGTTGCGTAAACTATAATTTACAGTGTAAAATATTTTTGTGCTCCATTATACAGTTCTCAACCCATGTCATGACCTCACAAACTATAGCATCATAACCATATAACCTGTAATACCATAATATAGTGTATTTTAATTAATGTATTGTGTTTAATATTGTCCACTGCATAAAATGCAATTTACGATGTTTGGTGCACAATACAAATGAAAAATGCTGAGTCTCACAACCTCACAAACATTAGCATTACAGCCATTTAATCTGTAATGTTGTGTAGTTTAATTATTTATTGCATTTAATATTGTCCACTGTGTAAAGTGTAATTTACCATGTTAAAAAAAAAAAAAACAAGTTTGGTGCACTGCATTCCATGCAAGTGGTTACCTAAAAACTAGTCTCCCTTGTGGACACTAGCCAGCTGTTCCCTGAAGACAGGCAATAAGCCAAAACTAGTTAGAAAATAAGCAAAAATCAGTAGTACAAAAACAATTTATTTGTTATTCAACCTTAGATATGTAATCGTCCTAACATGAAGTGATTGAAGAGTCCATAAATAAAATAATATTCTTTTAAATGCCAGCAAAGTAATTTTTCAATGAGACATGGGAAGTGTAATTACCAGTACCACAAAATCAATACTTCTTTTTGTGGAATGTGGGAAGCATACTTACCACCAACTTAATTGTTTTACTCTCCTGTTGTGAATATGTCTGACATCTTTTTGTAGTACATGATACAAGGTGTACAAAACTTGCAACAGTCGCTTTCCGTTGTCACTTGTCAAGTCAGAACACATGGCTTTGTTTCTACACTATATGCTATGGTCACTTGTACCAGCTCACTACTTTATTGTGTGATAAAGGGAGTTTCTAGGATTGTTCTACACATTATGGTAAATAAACTGGAATATTAGTAAAAACATATTTTGAAAATTAATTTATTATTTGTCATTTATATCACAAATGTTTATTACCTTTTATGGGAAATACATCTAAGAAATGAGTTTATAAAGAGATATACACAGAAAAAGAAGCACTGAAGTTGCTGTTTTCATGAGCTAGTGATCCTGAGAATTCTGACACATAAACTGATGAAGATATAGATGATGAATTTGTTCCAGACATTGCACAAGACCCTGATCCATGTTTGGTTATACAACTTGATAACAATAGTACTCAAAACAGTGCCTGTGCTCTAGACATTGATGTTTCTAATGACGATACCGAAAGTGAAGAAGAGAGGATGATACAAGAGAAATGGTCACATGACTCTGCTGTTTTCAAATTGCTTCACATTGATACACAAGTAGCAGCTCATTGACAAAATACAACACAGAGGATGTCTATTTCCTTTCTTTATTTACCCGAGATGTCAGAGCATGTGGTTCAGCAGACAAATCTGTATGCACAGCAATTGAAATAGAATCTGCAATCTGGTCAGACTGTAAGTGAGGCAACAAAACAACTGGCAAATTTATCTGTAGAGAGTTACAGGGCTGCACTGCTCTGAATATTTGGACAGATATTGCGTTGCCACAGGTAGCGTATCACTCAAATTCAGTGCGTGCTCTATGTCAGTCTGATATATTGGAACATATAACATTCAAATGTTTCAAAAAGATACATTTAACTATTCACATAAATTACAACACGATGGGTCCTCCAAGATAACATCCAAATCATGATAAACTTCATAAGGTTGTAACCTTTCTGGAGAACACACCTCACAAACCATAGTCAGCTAGTATTATGTGATTACGTAGACTTTCCTGGTGTAATAAGTCTTGAAAGTCTCTTTGGGTTTACTGCCGGGTCCTAAAATCAACTTGACTCGATATTTCGGCGATCCAACTGTTCGCCATCTTCAGTAAATGCTACTTCTGCTGATGAGTCCCACTGAGAACTGGTGCAAGATTGCAATTCGACGTCCTATATAGGCCACTGTTCAATACACGGTGCATGCGCCGCCCATCACGGTTTCTGCCTTACAAAACGGGGAGGTGGCGCCGCCCTTAGTGAAACACTGCTGGCAACGATATATCGCAATCAAGGCCGCACCGAAGAACATTCAGTTTTGATGCGAGATAATACAGGATTCCACGTTTTGCTAAGAGGAAACCCATTATCTCTGTTGATTAAATTATTAGCCAACCTAATTTCAACTGCCTCTTTATAGACACTATTCCAAAAACCGGAAATGTTGGCAATCACAACAAAATTCGTCCAATCTTAAACGATAAGCCTCCAGCATAAGGAAGAAAGGCCAGACCTATGTTCCTCTTCGTACGCCTCCGGAGATGGTCCAAATTCCATAGCCCAACGAATCTGTTTCTCGGTGTATCCATTTTCCTTAAAAACAGAACATGCAAGCCAAGCACTTTTAAGAGAACACATTCGTTTTACCAGTAGACAGCTGGATATTGTTTCCAAAGATTTATTTTATTTACATTTGAACTTGTCCTCACAGTTTTCAAGGGATGTTTGGCAGTGGGTTGATGATTCCACATGGGTGCTATCAGATTGGACACATAGGAGCACCGTTACCAGACAATCCTCGAAATTTGGACTGCTTCTTTCTCGTTCTACAGCATCAGAAGTGGATAAACATCGGCGTACTGTGATTAATCTCTCTAACAAGACGTTGGATGGGCCCACAGTGTCGATATTGGAGAAAGGTTTAAATTTTTCGCCCACTCCCAAGAGAATTCCTATCACAGAGTTCATATGCTCTCTAGAACAAGCAGTACACAGCCTACCCAAGGATCAAGCAGAGGAAATAAGGTAAGAAATGTCGCACACATTACATCGGGCTCAACCACTGTGGGATAACATCTCTTCCGCAGAGAGAGCAGCCATTCGTTCCCTTATGAATGATGACGAAGTAGTAGTTTTACCAGCTGACAAGGGGAATGCCACGGTTGTAATAACGCGGGATGATTATCTCCTACAAATGGATTCACTTCTCAATGACCCGGCGTACAGAAGACTATCAAATGACGCCACAGAAAGGATCAAACGTAAGACACTTTCACTGTTCAAAAAGAGTTCGTTGTCTGATGATTTACAAAAGAAACTTCATCTTGGTGCGGCCGTTCCACCTAGGTTGTATGGTCTGCCTAAGTTGCATAAGGAAGGGGTTCCTCTACGCCCTATTGTTAGTAATTTGGGTGCACCCACTTATAACCTGGCAAAGTACTTATCATCTGCCCTCAGTCCATTTGTTGGCAAGTGTGAGCACCATGTATCCAGTTCGGTGGATTTTATTGGACGATTGGGATCTATAAAGTTGAGTCCTTCAGATCTGTTAGTGAGTTTCGATGTGGTATCCCTATTTACACCAGTTCCTCTGGAACAGTCCCTTAGCTTGATCAGTGAAAAACTGGATGAACAGCTGATGAAGCTTTGTCGTCATGTGCTGACCTCCATGTATTTTTTATTTAACAGTAACATTTTTTAACAGAATGACGGAGTGGCTATGGGTAGTCCTTTGTCACCCATAGTCGCCAATTTATTTATGGAGGACTTCGAGGCCATGGCACTGAGGACTTCAGCTTTGCAACCAACGTGCTTCTGGAGATACGTGGATGATACCTTCTTCGTCTGGCCCCATGGACGTGATGCTCTTAACAGATTTTTGGACCACTCCAACTGTCTTCATCCCAGTATCAAATTTACTATGGAGGTTGAAAATGATGGGATGCTTCCATTTTTAGACGTAATGGTTTACAAAAAATCAGATGGAACTTTGGGATACAGTGTTCACCGAAAGCCGACACAAAGAGAGTGGTATCTGCACCCTAAGAGTTTTCATCCACCACACCAACGTAGTGGCGTCCTTAGGACTTTGGTACGGAGAGCATATGCCATTTCCAATGCAGACAGCTTAACCCAAGACCTTGAGCATTTGATGACTGTTTTTAAGGAAAATGGATATACCAAGAAACAGATTCATCAGGCTCTGGAATTTGGACCATCTCCGGAGGCGTACGAAGAGGAACATAGGTCTGTGGCCTTTCTTCCTGATGCTGGAGGCTTATCATTTAAGATTGGATGAATTTTAAGGAATTTGAACATTAAGAGTGTGTTCTGTCCACCTCCTAAGATTAGGGCTCTTCTCGGCTCTGTGAAGGATGATTTGGGACTTAGGAAACCCGGGGTGTACAAAATCCCGTGTCAATGTGGGAAAGCTTACGTTGGCCGTTCTATTCGCACAGTGCATGACACGTGTGTGGAACATCGCTGTCACACGAGGCTACAACAGCAGGAAAAATCAGCCGTAGCAGAACACTGCCTAAATGAGGGACACGAAATGAAATTTGAGGAAACTGTTGTGATTGCCAACATTTCTGGTTTTTGGAATAGTGTCTATAAAGAGGCAATTGAAATTAGGTTGCCTGATAATTTAATCAACAGAGACAATGGGTTTCCTCTTAGCAAAATGTGAAATCCTGTATTATCTCGCATCAAAACTGAATGTTCTTCAGTGCGGCCTTGATTGCGATATATCGTTGCCAGCAGTGTTTCACTAAGGGCGGCGCCACCTCCCTGTTTTGGAAGGCAGAAACCGTGATGGGCGGCGCATGCGCCGTGTACTGATCGGTGGCCTATATAGGATGTCGAATTGCAATCTTGCATCAGTTCTCAGTGGGACTCATCAGCAGAAGTAGCATTTCCTGAAGATGGTGAACAGTTGGATCGCCGAAATATCGAGTCAAGTTGATTTTAGGATACAGCTGCAAATCCGAAGAGACAGTCAGTATTATATTTGCTGTGGATGGAAGCTTAGCTTTCAAGGAATGGGCATCACTCAAACAGTCCATGCTTTTGAAACTGGTCAAATGAGGGTAGAAGACGTGATGTTTAGTGGACTCAAAGACAGGCTGAATCACAAAGTTTGATATTTACACAGGGAAACCAAATGATAGCCTACAGAAAATTCCCTGGAAGAGTGAGCAGTCATCAGCCTTATCCAAGACCTGAAATATTCTGGGAGTCTGCTGGCACCTGATAACTTATTCACCACTGTGAATCTCATGCAAATTCTGTTGAACAATGGTATCTATTTTATAGCCAGTATGAGAGTTAATCAGAATGGGCTGCATTTAATGATGAAGGAGAAATTTACCTTGAAAAGAGAATTTTAATTCCAATGCAAAAGTGGTATCACTGCAATAAAATGGATAGACAACAAACCTGTCACTATTTTGACAATATCAGACAGGTACAGAGACATCACAATTGAATCAAGGAAGAAAGGGGATGGTAGATCAGCAGTATTAATTGTCTAATGTATGTAGCAACATAAGCAAACAAACATTCCAGTACGAGCTGCTGGAGATGGTGATCATGTGTGTGTGAGGTGTGCATGCTTGTATGAGTGAATGTGTATGTATTTCCTTTCCAGATGAAGGCTGTGGCCAAGAGTCATTGTGTAAGTGCCTTTTAGTTGTGCCTGTCTACAACTCAACATGTTATTTTTTACTGTAAGTAGCAATCTATCTATCCCTTGCATTGTTGTAGCAACATAAAATACAATGGAACCTTGTTGAACAAGCACGTCCCATAACATGCAGTTCACATAACAAGAAAAACAAACTGAAAAAAAAGACTCATTTAATGAGCAACATTTTGCATAACGAGTGATGTCATTTAGTGTGATGTCACCAGCCATTCTCTCGCAGTGGGAGAAATGTTCGACAATAGGAACACCTTTCATTGTCAACAGTGGCACATGAACAATATCTTTAGTACATCCTGCCATTAGGTATAGCACTCTTTTTGCTACCATCTTAGTACAGTTTGTGATCACACATTTTTCTAAACTTGTATTCACACAGTGTTTTTTTTTTTTTTTTTTTTTTTTTTTGTGCACAGATTTTAATAACCTTTGTAAAAACGTTTCCAGAGATAAAGCTGCAAGAAGGCAACCATAAAATAAAAAAATGACCTTAGAAATGAAATGTAAAATCACTGAAAAACGCAAGTGTGGTGTAAGTGTTGCAGATTTAGCATGCATATACAATCAGTCTACACAAACTATTTGCACTATCCTCAAGAATAAGGACAAGATTAAGAAGATAGATGCTTCAAAGGGAGTGACAATAGAATCTAAACAATGATTTTGTATTCTGGATGATGTTGAAAGGTTGCTCCTTATATGGATAACTGAAAAGCAATTCCACGACAACACAATTGACAAGAACATCACTTGTGAGTAAGAAAGAATGATTTTTGCTGACCTCACTAAGATGATGCCAGGATCACCAACATTTCAAGAAGTCTTTAAGAAAAGCCATGGGTGGTTCAAGAACTTTTAAGAGAACAACTGACATCCACAGCATTGTGGAGCATGGCGGAGGAGGAGGTAACAGCAAAGCAGCAGTCTTCTGCTGCAATAAGAGAAATCATTACCCTAATAAAGCAGTGACTATGCATGCTAAAAATTAATTTGATAATAATGCTGCATCACATTTTCACCAAATGTTGAAGTGTTGACAGAAATAAATGAATATAGGTAGCGTCCAAGTAAAAAAGAATTGTTTACACATTGTGAATAATAAAGTACATATATAATACTACATGTATAATATTCTTTGAATAAATGGCATGAATAAAATAAAACTTTTAGTACTTTTTCTGCATAGAATGCATCATTTTGTTTTACATCCATTTGTATGGGATAAATTGTTTTGTTTAATCTGTATTTTGCACTACAAGTAAGATTCTGGAACAAATTACGCTCATGATGTGAACTTCCACAGTAATGTAATGAGTGGGGTACATCTCTTCAATCAACTAAGAAAAAATTATTCATTAGGTCAGTGTTGCACCAAGTGGTGACATCGTATTCTCTACTTCCTATTAGACATGGCAACTTCAAATGCCTTTATTCTGTATAAAGTGAGTAAAGGACAAGAGGGGTACCTAGATCAATTGAACTTTCAATTATGACTCTGAAAACAATTCTCTTTCTGCACAAAGAAGGCTGTCCAGCAATAATATTTGTGACCAAGAAGAAAGCCTTAGCAGATCATGCTCAACTGCCAAAAGTGGGAGACCACTTCCCTATTTTAGAAGACACATGCAGACATTGCCAATTGTATTGTATAACAGGCTGAGACAAGAGAACTAAAAATATACAGGGTGTTACAAAAAGGTATGGCCAAACTTACAGGAAACATTCCTCACACATAAATAAAGAAAAGATGTTATGTGGATATGTGTCCGGAAATGCTTAATTTCCATGTTAGAGCTCATTTTAGTTTCCTTCACCTACACTCAATGGAGCATGTTATCATCATTTCATATGGGATACTCTACCTGTGCTGCTAGAACATGTGCCTTTACAAGTACGACACAACATGTGGTTCATGCACGATGGAGCTCCTGCACATATCAGTCGAAGTGTTCGTACGCTTCTCAACAACAGATTCGGTGATCAATGGATCGGTAGAGGTGGACCAATTCCATGGCCTCCACGCTCTCCTGACCTCAACCCTCTTGACTTTCATTTATGGGGGCATTTGAAAGCTCTTGTCTACGCAACCCCGGTACCAAATGTAGAGGCCCTTCGTGCTCATATTGTGGACAGTTGTGATACAATACGCCATTCTCCAGGGCTGCATCAGCGCATCAGGGATTCCATGTGACGGAGGGTGGATGCATGTATCCTCACTAACGGAGGACATTTTGAACATTTCCTGTGAGAAAGTGTTTGAAGTCATGCTGGTACGTTCTGTTGCTGTGTGTTTCCATTCCATGATTAACGTGATTTGAGGAGAAGTAATAAAATGAGCTCTAACATGGAAAGTAAGTGTTTCCGGACACGTGTCCACATAATACATTTTCTTTCTTTGTGTGTGAGGAATGTTTCCTGAAAGATTTGCCGTACCTTTTTGCAACACCCTGTATACAGCTACTGCAGAGTACCTCTGCCAATTATCTAAAGAAAAAAAAACCAACATTTTGACACTTATTTGAACATTTGTTTGGGAAAGAAAATATCGCTTGTTTAGAGGCACTTACTTGTTAACTTGAACATAAATATGCTAGTTGGAAACATAAATTGTAAATATTTTTGGAATAAAGTAAAATAAAACAAAAAACACCATTTTTATTTTATTTTTCACAAGTAATGGCAACCTGTAACAGCTCATCAAAGATCAGTGGGAAGGATACTTACAACTACATTTTTTCTTCCTAAATTACAAAAATAGAAGTATCAAATATTAAAGAAAAATAAGTTTAGTGAGTTGCTAAAATAAATGTGTCCACAAAAGGGTTATTGAAACTAACTTTCACACAGAAATGGTGATATATGCAACTATAAAACTGTGAGAATCTACTCACAGACAGATAGCACTCAAGATGTGTCCTGTGAAATGGAACATTCTTCTAGACAAATTACACCATACATTTCTTTTCTCTCCAATTTGATCTTCATTAGTTATTCAGTCTACCAATTTAATCTTTAACATTCTTCTACAGTCCTACATATCAAAAGTTTCTATCTCTTCTTGCCTGAACTGTTTACCTAACGGCCTGGGTTTGATTCCCAGCTGGGTTGGAGATTTTCTCTAGTCAGGGGCTGGGTGTTGTGTTTTCCTTATCATCATTTCATCCCCATTGACATGCAAGTCACCGACATGGTGTCAACTTGAAAGGCTTGCACCAGGCGAACTGTCTACCCCATGGGAGGCCCTCACCACACAGCATTTACATTTACATTTGACTGAACTTCACAACACTACATTATCATTTTTTATTCTTGTTAATGTTCATCTTATAGCCTCTTTTTAAAACATTATATGTTGTGCCCTGACAGAGAAGCTGCAGAGCTTCAGATGGAAAGCAAAAAACAAACTCAAGATCGAGGTAAACCCACACACACCAAGAGGTCCACAGAAAAAACAAATGACTGTGTCCTAGGTGAGACGTTCATGTTGACAACACAAGACAGAGAGTGAACACTAAGCAAACAGATTTCAAAGAGTGATGATGCAAGAAAGTAAGATGGTGTGATAATGCGCTACAGACAATCAAGAGTCAGACACAAAGGACAATGGTACTGTCACTTGGTGAGTAGATTTTTTTATCTATCCAATTACATTATTATGCTAAAGTCAGTCTGCTTTGCAACCAGCTGGTGTCTTGAGGTTCCATTTTAGTTTAGGATGTGATTTACAACAGGTATAGACATCCATATCTCTAAGATAATAGATCTGTGTTGGCTATTGGGGAAACCATTGAGTGTTGTTCATAGTTGAGTGAGTAAATCCTCAAACTGAATTGTAAAACTACTAAGGCCTGGGGTGCATCCTCCAGACCAACGACCTGAAAGAAAAATGGGCAGATCTTTTGCATCATAAATTAATTCCTGATTTTCATTGTCAATCCAGTTAAGTGCCTCACCATTAAGTTCATCCTTGTAACCACAGAGATGATAGTTGTTGAAGTGATGAAGGAATAAAGATGCAAGCTGCTGATGTGTTAGGGGTGAGTTAGGTCAGTTTGTCTCTGGAGGCTTGCACATGATGACAATTGTTGCTGTAGTAATAAAAATGTCATTTTCAGAGTTTACCAAAGCAGCTGGTAGCTTGTTATATGATTGATTGATTTATTCATCCGGAGAAGAATATATATCGTATGGATGTCATCAAATGTTTGTACACTATTTTTTATTAAAATAAACATTCCTCTTACAATATTAATAGCTCCTACACTTAGATCTAGTTTTCTATTGTAACATGAAACGTTTACACAGTGCATTGTTCATAAACATTAATTTACAATCTATATTTTAAATATTCGTTTGAAGTGTAGTAGCTATTATTTGGTGAATATTTTTTTAGGCCTTGCATAAAGGTGTGGAGATCATTTGCATCTTTTATTTTTTGTGGAAGTCTATTTCACAATTTTATTCCATGGTATAATACACTATTTTGAATTTTTGACTTGTTTCTCCTGTATAGATGTAAACACTGTTGGGATTTGGTTCCACGGCCATGTATTTTGCTGTTTGTGGGGTACAGATTAAGATTTGTTCTTATACACATTATGTTGTGATAGACATATTCCCACAGATCTGTCAGAATATCTAGCTTTTTGAACAATTCTTTACAGTGTGCCCTGTTACAACTACTTGTTACTATTTGTACAGCTCTTTCCTTATCTTGAAAATAGTCTGTATGTTCACAGCAATTATTTCCCAAAACATTGTCCCATAACTGAGTATTGAATGCATATAACCAAAGTAGGCTACTTTGAGCCCTGAAATGCTGCAGACAGGTGCAAGGATTCACAGGGCATAACATTCTAAGGATAGCTTCTTTGTGAAAATTCTCACATATTCTATCCATTTAAACTGACTATCTACATTCGTCCTGATTGTGGTGGTGGTGGTGGTTGTGGTTAGTGTTTAACGTCCCGTCGACAACGAGGTCATTAGAGACAGAGCGCAAGCTCGTGTTAGGAAAGGATTGGGAAGGAAATCGGCTGTGCCCTTTCAAAGGAACCATCCTGGCATTTGCCTGAAACGATTTAGGGAAATCACGGAAAACCTAAATCAGGATGGCCGCAGACATTCGTCCTGAAGAATTTGGTATCAGTTACGCACTGTTGCATTCTCACCCTTGTCTAGTGCTTCGAGAACAATTTAAGTCAACTTTGCTAAAGCTGACTGTGTACTTCTTGTGGGCTTGAAACTACACTGTTCATGGCATAGAAGGTTGTATTTATTTAAGTACTTCATTAGTCTATTTTTCATTATGGTTTCTATAATTTTGGAAAATGGTCTGTGGTTTCCTACAGTTTCTGGATCGCCATTTCTTAGTATTGGTATTACTTTAGCTTGTTTCAGGTATTTAGAAAACCTGCCAGATTTGAGAGATTCATTAAATGTTATTGTTAAGGGGGTTCGTAAATTTCTTGAGGACGATGGCTGGGATCTTATCTAACCCTGTGGATTTTTTTATTGTTTAATCAGAGTATTACGCATGCCACCTCTTTCTGTGTTGTTGGAATGAGCACCATTGAGCATAGTGGCTGGTCCTGGCAGCGTAGAACATGTGTGTCTGGAAATTTCTCTTGCAGTTTCTTAGCAATTCCACTGAAGTATTCATTCACAACATTTTATGTTGCAAGGCCATACCTTGAATAGTAGACAGTGGCTATTAATTTAAAGGCTGTTACTCTCACTCTACTCCATAACTGTTCTTCATCTGCTATATGCGTCTCTTGGAGCACGATGGCATCAAATGTATATTTGTGCAAGAGCCTGGAAATACATATCACTTGACTTATCCCTTTGACACAAAGTTGACAAACATGAAAAGATGGTCCAATTCTATAGACTTATGGGTCCTGGAAATGACCCTCTGATTGTTGTATGTCCTTTGACAGGAAGGTCTCTATCAGGCAGTCTGGTATGATCTTACCACTGTTGCTCTTTCGCACCACCTACCGGTTATTTGTAGAGGTGTTAAAGGTTATATCTATAGATGTTATGCATGATGTTAAATAACATTGATAATTAACTTAGTAATTACCAAAAACTTAGTGTGCATCCATGACTTCAAGATATGAATCTATTTGATTTCTCTTATGCCTTCTTTTGTCTTCCTAATTCACATCTTCTGCAGTATTATGATTTGAAAAAAGGGATTGAAATATTGTTGGCCCACCCTGGCAAGCATGGGTCTATTGTCCTACCCGCTGCACTGGTCAACAGTGATGTGGAGATGAAATTCACCAGTCAAACAACTCCAACGACAACACTACATCTCAGGGGGCCAACAGCCAATTAAGGCATGGTCCCTCAGCCAGCATGCAGACAGGAGGCCCAATATGACCACCTATAACCCACTGTCCAGGACACTTCCATCTCTAAGGGCCCTTTTTGGGGTAATTTGAATATGCTCCAGAAGAAATCGCGACAATGACCAAAAGAAATAGCAAGGCAACTAATAGGTCATGGCAGTAACTGTGAAGCACAGTAATCCAGAAGAAAACACTACTCACACTTTCCCACACAAATGCTCCAGACAAAAGCTTTAGTTGTGACAGAGGACCACATTGCTGGTAATCCATCAATCTGGTGTTTGCCTTTGTTGGTATGAGTGCCATTGTATCTGGATTTTCTCTACTACATTATTACGTCATCTCATTTTCTCACTCTTTTGAATCTATCTGCTTGGTGTTCACTTGTTTGTCTCGTTTTGGCAACGTGAATGTCTCACCTAGGAAACAGTCATTTGTTCTTTCTGTGTATCTCTGGGTCTGACTGGATTTACCTCGGTTTCAATCTCAAGTTTCATTTTTCGCACTCCTCTGAAAGTCTGCTGCTTCTCTGTCAGGCCACAATATATAATGTTTTGAAAGGAGGCTCTAAGATGAACATCAACAATAGCAAAAAAGGATAATGTAGTGTATTCAAATTCAGTCAGTTGGTACTGATAAAATTGGGTTTTGAAGTGGGACCGTAAATTATGAGATTTCTATTAAGGCAGCAAAATTATTGATGCGGGGTAGAGAGGTTATAAAAAGCAGACTGACAATAGTAAGAAAAGTGTTTCTGAAACACGGAAATTTGTTAACATTAAATATAAATTTAATCATAGCAAGTCTTGTCTGAAGGTAATTGTCTGGAGTGCAACCTGGTACAGAAGTGGATTGTGGACAATAAACAGTTCAGACAAGAAGAAATAGGAACTTTTGAAATGTAGGGCTGTGAGAGAATGTTGAAAATTAAATGTGTAGAATGAATAACTAATGAGGATAAAATTGAGGAGAAAAAAATTATGTTATAATCTGACTACAAGAAGATTACATTTCACAGAACACATCATGATGTATCAAGGAAGCATCAGTTTGATAATATAGGGAAGTGTGAAGGGTAAAATGTATAGAGGGTGAATGAGGGTGGAGTACAGTAGAAAGATTCAAATGGATGTAGAATACAGTAGTTATGCAGAGATAGACAAAATATATTAGTGTGGAGAGCTGTGACAAATCAGTTTTCAGACTGAAGAAAGCAACATGTTTACATCTAGTTTAAGCTTTTGCCAAGTTTCATGTGAATGAAATACCAAAGTTACTTATGAGGATATTTTCTTTCATTATGGTTGTCCCTAGTAAATACCAGTATTTCATTCACGCATAAACAAGGCAGAAGAAGGAGGAGTTGTAGGACTCGGAACTGTTCAACCTGAAGTCCAACTTGCCCGTCTCTACAGTCATACAGTGGCGATGAAAAGCTGGATCCTGGCTTGCATTGGCAGTTGCTTTTGCAAAATGCTCTGCCAGTGTCTGAGTGATATTTCCAGGTGTTGTTTAGAGACACCCCTGTTTCAGTACTGCTGCTATTGGGAAATGATTGTGTTTACCTGAAATCCTTTGGATGGATTCTCACACTTTTGTAGAACAAGCTGAACAGTTTATAAACTCCAGAACGATCGCCATGACCGTTGCTTGTGCTCCTTAATTACACATAGAGTCTTGGCTCACATGACTTGAGAGGCTGTGAGGATATGCGGAAGTCTGCTGTAGGGAGGCACACAAATCGCTGAAGAGCTGCACACCTGTCCTGGATTGCTAAATGACACTCATCTGTCCATCAATATACTAGTTGCCTTCTAAGATGATCTGAGGACTTTGAAATGGATAAGTCAGTGGTATGGACACTGTTGCGATGTTCAAACACAGTCAGCTGGCTGAACAGCATCCAGTTAGCAGTGCTGACCATTTATTTTGGTGGGTACTGTTGAAGCAGTAATCCATCCAGTAGGTCAAGATGGAGTGGGAAGTGGTCACTGGAATGAAGGTCATCAATGATTTCCCAATGCACAATGTCTCCAAGGGCTGGAGAGCAGACAGAGAGGTCGATGGCTGAGAATGGCCCAGTAGCAGCACAGAAATTAGTGGGAGCACCAATGTTTAGGATCCACAACTCGTGAGACGTCATGAGGCCCACCAAAACATGATCCCAAAGGCAAGTGGAGGTCGAGTCCCGTAAGACATGATGAGCATTTAAGTCTGCCAAGAGGAGAAATGGGCAGGAGAAATGTTCTATAAGATCTGTGAGAGCCTCAGAGTCTATTGCATCAGACAGAGGTAAATACAGTGAGCAAACTATGATCCTCCAACATGTATGAATTTCAGCTGCAACTGCTTGCAGATCAGCAGCCGGGGGAGAGCAGAGGAGTAGTGTGCATTGTTTACGAACACAGCAATGCATCCCTTGGCCCTTTCCCAAGGCAGGTCATCCTAGCGGTAGACTGTAGAGCCCTGTAGGACTGGGGTATTACATGCTTTATAATGTGTTTCATACACACAGCTGCACTATGGGCGATCCTGTGCTACGAGCTTCAGTTCCTCCACATGTGGCCTCAACCCATTGCTATTTCACTGGAATATGGAGGGCACTTATCATGGGAGTTGCATTTTCATGCTGTCTTTATGCCTGGGATGGGGGCCTACTGTAAGAGGAAGCTCAGCTTTGGGGTAAGATGATTGCCCCAGTCCGACATCAGGTTCCGTTAGTGCTGATTGGAGAATCAAGAGATACATCAGAAAGGATTAATTCAACATCATCGTTCAGTTGACTTTCTGGCTCTGTCAGTGGTTCACACTGTGTCTTGGATTTTTTGTCCAGAGTTCGCTTTGAGGGCACAACCATGGCTATGATGGTAGCAGCACTGGACAGTGGACCAGGCTGAACCTTTGGAAGGACAGGGAACTCCACAACAGTGGCAACCACAGCCTTGTCTGAGGCTTTGAGTAGATGTATGGGCTTTCAAATAACTGCTGTAGAACAAGTGCACTGGCTGATGCAAGTACTAATACTGACACTGGCAACCTCCATTTGTGTAGCAGAATCAGTTTTAGGGACTGGCTGTTTAAGAACATAAGCAAATGACAAGAACATTGGGGGCTGCATGGCCTTACAGATCTTTTTGGCTACTCTATATGATATATGTTTAGTTGTTTTTTTTATTTCCTTTCTTCAAGAAAGACACTGCAATCCCGACTCCAGACAGGGTGATCCCCAAAGCAGCTGACACACTTCACAGGAGATGAACAACCAACTTCTTCCCAGGCGGCCTTCCCACATTTGCCACAAGTAGCTTCTGCCTTGCATCCAGCAGTAATGTGCCCTAAGCATTGGCACTTAAAACAGTGCATTGAGTTCAGGACACAAGGTTGCACACTAAGGTGAAGGAAGCCAGACTTAACATGCTCTGGAAGTTTCGTGCTGCTGAAAGTCAGTATAAACGAGTATGATTTCACTAGACTGTCAACCGCCCTTTTCACGATGTTTTGTACATCAATACCTTCCTGAGGCCATTCAGCTGTCAGTTATTCTTGGGAAATGTCAACCAGATCCCTGCAAGTCACACAACCTTTGCTCAAGTTCAAGGTGTTGTGCAGTGCTGTTTCAATTGCATATTCCCCAAGGCATTGCACTTTTTGAATGCTCTTCATTTGTTGGTAACTTGACGTTTCGGCCAACAGGGTCCCATTTCATTTTGCAAGCACTTGCCAGATTTTAATGTTCCAGCAATGCTCATCAATTCTTTTTGAATATAAAATGGTGAAATTTTGTTGAAACTACCCTCTATTCTTTTAACTATAAAAACATATTCTGAGAAACAGAATGTGTTCTGTTACAAGTGACTGAGTCAGGGGAACTTGCTATCTGAGCCTTTTGTTAGACTGGGTGCTGTTACCTTCCAGCAGCCCACTCTTTCTGCTGGGAGGAGGATGGGAAAATTTCCAAGGCTCCATCTTGGTCCCATGAGCAGCTAGGGAAATACAAGTCCACTGAGACAGAGGCCACATGCCTAGGTAAGCCTTACACAACTGAGATGCAGTAGGTTCCCCAGAGGTTGCCAGCTAATGGCTGTTCCACCTCAACAGCCACACCATTCCTCAGCGCACAGCACACCTTGAGATTGACGATTTTTTTTTTTTTTTTTTTTTTTTTTTAGGTTTATTTCATCGTTGCAAATCAGTCCATCACTGCACCATACTGTGTGTGCCCAGAACTTACAGGGACAGAGGACTGGTGGCACAGGAATCTACATGTTTGTGTACTCTACAGCTCTGAAGAAGGGTTTACCTGAAAGCTAGCAACATTTTCAGTCTTGTTTACACGCCTCTCAGAGACTCAGTGTCTCAACTTTTTTCATGAATTCTTACCTTTATTTCTTTCATTGTTATACTCCCTTATGGACTTTCTGTTATCACTTTTAAACTACATACAAGACAGTAGTGTAACCAAATCTGGAACATTGCTCCAACAGTTAGAGTATTTATCAAGTAGACCTGATAGCAGACATTGGAGGAATTCTCATGCTTCACGACTGTAACAGGCCATTACTGCCCATATGCAAGTGTTATGGCAAGAACAAACATGATTTTTGGAACATAGTACTTTATGAAGAAACATGTAAGGTACAGGATGTGCGTAACACTGAACACATTAACTGGACAACAGTCATACAGTGTACAGAAAGGTGGAGCAATTATTTGCGATCGCTTAAGTAAGGCAGTTTCTTTAGTGGCTCACCACTTCTATAAATACATCTGTGAGCTGTACGGATGCACATTCTATCAAATAGTGCATCTTGAGAGAAGGTACATCACTCCTTCCTGCTAGATGGTGGGAAAACCACATACATACATACATAAAAAGCACTAGGCACAGAAAATGCACGACATGAAATAAAGCACTGATGCTGTAAAAGTGCTGGTACCAAGGCGAAAAAAGGAAAAAAGAAAAAAAGGAAAGAAAAGAAAAAGGCACTCAGATCATGCATCATGAAAACATGGAAAACACCAATCACAGCACTAATATCCATTTCATCACCCAATAATTGCGGTTGCCATAGCATGTGGCAGGCAGGTATCAGCGAGTACAGGTGGGAGTGATGACTCGTGAGACGCCACGGGGCAGGACTGGGGATGGCACTTGTGATGATGGTTGAGGAGTGTGGGCAGAGGCAGGAGCTCCAGACAGTGATCCATCAGGCAGTGACCGCCTCTGCAGCACGAACTAGACCGTCTGTGACACAGGAACAAGCATTGGTGGCAGCAGTGGTAGGGCCTCCAGAATAGGCCGTGCTATGCGCAGCTGCAGATGGTCAAAGTGATAGGACATCCGCACATCAGGAGTACAGGCAACGCACAGGTACTGGTGCAAGAAATGCTTGATGATGACAGGTATCCAGTTCAGCCAGCAGCTGAAACCAGAAGTCCAGATTGGTGCACCTGGCCGAATCCATTGTGGAGCCGGCGATGCCCACAGACGTGGCATCAGATGCAGCAGGTGAGGAGGGTCCGTGGTTGGTGTCCATATAGCAGCAATGCAGGCCTCTTGCCCTCCACCAGAGTGAAACAGTGCAAAATCAAAAAATGGTCTAAAGTAACTTCAGGGGACCTGCCAGATACATACTTTTGCATGCAAGTTTTAAATGTCTGAACCATATATTCAGCTTCACCATTAAGGTGAGGATGAAACAGGAGAGCTGTGAGATGGTGAACACCACTGACCTGACAAAAAATATAAATTCTTGAGATACAAACTGGAAGCTGTAATCAGTAACCATGGTATAAGGAAGTCCCTCACTTGCAAACATCTTAAGACAGGGCTAAAATAGTGGCCACAGCGGATGCGGATGGGCAACACATCTGTAGGGACACTTGGAATAGGCACTCACTACAATAAGCCAATGCTGATTTAGGAAGGGTCCTCCAATTTCGACTTTTATACACTCCCATGGGTGCTGCAGCGTTGGCCTGTGGGAGAAAGATGTCCATAGGACCGCAATACACAATAAGTTGCATAATGTCACCATCTACACCCATCCAATACACATGCTGGTGGGCCAAAGCGTTGGTGTGAGAGTCGCCCAATGACCGACACACAGAAGCTGCAGTACATTAAGGCGTAAGGAAGTGAGAATCACAACCCGAGGAGCAGCATCCTCCATAGCTAACAGAAGAACCCCATCAAACATATAAAGACAGTGATGGAGGATGAAGTAATTATGCAAGGGATCAGGGGCATGGCCTAGGTGATTTTCTGGCCAATTATGCTACACAAAAGAGAGTACATTAATAAGAACAGGACTCATGGCAAAGGCTGATATTATTGTGGCATTAGTGTAAGTGTAAGGAATGGGTCATTCAGACCCACCTGCATATTATGTGCACCAACATCACACCAAGACCATGCTGAGAGGCATTTGTAGCCAACATGACATGCCGACCTGGCTCAAAAATGGCCTGACACAGGGCAGATTGAAGCTTAGACCAGAAAAAAGGTACATTTTATGCAGAAGCATGTGCAGTAGCTGAGCAACAGTGGATGTGTCAGGTAAAAAATTATGGTAGTACACAACCTTACCTAGAAAGGCCTGTAATTCCTTAATGGAAGTTGGCGGAGGCAAAGTCGCAACTGTCTCAACATGGTAACACAACGGCTTGACCCCTGTGCGAGAAACTTCAAAACCTAGGCGCTCAACTGATCACTAAAAAAAATTGAGATAGGGCAAGATTGCACTTGAGACCCGCAGACTGAAAAACATAAAACAATGATCAGATTTTGCTAAAGTGGTTTTCAGTGGAAGAACCCAAAACAATATCACTGAGGTAATTGGTGCAGCCAGGTACAGAGGGTGTCAACTGTTCTAAAAAATGATGAAAATTTTCAGGCACTTTAGTGATGCCAAAAGCCAACAATTGATAATGAAAAGGCACCTAGTGGCTTCTGACAAATCAGTCATGGAAAAGTAAATGCCGCTCGACAATTTTGTGAGCAACTCATCAGGGCGTGGCAAAGTGTATGTATATACGATGGACAGTTCATTAATAGTGAAAATGAAGTCACAGCAGAGGTGAAGCTTACCCGTCAGCTTCTTAATAATGACTAGTGTGTAGCCCATTCACTGCAATAAAAAAGCTGAATGACTTCAAGTGACATAAAATGTTCTAATTCAGTCTTGACAGAGTCACACAACGAGACAGGTACCTGTTGTGCCTCAAAAAAAAACAAAGGCGCGACTCTTTCATGGTAATGTGGGCATGAAAACCAGTAGAACAATCTAGCCCAGGTGAAAACAGAGAAGAAAACTCTCAGCACAGAGGGACTCCTGTTGCTGATATGGAACTTGATCTGACACCAAATTTACCTCATAGCAATAGAGAAACTGAAAGCGTTAAATACTTCTAACCTGAACAGGTCTGTGGTATGGGAATGATCCACAACAAGAAACGTGAGAGGGAGAACAACAGATTTGTAAGAGACAGGAGTGGAAACTGACCTAGGATTGGAATCTGCTGTTTATTTTAGCTAACCAACTTCAGTAAAACTTGTGTGAGGGGAAGGAAGCCCAAGTCCTCATATGTTTGTGTGTTTACTGAAGTCACTGCAGCTCCAGTGCCCACTTGGATTTTTGGCAGTTTATTAAACACACACAAGTCAACAAACAATTTGTTCAGAGAAACAGTCATTGTAGAGATACAGTTTATGTCCATCGGTACTACAGTGTCCACCACGTTTGAAGAAGAGCTACAGACTAATGCAATGTGGCTTTTCTTTTGACACGTTGCAAATGGCCCAACATTTAGGGCACACAGCACGCTCGTATTGGATGGAGCAGTAAGAGCAAGATACAAGGTGGGCATATGGCCACTGCTGTGATGTGGCCTATTGCTGCTGCTGTAACTGACGCTGCGCCATGCGATGCTAAGTTGTAGGTTGTACTGCTGCAATGGTTACCACATCACTTGCAATGTGCCTAACGGGGGTTGACTGAGCAACTGCTGATACTTTCCTCCAAGCAGGAATTTGATTGCCTGTAAATTATGGCACTTCAAAGGACTGTACTATACTGAGCACATCCGTAAGTGTCAGAATCTCACACTGAAGTGCTTTTTCATCAACTCCCCTATCTGGTGCCAGATGAACAACATCATGCACCATGTGATCAGCATAGGGTTTGTGATTGGTACTACTGAAAAATTTATGACAATGGCTCAAACCATGTAATTCTGCAGTCCACACTTTGTAAGATTGGTTTGGGCTTCTGACAATGGTAAAATTTGATATGCATCATAATGACATGCATTCTGTCACCGTAATAGGTTGACAGAAGGTTGCACATTTCATCGAATAATAAACTGGCTGATTCTTGCAAAGGTACAAGATGGCAAAACTGATACAAGTGCAGTGAAAGCCAGGGGAAAAAAAAGAAAGCCCTACACAGCTTTGCATTGCCCATATGAAAAACCTGGAAATGTTGGCATAACAAGGTCTTCTAGAAGGCCCAATCTTCAGCCGATTAATCATAGGCTGGATACGACAATGATTGCAGTGATGGGAAAGTAACCTGCTGTGTACGTGCAGATGTTATTTCATTGAGAATGGTGATGAGAGCCTCCTGTTCTTCTGCGAAAGGTTGCTGCTGGGCAATGAGATGCTGGAGTATTTCTTCCATCAAGATGTTTGTTGGGCGACTTAGCACTGATACTAACACATGGAGATAGTATAACTCTCACTCATCGTCAAGTTTGTTATAGCAAGAACAAACATGATTTATGGAACATAGTACTTTATAGAGCAACACATAAGATGCAGGTTGTGCAAAGCACTGAACACACTGACTGGATAACAGTAATACATTGTAAAGAACAGGCTGAGCCCTCATTTTTGATCGCTTAAATGACAATGTTTCTTTAGCGGCTACTGAGAGCGTACCATCGGGCTGACCCAGGTAGCCTCTATAAGTAGCCTTGCGAACTGTATGGACATGCACACAATGAAATCGAGTACATCATGAGTGAAGATACACCAGTAAGTATAAAGATGATCAGGGAATAAGAGTCGTAAGGATGGAGGTAATTTTCTTCTATAAAAACCATCTTTGGCAAATTTAGAGAACCGATATTCAAGGTAGACTATGGAACATTTCTTCTATGTCCATAACATATCTCATATAGGGATCTTGAGATAGTGCTACATGGAAGGATACAGACAGTCAAGTTTCCCTCACTCCATTGACAAATAGAATAAGACAGGGAGTGACATACTAGCAAAAAGTTTCCTCCACCATGCACTGTTAGTGAAGTATGTGTGAAGATTTGACAGGATATTGTGCCTCGAATTTGTTTCCTAAATTTTGTGGCAAGAAATCAAATAATAGATTTTGATGAGTGCCTAGTTCTATGAAGTGTTCCTTGTTCAGAGAAGACTTCTGTAAATGAAAAATAATTCCTAGCTTTACAAATGAGGTCATGAACTGTTCTAGAGGGTACATATGTTCCAGTGTATGATCAACTATTCTCTTAAACTTGAGCCATAGTTCATCTACACACTCCTGCCCTGTGCTGACAGTTTCAAATTCCTCATTGGGATGTGACACTACTGATTTTTTTTATCTAGTTTAATGAACTCACATATCTTTCTACTTGTTTTCAAACAATCTAAACTCCAGGTAGAAATATCAATATCGACAATGTAGAAAAAGATATATTGCTACCTACCGTAAAGGTAACATGCTAAGTTGCAGACACACAAGAAAAACAGCGGCTGAGTCTCATCGAATGCTCTCAAGTACATATGGTAAGGACACTATTGGTGAAAGAACATGTCGTGGGTGGTTTCAACGCTTCAAGAATGGTGGTTTTAATGTTGTAGACTGCCATAGTGGTGGAAGAGAGAATATTTTCGAAGATGCAGAATTGGAGACATTGCTGAGTGAAGACTCACGTCAAACTCAGGAAGAATTAGCATGATTAGTGGGAGTGACACAGCAAGCCATTTCAAAACGTCTTACGGCTATAGGCATGATTCAGAAAGAAGGCGCTTGGGCCCCGTGTAAGGTGAAACCAATAGACGTTGAATGGCATTTGTGTGTTTGTGAACAGTTGATTCAGATGCAAAAACGGAAGGGATTTCTGCATCGCATTGTGCCCGGGGACAAAACATGGGTTCATTACAATAACTCTAAATGCAAAAAATCATAGATATATCCCAGCCATGTTTCCATGTTGACGTCCAAACTGAATATTCACGGATCCAAGATCATGCTCTGCATTTAGTGGGACCAGCCCAGCGTCATGTACTATGGGGTGTCAAAACCAAGTGAAACAATCACAGGTGCTCATTATCGAACGCAATCAACGCATTTGAGCAAGAGTATTAAAAGACAAATGGCCACAATACAGCGAGTGGCACAATTAAGTGATTTTGCAGCATGACAACGCTTGACCCCACATTGCAAAAGAGGTCAAAACGTGCTTGGAAATGCCAAAATGGGAAGTCCTATCCCACTCGCCATATTCTCCAGACATTGCTCCCTCTGACCATCACATGTTTAGATCAATGGCACATGGCCTGGCTGACCAACACTTCCGATCTCACGAAGAAGTCACAAATTCGATTGATTCGTGGATTGCTTCAAAAGATGAACAATTTTTTCAATGCAGGATTCATACACTGCCCAAAGGATGGGAGGAAGTAGTGGCCAGCGACGGAAAATACTTTGAATGATACACGTATAACAAATTTGTTTCATTAAAGCCTCAAATGATGGGGGAAAAACGGTAGAAGCAAATTTGTAGACCTTATAGTATAAATGAATGGTGTGTGTTTCTCTTTCTTTTTCTGATATGGATGTGACCAAAGGCTTATGTTTAAGTGTCTTTATTAATTGTGCCCGACTGCATCTTTCCACTTGTTTTAGTCATTCTTTGAACTATGGTAGTCATTGCTGCCACATCCGCATCATGGTCACTGATAACAGTTTCGATGTGGACATTCTCAAAAAGTTCAGGTCTCTTTGTTGCCATTAGATCTAAAATATTTCCATCAAAAGTAGGGTTCTGAAAAACTATATGCTCTAGATAGTTTTCACATAAGGCATTTAGTAATGTTTCACAGGATGTATTATCATGTGCACAACTAGAAAACTGTGATTTTCCCAGTTGATGTTGGATGATTAAAGTCTTCACCAACGATTGAGGAACAGACATACATGTTTTTGGTTACATCGGGAGATGTGGCTGGTGGGTGACAGGACGGCCCAAATTCTATTTTATGCCCACCCTGGTACTGAGTCTCACCCAAACAATCTCACATGAGGCTTCAATTTCTATCTCTGAGGATTTGAGTTTCTTGTTCATTGCAACAAATATACCACCTACATTTCCCATTAGCCAGTCCTTTTGATATACACTTAAATTTCCCCACAAAATCTCAGTGCTATCAATTTCAGGTTACAATCAGCTTTCTGTGCCCAGTATTATGTGAGCCTCACTGCTTTCCACGAGTGTTTCAGATCCTGGTGCTTCCTTGCAGATGCTTCAGCAATTAACTACTAGCATTTTAATACTCTCATCTGTGGGTGGCAATCTTTTGGGTCTTGCTTGTATACTTCTGAGTCACATACAGCTGTCATTACTTGGACTGGATATTGAGTTGCATAATGAAAAAAAAAAAAAAAAAAAAGAAAAAAAACACCTACAGTTCTCAGCCCTATGGCACAAGTCCAGGAAGTCAGAATCTTCCTTGTCATGGGACATTCTAGTTCTCTAATTCAGTCCTTCCACTTGACTTGCAATCAGGATGACACAATTACTTCTGGAGACAAGATGCTAATCGTGCGCTTCCTTGAAACTCCACTGTACTTTTCTCAACCTTCTCTGCCAGTCACTGGGATGATACAAGTGGGAACTTGGAGCCTGGATGATGGGCATCATTTGCTTCAACATGTGCCACAATCTGCAGTGCACCTTGTGCCCTCAATGCACAAAACAGATGCTAATATCATAGCTTACTGACTAATAAAAGAGCTACAGATCACAGGCCACTTGGAGGTGGAACACAATTCTGCAATAGGTTTCTAGTATCATGGCCCAATGAGTTTGAAGGCCCAAAGGAACACATGGACAGCAACTAGTCGGTGCTCCTAATATTTGCAAGTGCTGCTGTCGCTGCCTCAGCACTAGGCATGGGGCACACCCCATGCGCTAGCCTATCAGCACCTGCGACACGCTATAAAACTGGAAGCCCAGGGGCCTCTCATTATTCATTATAGTTGGTGTTGTTTGGTTCTTGGTACTGCTATGTCTAAGGCTCCCGATTTAGTGTATGCTCCGAACTTCTTGTTCTGTCATGTTGTCTTGTTGCTTGTTCATCACAGTTGTTGCCTTTCATGGTTTTCGGTGATTCACCCTTGATGCCCTCAGCTGGTCAGCCAGCATTTTTGGCTGTGCCACAAAAAACCTGGTTACTATAATGTTGCAAAATAGTACAAAGCAAATCCACATAAACTTTTTAAAGACTAATTCAAGAACATTTATATTCACTTTAAGATTTATGAGCCCCATTATCGACAATTCTGATTTTGTATACCTCAGTATATTAACAGTAGTACATGTTTATATAATAGTGTATAATGTGCTACTTGATGTATATATTCATTATATGTGTGGCATGATAGTTTTGTAAATGTACAAAAACTGAGATGTCCAAGATTGTAAAGTTATTATGGACAAATAAAGATTATTATTACTATTAAAATAGGTCAGAGAAACATCTAATTCAGCATAGTAAACAAAAGAATAAAAATATAACAGGGTGATATCATGTGGCTTCTCCAATACATCCCATAGAATTGATGAAAGAGTGCTTCTAACGTGCTTCCAAAATGCATTGGCAACCACTACAAACAGGTACAGTAGCTGCACTTATTCAGATGATATTGTGTCCATGTATCAGATTAGTTTGCTTCTTGCTATAACAGAGCAATCATTGGATGAGAGTCAATAATTTTTTTCAAACAAGTCGGGTCAGTAATCTCACAGCCCATGCCAGCTGTGGTTGATGAAAAGAATCCATGTATAAATTAAATGTAATATGAGATGGATCCAGTTAATCTGGAATTTTTAATTATGAGTAAATTGATTTATTTTATGTTAGCACAAACTTAACACATTAACTACCATGGTATAGTTGGGTTACTGACCCCTTGGGGCCATTTACTTTTTTTCAATATCATGCTTTTGTTTGCTCCAAGTAAACTTGTTAAGTGCAAATAAAGTGAAAATATGGCATTTTAGTACCCTTCTTTAAAAAACTTTTGTGTGAGTTACATACGATTCACATGGCCCCAGAGTAAAGGTACCAGGTGTGTCATTTGCTATGACGCTAATAATTTTAAGTTTGTGCTCCTGTCAGTTTTTCATTCCATAGCATTATTTGTGTACAGTTCCATTGTTGCTTTCCTGCATCGTTGTTACAGTCTTTATTCAGTGTTGTCTTCTCCGTAACAGAGTGATATTGTGGCAGAAGAAAATGTCTCATAGAAGTTATGAAGATTAACAAAGGCATGTACAGCAGCTTGTAGATGAAGTTACAAACATAAGTGATGGGGATTCTGTGTCTTTATTTGATGATAGGTCAGACGAATTTTTACCAGAGGAGACCAGAAGTGAAACCAAAAGTTCTGATGATGGAATCACATCAGTGAAGATAGGAATAAGAGTTTTATGTCCACATTCAGTCAAAGAACCAGACTTCACAGCTGTAAAAACCAGGCAACAAAGCACCTCTAACCATGTTAGTGTCGTAACTACTTCAGTTGATTCAGGTTCAGTTGAAGTAAGTGTAATATCAGAAAGTTCTGAAGATGAAGATGACACACTTAGAACAAATTCTAACGAGATTGTCTGGGGACCAGTTGTGGGTAAAAAATATGAAAGACTTCACATTTGTTCACTCCAGTTCTGGTGTAAATGCTTCTGTTGTACTAACTCTCAAAGGCAAGACACCATACGATTTCTTCAAATATTTTGTAATTGATGAAATTTTAGAATATGTGACTCAACAAACTAATCTGTACGCACAACAAGTCTTAGAAAGTCATTCAGTAACTGTTAATTCATGACTGAAAAAGTGGACTGCTGTCAGCAAAACTGAAATTGTACAATTTTTAGGATTTTTATTGTGGGTGTCAGTATACGTAAAACAGAGGATTCCAAATTATTGGTCAAGAAATATGCTCTATCACAACAATGTAAAAAATGTTATGTTACACAATCATTTTGAACTGCTTTTACGTACGTGACATTTTTCCGATAACAACCAGTGCCCACCACGAAACTGCTTATTCAAAATTCAACCTCTTATTGACAAATTACTTAAGAGATTTCAACGTGCAGTTGCGCCAGAGAAATAAGTTTGCATTGACGAAACACTTGTGCCATTTCGTGAAGACTGAGTTCCATTCAGTATATAAAGAATAAGTGCCATAAATCTGGAATTAAATTGTTCAAACTTTGTCTGAAGGGTGGCTACACCTGGAATATGAAAGTTTACTGTGGGGAGAATGTGAATTCTGGTGTTCCTCTTGCCACTTCTGTTGTTATGAGCCTTATGAGTGGATTACTAAATGTGGGAAGATCTTATATACAGACAATTTTCACACAAGTGTTCATCTAGAACACCAGCTTCTTGAACAATCAACACATTTAGTTGGTACTCTAAGAACGGAAAACTGAATCCTCAAGATGTTGTACAGGCAAAACTGAAGGAGGGGGAACACAAACCAAAGGAAAGTACCACAGGTGTAGTAGTACTGAAATGGAAAGATAAGAGGGATGTTCTGATGCTGAGTACTGTTCATAAAGAAGAAGTAGTTCTAACCAGGAAGAGCACAAAGAAAAAACCAGCAATGATAATTGACTATAATCAGTCAAAGCCTTTAATAGATCTTTCTGACCAAGTGAAATCATACTCACATTGTCTAAGGCAGGGTGTGAAATGGTACAGGAAGCTTGTAATTGAATTGTTGACAGGGACAGCACTGGTAAATGCTCATGTGGTTTACCGGTACATCAACAACAAGAAGATACCAATTACAGAATTCAAAAAGGAAGTGACTATGAGACTACTACATACAGAAGACGCCGATGAGCCTGAGACATCTCTCGCCAAAGCCACCGCGCGTTACCTGCAGATTGTGCATTTGTGAACATGGGAGCAGCCAGACTTAGGTGTACAGTGTGCTATGAAAAAATGAAGAATGAATTTGGACGAGAGCAAGCTGTCAAGAAATGCAAACAAACTGCATGGAAATGTAAGAATTGTGACTCATATTTTTGCGTAGAGTGTTTTTTCATAAAGCACAGTGCATACAGGTGTTAGAGAAACAAAGTGGAATGACCCAAATTTTTCATTTTCATTGTTGTTGCAATTAGAGTTGAAGAATGTAAATAAAACTGTATATGGTTTGCAATCTACTGTCTAAGTAATATGTTAAACTAAACAATAAAAAGAAGAAAAGTCTAATACAACTGAGCCATGTGAGTTATATATGTAACTCACAAATTCATATGTCAATATCTACTCTTGAGCACTTGAAAACCATAGGTTACGAACATGATTTGCTACGGTGGCCATAACCTACTATAACACCGAGTCACAGAACACTCCTGTGAGTTACAACTACACCACAGAGCTTTAAATGGAAAAATGTCCGTGAGTTGTATTTATTTCATGTGGCCGGAAGAGAACACATCCTGTGAGTTATATTTAATTCACGTGGCAGTCAATGTGTTAAACACAGATTTCTATAGATTTTACACTGTCTAAACTGTAAGTTCAGTGTTTCTTGTGACCAATTTTCTCAGCAAGCCAATTTAAAAAATCTGGAAAATTTAAAATTATCAACAGCAATCTAATCAACAGTTCTGCATTTCTCTTATCATTAGCTTTCTGGTATCAGTAAAAGAAAATTGTTGTATAGCTAATAAGACTTAAGAGGTCTGTTTACTGTTACATCTCCCTCTCCCTCCACCCAGCATTAGACAGCTGTGTAAGAAATAAGATGGTAGAAAATTAGAACACTGCTTTATTCTGAAATGTTTGAAAGTCACTGTGGATTGGACTTCACAACACAAGATACACAATGTTAACTCCAGGTAGTTGTTCCAGCCCAAAATAACAGTCTCTAAATACAGTCTCCAACAAATTGGAAACTATTCCCACTATGCTAAGAACATCAGTTGTTACTTTGATAGTGATAGTGATAGCATGTGCAACTCCTATGAAGTTCAGTTTATACAAAATCAATAAATAATGTCCCTCATTAACCTTGCAGACTATTTATAGCTACTGAAGAACTTCAATGTTTGGCCATCTCCCAACCCCAGAAATATGAGGAGAGAAGTAAATTATACATCTGAGATTCTATCACTCTTTTGATATCTACCTCAAGATATTAGTCAAAATAAAATTGGAACCTGTGGTGTCATGCAGTATTGATACCACACCAGGCAGAAAGCATCCTGAAGTTGGCAGTAAACCATGTGACGGCTCCGCTAATCTACAACTGTCTTAAAGCCACCCCTCCATCTGTATGTGCACACGTAATCACCACTGAGCCGGCATAAGATGACACCGCAATGAGGCCAGCCCAGTCGACTACCAGTCTACTTGCACAATCAGCTGAAGCATCAGCTGTTTATAGTAGTGTTTCTGTACTCTGATCATTTATGACAATTATGCTCTGTTTACAGCATCTCTTGGACTTGCTATATGAAGTTACGTAAACATTGTGTTATTCACATTATGCATACTTCTAACCATTTCTGCTTTCTGTATAAGCACCCAACTACTACTCAGTACCCAGCTCTGGTGGATACAATAGAACCTACGACCAATTAAGTCATTAACATGGCAAAGAAACAAACCTCAATAAACAATTAATGAATGACAACACCAACATCAAACTTGACCAAAAACACAACCAACAAACTAATGGGACCTCCATGGAACTGGATGGGGAATTGAAAGAGAGTTATTCATTCACTGAATTCAGCAAATAATTTTACGTGGATTGGCATCTCCACTAGCTCTATAGAGGTCTAGCAAACAACACTAGACAAGCCAGAAGGAACGTATACAGCATGAAGAATATCTTAGTGCTGGGAACCTACATGGCAACTGGAATATGAACTAATCACATATATGACAGGCATGGCACTGCCAAGAACTACATACCATATTGTAAACAAATAGATGAGAAACATATACCACTGCAAAATAAGAACAAGAACATCCCAGGCCTCAGCTATTTAACACATGATGTCACACTTTAAAGAGAACTGAATATAATATTAACATGAAAGATTGAAGTACACGAAAAGTTTTTTCCAAATTTGCAGTCTTTTGACACCAGATTAGCCTGTCACCACAAGCAAGTCTCTCTCTCTCTCTCTCTCTCTCTCTCTCTCTCTCTCTCTCTCTCTCTCTCTCTCTCACACACACACACACACACACACACACACACACACACACACAGAGAGAGAGAGAGAGAGGAGAGAGAGAGAGAGAGAGAGAGAGAGAGAGAGAGAGAGAGAGAGAGAGAGAGAGAGAGATATGATGGTACCTTCTGAATAGAACTCATTTTGGTATTAACTCAATCGCTTACAGGATAGGAAGGTATGCTAGTCGTGGATCAAATCTGCAGTGGATTAATAACAAGAGGTCTGTGCTCTGGCCAGCCTGGATGTGGTTTTTAAGCAGTTTTGCACATCCCACTAGGTGAATACTGGGCTCCTTCCCATTTTCCACCTCAGATATACGTAACACAAACATTTAGTATACCTTCTCACTCTTCTGTGGACATGTCACGGTTGTTTATGGGATGAAACGGCCAATCTTGTAAGTGCTGTTGATACAAAAAACGATATTATAAAGTTACTACAAAGTGACATTGAGGCATTAAAAACCAAACTTTCGACCATCACGGGGGGAAAAAAAAAAAAAAAAAAAAAAAAAAAAAAAAAAACTAAACACGATACATTAATACAAGAAAAGAAGTCCTGTTTGTGTAAAAACCATCAAACAGAAAAGCAAGAAGATCACAAAAATATGAGTGAATGATCGGACTTTAAAAACAACAACATTTGAAGTGTTCCCGTTGATGTCTCGGTAAACTCAGTAAGCCAAAAACCGGAAGATAAATATAAATGGAAGGTGGTGACACATGGCAAAAGGAAAAATAAGGCGACAGATATGCAACAAAAGGAAAATGATTTTTTAACAATTGGCGATTCGCTGCTGAAGAATATCGCTGTCTCCAATTGCAAGATCGACGTATGACCTGGAATTAGAACGCAACAACTTGGTAAACATTTTAAAAATATGATAAATGCAAGACAAGCTACTACAGGACCAGATTCTGAAACCAGACATAATTATAAAGGGGTGCTTATAGATGTTGGAACGAATTTGTTAAGGAGCAGCAGTGAGGAAGAAATGGCAAACGAAACAAGAAACATGATTCGTTCTGCAAGAAATATGTATGCAAGATCTCAGCTGATACTTAGCGGAATCATAAACCGAAGGTTAGGGAGTGAAAAATATATCACCAAAATAAACTGTGCTCTTAAAGAACAATGTGATCATCTTGAGGCAGTTTACATAGACCCAAACAAATTCCTATATGAAAACTCACTAGCGAAGGATGGCTTGCATTTAAATCGACTGGGGTCTGTAACATTCAGGAGAATGTTTGCAGATGTCTGCAAAATCATTAGGAGAAAGGAAAACTAATATGGCCTGAAGGGGGTGAAAAATAATACACTCTAGCTGGAAAAGAAAAATATAAGCACCAAACAAACAAAAATTGCCTCGGAATACAGCTCATAACATGTAAACCAACAAAAGAAAAATTACATAAAAGTACTTGATCAAAATATTCAATACTTTGGTAACAAAAAAATTAGAAGCAGAAGTACTCCTGAGTGAAGTAAGACCAGACATATTATGCATCAGTGAACATGGACTAACTGAAAGTAAACTAGGTAATGTTGCAATAAAGGACTAAAAACTAGCTAGTTACTTTTGCAGATCTAAATATAAGGGTGGTGGCATTTGTATATATATATTAAAACAGGTACTCTCCTAAAGAATGTAAACAGTGAAGATGATACATTGCCCATAGCTAGAGAAAAAGACTTTGAAGTTAATTGTATAGTGACAGAGGAGTTTAGAGAGTTTTGTGTGTACAGATCACCATGTGGCAATATTAGCATATTTCTGAAAAAAATGCTAGCTTATTGAGAATGAATATGAAGAGAAACCTTATTATGTGTGGAGACTTCAACATCGACATGGGAAAAGACACAAAAATAAGACAGGATTTTGAAGAATTGTTAATACAACATAACATGAAAGTAACAATAACTACACCAACAAGAGTGACTTCACAAAGTGAGACAGTTATTGACAACATAATTACTAATATGTGTAACTATGAGTCACATGTAGTTCAGACAGAAATATCTGATCATCATGGACAACTAATCAGCTTTTGCAGAAGTAATGTGACACAATGTCAGAACCAAAATGAACAACCACAGAAATTATGATCATAAGTGAACAAAATATCAACATCTTTAGAATAATGTTAAGTAAGGAAACCTGGAATTAAACCCTAAAGGCCCAGAGTGTAAATGAAAAACATGATGCATTCATTTCAACAATTAAATACCATTTTAATGTAGCATTTCCCAAAGTAGAGAGGCAAGAAAGGCTGCAAGATCAAAGTGGATTACCAGTTAAATACTAGAACAGCGAAGAAAGCTACAGGATTTCAGACGGATGGGCGAAGCTGAAAACAATAAAATGTTAAAAAAGAAGTATAGAAAAACAATAAGAGAAACAAAAGCAATTGACGCCACTATAACGAACTCCAAAAACAAGGCAAAGGTAGATTGGAATGCAATAAATGCTGAAGGAAAGGAAAAAGATGGGTCAAACAAAGAAGAAGATATTAGGTCAATTTAAATAGACAACACAGTGGTCACAAATTGTATGGAAATAGCAAACATACTGAATAATATCAGTGTAGTAGAAAACTTAAAATCGGAAAGAAATAGTCAGAAACAGAAGAGTATTAAGGTACCAAAAAGATAATGCAGTACTATGTCCTCAAGATCAGTCACGGAAGATGAGCTACGGAAAACTATACGGAAACTGAAGTCCAAGAAATCAGGTGGTGGTGATGAAATATCAAATCATGTAATTAAGCTGGCAAGTGAGCAGATAACAACACCACTGCTGAATATAGCAAACTGTTCTTTCAGATATGGAATTTTTCCAGAAAAACTGAAGATAACAAAGGTGGTGCCAGTGTACAAGAAAAGGGGTAAGGCTGCCCCAACAACTACAGACCAGTTTCACTTATATAAGGTTTCTCGAAAATCCCAGAAATGTTTATGTATACCAAATTAGTTAGTTATTTGGACAAACATAACATTCACATACCCTCACAACATTGTTTCAGAAAGGGTAAATCTACAGAATCAGCAACTGCCAGTCTAACAAAATACATTTTACAGTCCTTGGATGAAAAAAGGTTGTCTCTTTTGATGTTTCTGGATCTTTCAAAAGCATTTGACACCATTGACCAGGAAATGCTGATACAAAAATTAGGCAACTATGGCATTCGAGGGTGACCAGATGAATGGATAAAATCATGCTTGTGCAACCGCAAGCAGTTTGTATCATTAGGAAACTCAAACAAAACAGAAACCAAACCCATCAAATATGGAGTGGCGCAGGGTTCAGTAATGAGGCCATTGTTATTTAATGTATTTGTTAATGATCTAGGGGTTGAAGAGGAAGAAAAGAAAATATTGTATGCTGATGACATGACAATACTAAATAGTGACCAAAATATGGAACAGCTTGATAGAAGGGCATACATATCTGCAAATGTCAGCGCTCAATGGCTGCTGGAAAATGAACTGGTTATAAATCTAAAAAAGTCTATGTATGCAGTGTTTAAAAACAAGGAGACAGCTGTAGACATGGGTTTAGAGGTTGATGGAACAATGCAGGAAGAAGTAGATTCTGCTATATTCTTAGGTATTCTTGTGGATAATGAACTGGGGGAAAAAAAATAATAAAAAAATATTAATAATGTCTGTAAGAAACTGAGCTCTGTCATATTCTTAATGATGCAGTGAATCATGGACTTTTCAAACCATACTTACAGTATGGAGTGATTGTGTGGGGTAACTCAAACAAACAAGAGACAAAATGTGAGTTCACAAAAAGGCAATTAGGACCATTTAAAGAATAAATACCTCTGAAATGTGCAGAAACTGTATCAAAAAGTTAGGTAGCTTAAATTTTTCATCACTGTATATATACAAAACAATAATATACATCACAAAAGATAGTGAGGACTGGATTAAAAATGCTAGTGCACACACCCACTATACAAGAAGGAAGAATGAAGTACGGAGCATACCCCACCGACTGGCAATGCTAGAAAAAGGACCCCAATACTCTGGTATCAGACTACTAAGAAGTCCGTCTAAAAATCTGCAAGACAGTGTACTTAACAATGACTTTCCAAAGAAAATTAGAGACTATCTAATTGAAAAAGAGTTTTACAGTGTTGCAGAATACTTATGCAATTAAATTTGTATATATTGTTATTCATTATCAATGATGTAAAAATGTAAGCTAAAGGGGTAAAAAAATAAGTGATAATGAATGCTAATACAATATTATTACTTGTACATTTACTGTACATAATGTAATCTTACAGGATCAAATAAAATTCAACTCAATTCCACGCAGAATTTACTCTATATGCAGAGAGGTTGGGTACATTGCTTCTGTTGTAGAGGAGTGACTAGGAGACTGATAATCCTTCCTGTTTCATCTCCTTAAACACTTACTCAGTATTAACCATCATTCTTCCCACACTCCATACATGAATTGAACAGAAACAAATCCTAATAATGGTACAATGAGATGTATCCTCTGCCATGCACCTCACAGTTGTTTGCAGAGTACAGATGCAGATACAGACATCAGCATCTGGAATAGATGATATAAAAGCTATTGAATGACATGTAGACTGAGGTTACATGGAAGACAAATCCGATGACTTTGATGAATTACAAATTACTTCATTTATGGGCCAGTATCGCCTATGTTCTGTTCAATCCATACTTCATTCAAGGCACTGAAAAAATAAATTATGTTGCTCATTTCTAGGGAAACATTTAATTACCTGTGTTTGAGACAAGATTTATTTTATTTGTGTAGTATTTTATAATGTGTGCGCTCTTGACATAAAATAGCACTAAATTATCCATGAGAACCAACTATCCAAGAAAACATCCGTGATTGCTGATATTTATCGATTCAACTGTGACTGATGTTGTCAATGCATTACAAAGTATGTTTATGAAATACAACATTAACAAGCATATAGCTTCTGGCAAAAGTTTATTTGCAAAACAATTCTACACAGTCTTATTAAATTTGTCTTTTATTGCTGGAATATAAAATTCATTTATACAACAATGAAAATACTGCACTCAGTTTAATGAGAAAATTTAATTGCAAAAGGTAGCTTAATTTGTACCAAACCTTTCACTATCAAACTATAAAGTATATGCACATTATATTGTCTCACACATACATATGAAAATACCATTTGGTCATTATATAATCAAGATAGAGAAGAAGGCAACAAGTGACTTCCTGAGCTTGAAATTTGAAAACTAAATTGTTGAAAGCTTTCAGCAATGAACACACTCCTTCAACTGCGAATGCAGCTCTATTTCTTCAGACCTTGCTTTTTATTAATCTTGAAGGACGAAGGCAGACCATTATAAGACTTATTAGATTCACTCGTCGTTACTCCACAATTTTATTTAACAGTGCATATTCCTCGAGCGAACAGAATTCCTTTTATCTTGAAGGCACTGCCATTTCGTTAATCTATTAATACATAGTTCTATGTAGTACTAACACCCTCGTGTATCTGTTTGTGATCCACAACAGCCATTAGTCAGCTGTCAACTAGTTATTTCTTCTTCTCTGCGCTAACGACAGTACTAATTTGCTATTGCATCTAAATGTATGACAACACAAGAAATAACGTCGGTTAACTTTTTTTTGATATCCATACCCTGAAAGTACGATCCATTGCAATGTCTACAAAATAATCTATTGGCTTCACGATGAAAGGAATGCACGAGAGGCCTACTGCTGTTGTTATCCACTTCCTAGTGGATTTTGGAAGTTTAGTTGTCTTACTAAGAATCAGTAAAGACGCTGCGCAAATACGGTTTATTGTAAATCCAGGAATTATTACGGAAGCAAAACTTTGCCAAAGAAGAGTATCAACCGCCGCTAACATCACATTTCTCCGTCTTTGCTGCACGTTGTCGCATGGAATCTGAAATATTCATAACTTTTTGACGACACAGAAACAACGGAAAACAAACGCACTAATATACTTTCATGCTGTCTACGTGCATAAGAGCTATTATTCATTCACCTTAAAAACTTTATAGGTTTTATCTGTAGTATCAGCTACAACATACGCACTAGCAATCCCATAGCTTAGATATACCCATTTTACATGGATTAGTGGTCGAAAGGATTCACCAACTTCATTCGTGTACCCTAAATAAAAACATGAATTTCAATATTACGAAACGTAAACAACTTTAAAATCATTTCGGAATGTGTAATTCAGCGTTACCTAAGAGCCTCAGTGGGCTATCTCTAAATATGTCTCTCTCTACTTCTGACATTTTTTGCAATTCTTATTAATTTAATACTTATTTCTTTCTTTTCTATCCAGGAACGGGTCTAATACACTGCCATTATCACAACATAAAAATATTAAGCAAATCAATTCACAAATTGTTGGCCCCCAACCAGAAATACCGCTTCGTCTGCAATTGGCAGGGAAGCCACCTTTTTAAATGTCTATATTCTGACTTACAATAAGATAGCAAGTAAGGTTTATAGAAAAGAAACTTGAAACTAAAAAGGAAAAATGTCTCTCATAGGTAGCAAATGTGCTGCAGCAGCTAACAAATGGTTTAATTTGGTGCACGAATGAATTTTATTATGCAGAAATTATTTGGGCATTAGATATATCTTCTCTTCTAAAGTTATTTGAATTAGCGCCACTATTGTGATTTGTGGACATATTCGAATCAGCTGGGCCGTGAACTGTATGTATTTGTTTTGGAGTGAAAGTTGTAATCGTGATAAGTAAATTTTAATATGAAGGCTTAATCCTGCATTAGACTCAGTGCAAGATTACTGAACCAGTAGTTTGTTTCTGGAATCTGGCAAATAATCTCGTGTCGCCAGCTTCTGCGGTATGACTGCCAATGTCGAAGTGCCGTTGAGTTGAAATAATGTTTGTGGGTGATATAAAAAAGGACTTTTACGGTGAATTAATTGGAAAGGTAATATTATCAGAGTGTGATGCAAACAGATTCATCAATAATGAAAGTAGTTTAATTCAGAAATGTTAAACTTCTTGCATGCAAAATTTTCATGTATTTTCATAAGGTGAACTTGTTTCGTCTTGCAGAGAATTTTGTTGCTCGTCAACCATGACGTGGATGCCATATGTGCATGTAGGATTTTGCATTGCTTGTTAAGGGCTGACAGTGTTGTTTATACGCTTGTTCCAATTGAAGGAATAAAAGATTTGGAAACGGCCTACAAAGAAAATTCTGATCAGGTAAAACTCGACAATTTAAGTATCCATGAAAGTTAACTATACATGTTTCCCATTTTTAATTGTGGGAGTTAATTACAGTACTTTGACACTTGCAGTTTACAGTAAGATCATTCTTGGGTTAACCACTTAATAAATAGTTCTGAAAACCTTGCTTACTAGTACTTACCAGATGTACTGCCTGTGAAAGGCATCAAGGCACAACTAGCTAATGTGAGGTACACACACTGTTTTCATATTTTTAAATTCCACAGATCAGTCAGGGAAGACCTAGATAATTGCATTATGTTTAGTTTTGTTTCCAAGCTGTTCTGTGGAGTGAAATGAATGAGTTCGGAAACACATTGTTTCTGTCACCTTATGAGAACTGTCAATTTTGAGTGTCTGTAATGTGTTAGTATTCCAGAAAAGAATAATTTCGTAAGATGTTAATGAAAATACTAAAACTCTTAAGTGTTATCACAGTTTACATTTATATTACAGTGGCATGTGGTATTACACAGTGTCATCCAATATTTGTTTACAATTGAAGCTGAAGGTACTGACTTAGCTGCAATCACAAATGGTGGTTAGAGCACTTGTAATTCTCTCTCTCTCTCTCTCTCTCTCTCTCTCTCTCTCTCTCTCTCTCTCTCTCTCTCTCTCCATATGTATAGGCATATAATGAACTTCAGGCAGGAAGTCATTTCATGTCAAATCAACACACTTTAAATAAAAATTTTACCTCACCCCTTTAGATTTTGCTGAAAGTTGGTATACTTATAGTGGGTGCTGAAACTAAGAAAAATACCAAATTTCAATTTTTTACCTCAAACCATTCCTGAAATATGGTCATATAAACTTTTCAAAAACTGGCCAAAAATGTGTGAACGGACTTTTTTAAATTGCCGTAGGAGCTGCCGTAATTGAGCTAGAGAACTGGGAAAGGTGTCATTTTGCAGCATTTTTCATGCTTTTTCCAGTGGTAGACAAAAAACATAACTTCTAATTAATAACCTTTTAAAAATGGTAATTAATATTTTGATTTGATTTTTTTTTTACAAAAAGTACATAATTGAAAATTTTCCAAATATTTTATACTGTTGTAAATCACATGGCAAAATCAAAATGTGGAATGAGGATGGGTTCATTGTTAAAAAAAATAAAATTATTTCAGACTCTTGTTTTTCACTAACGGCCCTAGTTTCACCAAACTGACCTTTAAGGTTGTACGTCAGTAGAGGACCGTATACATAGGGCTTGACAACAAGTCCCTGACTTCACTCCAACTTCAGTAGCTGTTAGAACATTTAACACAACACTTCAAGAACTAGGTGAGTCCCCAATTGACAAGAGAAAACTAACATCTAAGCATTACGCCAAATCAAAAGTGAAGAAAATCTCATCAATGGCACGTAAACTTTTTATTGCTCCTGAAACTTCTTTGTCAGATACTCATACTGGTGAATCCTTTCTTGAAAAACTTAAAAGAAACTTAAAAAATTCAATAAGTAGAGCAAAAAAAAACTAATGATTCTTACAAGTTTACCTGAAAAGTGGAGTATCAGGAAAATAATGAGAGAATTTAATGCTCCTAATTACATTGTTCAGCAGTCCAAAAAAATTTTGAAAGAGAAAGGATTAATGGAAGGTACAAACCCAAAACCAGGGAAGTGTTTACCAACAGAAACTGTAAAAACTGTACATTCATTTTATGAAAATGAAGTTAGCAGGGCAATGCCAGGTATTAAAGATTGTGTGCCAGTTACAGAAACAAGTGGAAATAAAACAAAAATATCAAAAAGACTTATTTTGTGTAACCTTAAAGAAGCTTATAACCATTTTAGGGACAAATTTCCTAACATAAAAATAGGTTTCTCTAAATTTGCTGAGTTGAGACCAAAACATTGTGTATTAGCTGGCCGGAGTGGCACACACACTGTCTGCGTGTGCACAACTCACCAAAACATAAGATTAATGATAGAAAATGCCAAACTAAATACAGTAACAAACAGCAGCTTGAACAATTATAAGCAGTGCATTGCAAAAATGCTTTGCAACCCATCATCAGTTGATTACAACATGGGAAGCAGTGAATACTGCCCAGGAGAAACTGTCGTACGTAAAATTTTGAAAGGCTCTTTTCATGAAAACTTAATTGAACAAGTTCAGTTCCGACAGTGGATGTCAGTTGACCGATGTAATCTGGAAATTGTTGAGAAAACTTCCGAAGAATTCATAGATTTATTTTGTAGTAAGATTTCAACTTTGATTCGGCATGAGTTCATTGCCAAGCAACAACGAACATTCCTTAACTCCACAAGAGAAAACCTTATGGAATCTGAATTTGTTGTCATATGTGATTTTTCAGAAAATTATAGTATAGATCTACAGTATGAGTTTCCACTGGACAAGACAACAGATTACCATTCATCCTTTTGTTGCGTATAATTTGGCAAGGATGAGACAGGTTGTTGGCCATGGCTTTGTTGTAGTAAACATCCCAGCACTTGCCTAAAGTAGTTTAGGGTAACTGTGGAAAACTTAGATCAGGATGACTGGCTGAATATTGGAAGCTCCATCCTCCCGAATATAAGGCCAGTCTGTTTAAAACCAAGCTATCTGATTTAGTTTATCCACAATGCCCAGTACAGTTTTGCAAAGATGTTATTTAATAATGCAAAAGCCTAGTGCTACACTATTCATTCATTTCTTACTCGCAGTCGCTGTACACACTACACACACTTATCAGCTGATCACAAAGGGATGGTGTTTGGTTCCCATTTTGTGTACTGCAACTTTTCATTTGATATCTTGAAAAATATCTAGTGAACTTGTGTATGTAATGAGTTAAGTTCTGAGTTCAACTAGATGATAAGTTTTTGGGGCAAAAAGTAATATTCCATTGGTGGGGATGGTGATTGACTTATTGTAAGGTACTAGTTTTTATTCTTGACATACTTTTTTATGATACAATCATAACCAGTTTTGGCCTTCAAAGACCATCTTCAGATGCTAGGAGTTACACTGACAAGGTAGGAAAAGTTGGTCTACAACTGTCACCCATAGCCCCTGAAGATTGAAACAGGTTATGCTTGTACCATAGAAAACTTACTGTGTCAGAAATAAAAAAGTAGGCCATAAGTGGATAAGGTGTTTATATTTTACTTTACATACTTCTGTAGTAATATTTTTTGAAGAATAAAAAAGTGTGTGAAAGTTTTATTTGAAATGTAAATCTTTCATTGTTATTTCCACTATTATTTACTTGTTTCATTTTTTAACTAATCCCTACTCTTTGTTTTTTTTAGTAGACATAATCCTTCACTGTTTAGAAAGTGTCACTTAAAGGCTACATTTTAACTGATCTAACTGAATGTTGTTATTAATTCAGCCCAAACATTCTAAGTAGCAGAAAACTTTTCTATTATAGTTCATTAAAATGGATGGCAGTTTGTATGCTAAAGTATTACTAGTTAAATCCAGTACTTGTTTTGACAGAAATGTGGCAACACATTAAAAAATAACAAATAACAGTTACTCAAAGTTATGACAGAAACATTACTTTGCTTTTGGTAACAATTTGATGTTCCATATCTAATACAGTGAAATCTAAATAACTTTATCTCTTGGCAATCTATGATATTGTCAGTATGACAGAAAGTAGTTATGCAGACATTTGTTTAACTGTCCTAGTGCTCCCTATATAGTGACTGCTAAGTCAGAACTGTGTTCTGTACCATAACACAATATATGTTAGCACCTGTTGTAATGGTTCAGCTCCATGAACTGAGCTGAAATGAATTGGCTCCAGATAGAGAGCTGTGAAAGTGTCTGCAGCATGTCATTTTTTTTCCTGAGTGTTGGCAGAAGAATCTCCATCTGTGCCAGCACTAGGCGGAAACTAAGTACACAACGTGTATCTTACATCATCTAGGTTATTGAAGTAGTGTAATGTAATTATTCATTGAAAGACATCACTCCAAAATTGATGAAAACTTCAGCATTCTGGCTACAAAACTTCGGCAGTCTTGACTTAAGGGGCACCTAAAGGCGAAGTACTACATATCGAGAACTAAAAATTTTTTTGAATTACCGATAACATGTACTGTCATACATGTAGCAATACAAAATTTGAACAGAATATGATATAATAAAGTGTGGATTGATTGCCCATTGAAGCTTCTATTGCATCATATTTTATACTACATAATTGGCTTCTTGTGATTTTCCATGTCCATCATATATCAATACCAAATGTGTTATGCTATCTGGAATGCTGGTATGCTCAAAAAGTATGTTGATTGAAAAATTTGAAAACAATAAAAAAAAGAATCCAGACAGACATGTATTGAGACAAGAACCGGTGTTGTATGCTAACTTTCCCATTTACTATTGCTATAGTCGACTTCTTCTTAGCCTTGTTGAGTTAGTTGTTAGCCAGTTCTATGCTTTTTTGCAAATTTTGTATTTTTAGTGCTCTCCGTAAATTATATGTTTTGCTCATTGAGAGAAATAGTCCAATTTAATATGGTGAAGATTTAGTGACATTCACATGAGTTTCCTTTGTACTTGTTCATGGTTCTATCTGGCAAACACCTTTCTTTACAAGCATTTATTTGATGCTCTCACACAGACTACCTACGATAAATTGCACAGATGTTTGAAATCCTGTGTCTCTTCCTTTAATCCGACACATACCATCAAACAGTACTCGCAAATCTGTCTAATGATAGCTCTGCAGGTGACTCCTTTAATTCCTGAGTTTCTATGGAACTGTTCTTATATATCTGAGTGTGGCATCTGCCTGCCCTGTAGCTAGATTTTTAGTCATTCCATCTTAAACCATCCCAGACATGCATTTGTAGGTACTTGATAGTTGTGACTGATTCCAGTAACTGATCAAACCAATCGTGTAGTCAAATATTGCAAGATATTACTGTGTAAGTGTGTTACATTAAATATATTTCTGTTTAGGCTCTGCTGCCAATGTTCACACCATGTGTGGATAGTTTCCAAGGTTTTTTACTTCTGATGATGCCTTCCCATTAAGAATTAGGAATAGTTTGCTTGGACCTCCTCAATCAAACTGAAAGTCTTGTATGATATTTTGGCTAAACGTAAGGAAAATTAAGCTAACTTGTGGCTGTAGTAGCACGTGTTGTAGATTGTGTACAGATTAGTGTCACAAATTGGCGGTAGTAGTGTCTCTGACAACAAATGTGCAAACTAGCACAGTTGATCTATTTATGATGTTTGTCTTACTGTGAGTAGAAAAAAAGTGGATGTGGTGACAGATTGATATGTAGAGTAGTCCAAAGGCTAGATAAGATTAGATGTTAATTTGGTTGAGAGTTCGCGAAGCTAATGAATCTGAATGGAAAAAAATTGCTGATTGTGATGACAGACTATGTTTAGTGTGACCTGAGTATAGGTTTGACTGGAATGTGACTGTTTATTTACAATAGTCACATTTAAAATGACCATTTCAAAAACTTTGTGTTGTATTTACGGAATGTACCAATTTCAGAGGTGTTGATTGAACTGCTTAGATTTTTCCAAACATTCTGTTTTGTACAGCAGCATTCTGCCATATTTCATTATGCTTCCATGTATTTTCGTACACTCATTGTCATGGTGGTGTTTATCGAGTGCTATCTTCTCATTCGTTCTGCCATCTTAAAACGATACTTGGAAGAAATTCTTAACTACTGGAATTGCAGTAAAGGGCACACAGTTTGGTATTTTTAAGGGGTGTCATTTGTTTATTCTTGTGGTTTTTCACATCACAGTTCACTGTACACTTTAATATGTTGCACAATATTAATTACAAATACCATTCTGCAGTTGTGGGCAGATGATGTTTTGATTACTTCCAGTGCACGTATGCAACTGAACGAGAGAGTGGCCTGTGACTACACAATCATAAACAATGTTTGTAATGATATTTTTTGACAATAGACCAGATCCACAACCGACATGACTTTTCATTGTGCCCCCCCCCCCCCCCCCCCCACACTCACACCAGACTGTCAAATACTATTCTTACTTTTATTAGCCAACTGTTGATGAGAGCCACCACCAAACTGCCCCTGTACTGTGACCCTCTGCTATCAAACTGATGCCTTTCAGCCAACCCAGCCACAGAAATTTTGTTTTATAATATACTATATTGAGGCCATGCTCAGCCAATTGCAACCTTCTGGTGTAAGTGACACTGTGATACCAGGCCATGTCACCCAGGTGTCTCACTTGAACCTCCATATCCTTCTGATGCCATATTGTCCCACCATGGCATTGCACAATCTCATGGCATCTTACATACCCGTTATCTAACAAAAATGTTACAATCTTATCTAATCAGTAATTACCACCCATTGGCAATTGCTCTCCCATGGTTCTTATTTTTGTGTAATTTTCAGCACACTGTATGGGAATTCGTATGATGTATAGTAAATGTGTGCTTGGCATCAGCTGTACAAATTTATTTTTTATTTTCTATTGGTTGTTGGCCCATCTTCACAGCAAGAAAAAGGCTGTAGGTTAAGTGCACATGCTAACGTGAAGTCTTTCTTCTTCCTGTAAAGATGGTTACTATTACCAAAATAATCATCTTAAGGTGTTGCAGTTCTTCAGCTTTCCATGCTTACTAAGAAAACTTGGTTGAAGAATTCTGCCGTATGCAAGGCACCTTTGGAGTTTTGTTTTATCCAGATGTGTTTCAGCACCTCTGTGTTACTTTACTTCTTTTCTGTAAAAGTGGTATGATATATTAACGTTTAGAAAAAACATTTGGTACAAGATATTAACTTTGTGAATAAAGTGAGTGTCGTCAAATATTGTATATAGTTTGTTTACAGTTCACAGCTGAGATATGTGTACTGTACTATACTGGGATGATGTGTTGTATGTTGTTTGTTACAGTATGTCTAACGTTTTGGTTTTATAGCTTATTTGGGTGAATGCGTGCATTAGTTCACTTGACGCTGTTGAATGTTTATGTCGGTAGCTGTGAGTCTGCCATGCAATCTACAACTTGTCATCTGGAAACAGCAAAAAGTAATTTTTAATTTTTGTTTATTATCAATTTCAGAAAAAAATGAGTATGTATCATGTTATTTTGTGTGGTACTTACGGCTTTGATGTTGTGGTGTTTGTATCCTTTCTTTTTGGTGTGGTAACATGTAGATTTCTACCACTTTTGTCGGTACATAATCATTTAAGAGAGTTTCATTGCACAGTGATGCGTACTCATTTAGTACTTTCTTTCCTTGGGCTATTGATTTTTGGCTGTGACAGTTTTCTGCTTGTAAAAGAACAAAAATGGTAGAAATCAGCATCTTACCACACCACAGATGAAGGATACAATCACCATAGCATCAAAGCCATAAGTAACATGCAAAATAACTCAAAACATACTCATTTTCATTCAAAAGTGCATAATAAACAAAACAAAATTTCGTTTTGCTGTTTCCAGATGACAAGTTGTAGATGGTGTAGCAGATTTATAGCTGCCAACTTAAACATTCAATAGCTTCATGTATGGTATGAAAATTAATGTATACATCCACCCCTTCTTCCTAATAAGCCATAAAACCAGAACATTAGACATACTGCAATAAACAACATACAGTGCATCAGCCCAGTAACACACATCTCAACCGTGAACTGTAAACAATATTTGACAATAATTGCTTCATTCACAAATGTAAATGTTTTGTACTAAATGTTTCCTCTAAATGTTAATATGTAATAACAATTTTACAGGAAGGAGTAAAATAAACCATTAAAGATAGAACAAAAAGTGCTGAAACCTCTCTGGGTAAAAAAAAAACTCCAAAGGTGTCTTGCATAAGGCAGAATTCTGCAATCAGTTACTTAAACTGGTTGAAGATAAAGAATGAATTTGTACAGTTGATGGGAAACATGTAGTTCGTCACATTTCTGGTAGCTGTAGTGAGTCACGCCATTAAAATCTTATGATTCGTATTAGTAGATGTATTTCCTATTTGTGTTTCAGTACCCTACATGTAACTCTAATATATACCAGTCTCTTCTAATTTTCTCCAGGCATATCCTGAAGTTTTACCATATTTTGTGAGCAACAGTGCAGAATTGTAATCAAAAGTTTTCTGGAATTCATGAAACATGGCATCAGTCTGAGCTTGAGTATGACGTTCCTTCAGATGTTAGGAGTAAACAAAGAAGGTTGGCATTCACACAGACTCTTCTTTCAGAAACCATCTTGTTTCCTAGTGTAAGATTGTGTGGCCTTGAATAGCCATCATATGGTAGCATAAAATATGTCCCATATTTCTGGAACAGTGGATGTCAGTACGATATATCTGCAACCTTTCTTGTAGTTCGGAACAACCTACACCTTTTTCCAGTCTGTGTTGTTTCCATGCTCTACAGTAAATTGATGTTAGAAGAAGGGTCAGTTGCTCTGCAGTTCAATATAAAATATAATGAGGACACGATGAGGCTCTGTAAGATAATCAGTGTCTTCATGGAAAAATGTTTGCAGTTGCCTATGGAATCATAATTATACCCAGGCACACACCTCTTTGTCCCAAGGAAACTGACGGGCTTCAAAAATGTGGAAATTGCATGAGGAGAGATGGGGATTGTATGGAGGATGTAAGGAATTCCCAGAACAGCTTCTGCAGCATAGTCAAAACAATTGGCAGCCTGCAGGCAAGCATTATCCTGCAACAGAATGATGCAGTCTGGGCATTTGGACTTGACAGCACGTTTCAATTTTTTTCTGTGTGTGTATTGCTGTGTGTTAATTGTGATGCTGTGTTCCACAAAATCAATTAGCATGAGGCTCTTGCAGTAAAAAAAAAAGTCATCAAGACTTTCTCAGATCTGGCAGTCACAACTTTGGACCTCTTTTTTTGGGGAGGGGGGGAGGGAGTGAATACATGTCCTTCCACTATTGGCTCTGAAGCTTTCTCCCTGGCTCAAAATGATGACACCGTGCTTCATCTCCTGTGATAAAATGGGACCAGAAATTATATTTTGCACCATGATACGATTCCAGGTGCTACAGCGATGTTGACAATCGGCTCAACCTCTGCTACTCTATCAGACTGTGAAGAACTCACCGCTGAATGATTTTCTGGAACTTCAGATGCTCTGTCATGATTTATGCCCAATGTGACCTGAATGTCTTCTACACTCCACTATCAGTCATTTTTGATGGCAGGATCCACTGCAGTGAATGACAGGAGGACGTGATGAATCTATCCTGACCACTGATGTCTTTCAGTTACACCCAATCTTCTCAAAATTGTTTATTCCATGTAAACACATGTGCATGTGACATACTGTGTCTGAAATATGCAGCAAACATTCGGGCATGGATTTCACATCCTAACACGCCTTCTGCAGTCAGAAACTGCACTACACCTCACTTTTCATCTTTCCTGCTCTCCATAGTGATTTTGAATGCCCACATGACTCGTTGCTCTCACACCGGGCACATCTAACAGACAAATGGCACAGCAGTGAATGGTCACGCTGTTCCTTCCTGATTCCCAGTAGAGGGCACTTCTACACATGCCCATGTGCGTGACCAATGTCATCACGACGCTTGTTATATACCGGTAGTCTGTCTCATTTTCATTTGACTGCCTCTTACAGGAAATGAACTTGGTATCTTCTTTAGAAAACTGCTTTCGCAGTACTGAATTTAATATCTTAGCCTTCATGTTCATCATTTTCTATTTTCATTCCGAAATTATCATTCGGTATCTGGATGGATTACTTTTTTTTATGGATTTTATGTACGACCAAACATCAGATGAGATCTTGTTCACTTGTTCACATAATGCTGCTCACATTCGATCTAGTGATACTGGCTTCGTTCAGTTTTTGTTTTTTCATTTGAGTATGCAGTGGCTCGTGGGGGAAACCTTGTTAATTTGTATGCTGAATGAGGCTCCACACAAGGAAGCCATCATGTTTCTGTAAAAGTTCTGTTGTGTTTGCACAAGAGTACTGGGCAGCTTTTTTGTATTGTTCATTTTTCAGTGGCTTCCTGTGGATCTATAATTCAAGTATTTTTCCTACTGTGAGTACACCGCTGTTTCCTTTCTCTGCCCATACCAAGTATCCAGTAACATAGAGGTCAACAAAAACTGTTCTCTATTTAAGAGTGCAATTCATTTTCAAGAACACTCCTGCTCAACTTAGACTGTGGCACTCAAGAGAAATTTTATGCAGTATGGAAACTAACGGATGTAGACAAACAAGTGTTAAGTGATATAATAGAGGATTATTTAGAGTTGACTGTGTGTATAATTTCTATTGTTCTGTAAAATAACGTCTCTGTAGCATTTGTTTGTGTTGTAACTATTTCGTATGACAATAAGTGCGGATGACCATAGGCTCATGGTATGAAGAAATATTGATTTCAATGGTGATGACTCTTTGAGACTAACATTGTTTGCAGCAGTAAACGAGACCATGTTATTAATATATCACAACAAATTTACAAAATGAAATGCGAATGATGGACATGTTTTAGTCCAGAAATCCCATTCTCTAAAGAAGAGAATATAGACTGTTTACTTCATTCTGAGAGAAGCTTTCATAATATGTAGTTTTCAAATCACATAAAACTGTCATTGAGAATTGTTCTACAGACCAGTGTTTACCTCAAGTTACAGAAGTGCTTTATACCTTCCACCCAACCTTGAGAATTAGGGTAAAAGTATGTACCAATTATTTGCACAAAGCAGTTCAGAAGCTTCAATATACCACATACCTTGCATTTGAATTGTTCACACAAGGGAAGATTTGTTACTGAACAGCATTTTACTAAATACATGAAGAACTCTTGTATGCATAGTGGTGTATGTATTTTGCAGCTGTTGGAAGCCATATGGAAAACTGTGAAGAGTGGGTTAAATGCTTTGTGTGTGTGTGTGTGTGTGTGTGTGTGTGTGTGTGTACCTTCAAAGAAGATATTAAACAAATGAAATGTTCCTGTATTTTATAACTGTATTAGTACCCTTTGCAAGCTTTATCATCATCATCATTCTCTCTCTCTCTCTCTCTCTCTCTCTCTCTCTCTCTCTCTCTCTCTCTCCCTCTCTCTCTCTCTCTCTCTCATGTGCCCTGGTTTGTGAAAGTATGCTTGAAATCTCATGTTACCTTTTTTATTCTCTGTGATTGCAGGTAAAATGTGTTGTGCTCATAAATTGTGGTGGTAACATTGATATAGTCGAAGCATTACAACCTGAAGAAGATGTAAAGTTCTTCATACTTGACAGTCATCGACCATTTGATGTTTGCAATGTCTATAATAATACTCAGGTAGTTACACTCAGGTTCATTTAATATACACCGGTGCTACACACTATATAGTTGCAGTTTATTTGTGTTTTTTTTTCCTCAGGTGTTTTTGGTGTCAAATGAAGAAGATGGAATTCCTGAATTTGATCAAATTTTTAGAGATGATGAGGTAAATTATATCATAACATATTTCCTATTTGTGTCAGTCCATACCAAGTGGTCCAAGAAAAAAATAATTGGTTGCTTGACCATCTCAGAAAATTTTTATATTTGCTGGGTGAATTCCCCAATGTTTATTAGGAACAAAAATATCTTTTTTTTTAAATTATTGTTTATTATTTTGAAATGGCAGCCATATTTGTTCCTGGCCACATGCGTTTTTTTGTATTTGCAAGCATCTACATTTTTTACAATTATTCAGTAGTGGATTGTCCTAAGCCTTTCAGATAAAATGCATTTAATTCAACACACCCTGGGCTACAAATTAACATCATTACCACTTAGCTGAATATATTCTTTAATATATTTTTAATAGTTCAAAGTTTTTAGCCACAAATTTAAAAAAAAACCTCAATTTTTGAACAGTAGTTTTCCAAAGAAAGATTAATTTCTCAGCTTTAATATATTTTCTGCTATTATACTGCATTGTATAGTTACTTTTTATAGAGTACCAATGGTGAGAAGCTTATGTTTAAAAAAATACACTATTTTAAAAAAAGGATTGTTTTTTAATTTTTCCATTTTGTGGCTTGCAATATCTTTGTTGGGGGACCAGATAAAAACCTGAAAATTTCTCAGTTAATAAACCTTTATGATATCAAACTTCAGTATGAATTTCAACTTTGGGATTCAATTGGAAGTTATGGAAAAAAGATTACAAACACGAGTTAAAAACATGATTTTAACATCTGTGACATCTAGGCTTATGGGATAAAATATATCAGTTACAGTATATAATTTAGCCATGTCTATGATTATTTACTTTTTATTGAAAATAAGCCTAGTAATTATGTTATATTGTTCTCTTGTTATTTGTTTTTAGTACACCACTCATTTAACATTTAAGAAATTTGTTTACTGAGTTTGGATGTTAGATTATAAGTTCGCCCAGTCACAGTTTTAAATTCCATGGGAGGCAGCTTCCTTAGTACATTTTGAAGTGGCATCCAAACTTGATCCTTCTCAAATTTTTTAAAAGATGACCTTGCTCCTGGAGGTTGATAAAATACAACATGTACATCTTGGTTTTGACAGTCAGTATTATCAACTTCGCCAATCCACCACTGTTCATTGGAAACACAAGCCACTATGTCTTTATTTTGAAGAACCAGTTGTACAAGTTTTCCACACTGATGAAGTTCACTATCAGGCGAAGTTGATGTGATCTTATGCTTCAGTAAGTTGTGTGAATGGGGTACAAAACAATGAAAAGATCGAGTGCCTTTAATTTTCTGATAAGTCTTGTACCTTCCCTTCAAGACACTGTCTTAGACTTCTTGTATTTCCTCACATTGTACAAAAATAAAGGTAATTCTTTTGATATGTTTTTTACAGAATTGAAACATTTCTTGAGGTGTTATGATATGATTGTCATCGGTCCGCTGCAGACTTGCTTTTGTGACAGCTAGCTTTATTGTATCCCCGACACCATCACAAGCTTTCTTCCCATGGCATGAAGTGAAAAAGTGCCATTCTACATCAAACCCAAGATCTTGTTTATGAAAGGAGATGTTCATAATTTTTTTTTATTTATATATTGACTCGCTGCCCCCTCCGAAAAGTAAATCAGTTTTTTTTTATGGAAGGGTAGTGCTGTTTAATGTAGTTTGTTAATTTTAGTTGAAAAATGTACACTGCCTTAGTGTTGTGTTCAAGGTAGTCACTTACGACACAAAAGCTGTGGCTCATTAGTTTATCTTCATCTTTATAATAGAATACAAATGTATTAACTGTGGCCTGTTTGTTTACCCAGTGGTGCCCCTGTACTTCACCGTGAACAGCAAAGGAATAATTTTCTGAAAAGTCAGCAAGAACTAAGCATTCATCAGCTGCCAAGGCTTGTTTTTTGTTTTCCAAAATTTACTCTGAGCTTTTGCAATAAAATGATGCATTTTCAGATTTTCAAGGTTAGCCACTAATACTTCAAAAACTCTTCTCATGATGTTATGACTGTCACCATTTCAGTTCTATCTTGTACCACACATTGTTTGTATTTTATATTGTCAGGCATCAAATTGTCTTCTTTGGATTCTTCAAACATGTCAAGTAAGACTTGTTTGCCCAGAAAATCTTCACATTTTCCCTTGATCATACAATTGTAACTGTCAATATTGTGTACCATAACTTCCAAAAGGTCTTTATAGGCAACTCTAAGTTTGCCCCATCTATCATCAACTTTACACTCTGATGATACGAACAAACACAAACATTATGGGTGCCAGATGCCCCTGCAACAATACGCCATCTTGGTCTCAACTCGCAAAACATTGATCTTCCAATTTTAATGTCAGGATTTTCTTTTTTAAATTCTGTGAATAGTTCATTTAAATTACTGAATGTTAACTTTTTTTTTCTTTGAATCTTAGAATCATTTTCTTTCACAGAAAAACAGTCTTTTTTGCCAGACATCAAACGGCTGTTATTGTCATCGTCATAATACTTAATAACTTTATTGATTGTGTTTTCATCTACCAAATTAGATCCACTTTTCTTTTGTAATGCTGGTAAAATTCCCTGTTCTTTTACTAATTGCATTGTTAACTTAACAAGATATTCTGACACATTAAATTCATCACTAACTTTTGCTCGACTCCAAGAATTCGGCATTAAACTGATAATCTTAATTTTGTCCTCTTTGTTTGAACTACTGCATTTAGTTTTTAGTTTTTCTATCAAATCATCATATTCAGTTGGGGAAGTTTTAGAACTTCCATCTGTTTTAGTGCAAATTGTATTTTGAAATGAAACTTCCAAATTCTTTTTGACTGCAGCTGCCACTTTTTCAATTTTTGTATTCAAGGCACTTGTTCTTTTATCTTGACTTAGTTTTCTAATTTTACTAGCAGTCGATATACCCAGGATTTCACAAGCTGTATCTACTTTTTTAATGGTTGCTGATAAGTCGCAAAATTCTGTACCTGAGGTTTCTCTATCATTTCTCTTGTGAATTACAAATATCTTAGAATAATGTGTTGGACACAATGATTTTCCTGGTATTAGACTGACAAAATGGATTTAATTTTTAGAATAATGATCAAATGTTATTTCTCGCAGACCTTTTCTGATAGGTTTCTTATGTTTCTCAAAAGGGTCCATGAAAGACTGACCAAAAAGGTGATGAAATTTTTTAAAGTATTTGATATCATGGTACTTGCATGTTGATTTGACCTCTGGGTCGACTCGTGAGTAAAGCAACGATTAAAGTAATGTCTTTAGGATACACTCCATACACACTTTTATGACATACTTCATTAATAATAATACCAAAAGAACACTGAGACACCATTTTTCAACTGCACACTTCAAGAACTTCTGGCTTATTAAGTGTAAGAAAGACAATTGTTGGTGTAAGGGGAAAGACAACAATCAGACCTGTATAGGCTTGCAGATGCAATTGTTAGCCTTCTGAAACAATTGCCACAGCATTGTTTCAACAAATAATCATTAACTAGTGTAATGTGGTGTGTTACATTATGCAATTGGTATACTTTACTTGATTAGCCTACCAGATATCGCAGATGTTAAAAAAACGTATTTTTGACTCATGTTTGTAATCATTTTTCCATAACTTCCAATTGAATCTCAAAGTTGAAATTGGTAGTGATGTGAGGCCTGACATGAAGTCGGCATTCCAAAAGATCCCAAAGGTTTTCTATAGGATTCAGGTCATGACTCTGTGCAGGCAAGTCCATTACTGGGATGTTGTCATATGACCACTTCGCCACAGGCCGTACATTATGAACAGGTGCTTGATCATGTTGAAATAGAGCAATCACCATCCCCAAATTGCTCTTCAACAGTGGGAAGCAAGAAGGTGCATAAAACATCAATGTAGGCCTATGCTGTGATAGTGCCATACAAAACAACAAGGAGTGCAATCCCTCTCCATGAAAAACATGACCACACCATAACACCACCTCCTTAAAATTTTACTGTTGACACTGCACATGCTGGCAGATGACGTTTACTGGGCATTTGCCAACCCACACCCTGCCATCGGAACACCACATTGTGTACCATGATTTGTCACTCCATGTAACGTTTTTCCACTGTTCAGTCATCCAATGTTAACACTCCTTACACCAAGCGAGGTGTCATTTAGTGTGACTTGTGGCTTATGAACAGCTGCTTGACCATGAAATCAAAGTTTTCTCACCTCCTGCCTAATTGTTATAGTACTTGCAGTGGATCATGATGCAGTTTGGAATTCCTGTGTGATGGTGTGGATAGATGTCTGCCTATTACACATTAGGACCCTTTTCAACTGTCAGCAGTCTCTGTCAGTCAACAGACGAGGTTGCCTGTACACTTTTGTGCTGTAAGTGTCCCTTCACATTTCCACTTAATTATCACATTGGAAACAGTGGACATAGGGATGTTTAGGAGTGTGGAAATCTTGCATACAGACCTATGACACAAGTGATGTTCAAAAATTGAGTTTTTTTTTTAAATTTGTGGCTAATAACTTTGAACTATTAAAAATATGTTAAAGAATACATTCAGCTAAGTGATAATGATGTTAATTTGTAGCCCAGGGTGTGTTGAACTAAATGCATTTCATGTGAAATGCTTAGGACAATACACTACTGAATAATCGTAACAAAAGTGGATGCTTGCAAATACGAAAAAAATGCATGTGGCCTGGAGCAGATATGGCCACCATTTCAAAATTATAAACAATAAATTTAAAAAAAAAATATTTTGTGGCTACTAAACATTGGGGAATTCACCCAGAAAATATTGATAGATAACTTTTTTATTGATAGATAACATTTTTATAGACCAAGATAAGTTTAAGGACATAAATGCTTATCCTGTTGAGAATGGTCTTTCAGATCATAGTGCACAGCTTGTTACAGTACATGACATAGCTCTATGCAGTATAATAAATTAGACTTTCAAAGCAGTGCGTTCAATTAACAATATAAATATTGCAAACTTTAGGGAAAGCCTACAGCAGCTAGACTGGGATGAAGTGTATAAGGAACCCGATGCAAACTTGAAATATAACTTATTTCACAATACATTTTTAAGGGTATTTGAAAATTGTTTTCCCAAGAAAATAGTTAAACATAATTCCAAGAAAACATATAAATAACCTTGGCTAACTAAAGGAATAAGAATATCTTGCAACCGTAAAAGAGAACTGTATCTAACAGCAAGAGGGAGTACTGACCCCGAAATTGTTCAATATTATAAAAACTATTGTGCGGTACTAAGAAAAGTTATTAAAAAGTCCAGAAGCATGTGTATCATGTCTGAGATCAGTAACTCTGATAATAAAATTAAAGCAATTTGGAATATTATTGAAAGGGAAACAGGGCAACCAAGAGCACAGGAAGACTTTAGTGCAATAAAACTGAATGACAAGTGCACTAACAAACAATCAGAAATAAAAAATATTTTGAATAATCATTTTTTAAATGTTGTGGAGAAAATAGGATCTAGATCTTCACTAGAAGAGGCAAAGCTATTAATAGAAGAGGCCATACCTGCGCAGTTTGAAACAACTGTAATTCCACCAACCTCTCCCTCAGAAATCAGTAAAATAATAAACTCACTGACAAGTAAAAGCTCTTACGGAATTGATGGCATTTCCAGCAAAGTACTTAAAGCTTGTTTCCCACAGATAAGTAGGATTCTCAGCCACGTATGTAATAGCTCTTTGGAGCAGGGTGTTTTCCCTGATAGACTGAAATATGCCATTGTAAAACCATTGCATAAAAAGGGGGATACGTCGGATGTCAACAACTACCGCCCAATCTCTCTTCTGACAGCTCTATCAAAAATTTTTGAGAAAGTAATGTATTCAAGAGTAGCCTCCCATATTTGTAAAAATAAAGTACTAACAAAATGTCAGTTTGGTTTTCAGAAAGGCTTTTCAACAGAAAATGCTATATATGCTTTCACTGATCAAATATTAAATGCTCTGAATAACCGGACATCACCCATTGGTATTTTTTGTGATCTCTCAAAGGCCTTTGATTGTGTATATCATGGAATTCTTTTAGATAAGCTAAATCATTATGATTTGAGTGGGGCAGTGCACAAATGGTTTAATTCATACTTAACTGGAAGAATGCAGAAAGTTGAAATAAGTGGTTCGTGTAATGTTAAAACAACAGCTGATTCCTCAAACTGGGGTGCTATCAAGCACGGGGTCCCACAGGGTTTGGTCTTAGGTCCTTTACTGTTCTTGATATACATTAATGACTTACCATTCCACATTGATGAAGATGCAAAGTTAGTTCTTTTTGCTGATGATACAAGTATAGTAATAACATCCAAAAACCAAGAACTAAGTGATGTAATTGTAAATGATGTTTTTCACAAAATTATTAAGTGGTTCTCAGCAAACGGACTCTCTTTAAATTTTGATAAAACACAGTATATACAGTTCCGTACAGTAAATGGCAAAACTCCAGTAATAAATATAGAATTTGAACAGAAGTCTGTAGCTAAGGTAGAATTTTCAAAATTTTTAGGTGTGTCCATTGATGAGAGGTTAAACTGGAAGCAACACATTGATGGTCTGCTGAAACGTCTGAGTTCAGCTACGTATGCTATTAGGGTTATTGCAAATTTTGGTGATAAGAATCTCAGTAAATTAGCTTACTATGCCTACTTTCATTCACTGCTTTCGTATGGCATCATATTCTGGGGTAATTCATCGTTGAGTAGAAAGTATTCATTGCACAAAAACGTGTAATCAGAATAATTGCTGGAGCCCACCCACGGTCATCCTGCAGACATCTATTTAAGGATCTAGGGATCCTCACAGTAACCTCACAGTATATATATTCCCTTATGAAATTTGTTGATAATAATCCAACCCAATTCAAAAGTAATAGCAGTGTGCATACCTATAACACCAGGAGAAAGGATGATCTTCACTATGCAGGGTTAAATCTGACTTTGGCACAGAAAGGGGTAAATTATGCTGCCACAAAAGTCTTTGGGCACCTACCAAACAGCATCAAAAGCCTGACAGATAGCCAACTAACATTTAAAAATAAATTAAAAGAATTTCTAGATGACAACTCCTTCTACTCATTGGCTGAATTTTTAGATATAAACTAAGTTAAAAAAAAACTTAATCATTAGTGTCATGCAATATTTTGTGTAATGTAATTTCTTGTACAGACATCTTTTATTAACCTGACACGTTCCACATCATTACGAAGTGTCGTATTCATGATCTATGGAACAAGTATTAATCTAATCTAATCAAATCTAATCTATAAAATTTTTCCGAGATGGTCAAGCAACCAGTGCTGGACCACTTGGTATGGATGGACCATTCTGCTTGTCACAGTAACATAGCATTAGGTATATCTTTTAATAAGAAATAGTGCAATTACATTCATTTTTGTAATTTGATGTAACCATTCTCTTCTGCATCCCATTATATACACAAGATAAGTAGGCTATACATGTCTTAGGGTAAATAATTCTTGAAGAGCGAATTATAAAAAGAAATTACATTTGATGATTGTGCAAACTGTTGTCCAGCCAACTTTATTCGGGCTTTACATTTGTATATTTCATTTATAAGGAGCTTTACAGTGATTGGTAAAGGTTCATTTGTATCAAGGCTAGCTTAGTTACTTTTTGTTCTACTCATCTCTCAGTTTTGCCTAGAAGGGTTTAACATGTACCAGTTTGAGAGTCTTGAAATGACTACCATTGAAGTTCATCGAATGTTGCCATTTCACTTTTGTATCAGTTATACAAACCTGTTGAGATCCAAGCATAATATCTCTCACAAGGGGACTGTGCCTACTTGTCATCATAGATTTCATCCACATTTATGGTATATGCACTGCTCCATGAGAAATGAAAGTGACAGGAATTGTGGCTGCAGATGGCCAAGTGTTTCGGAGGGGAAAATAACATTTTTGGCATGGGTTGACAGAGTAATGAGCCTTTTATGTCAGCATAACTTGCAGACAACCATTGACGCAGTAAAAAAAGTACAGAATGGTAATCTGAGGGCCTTGGGTTTGATTCCTTCTGTGGGATGTTTTTTGTTTGTTTATTTTTTTATATTTGGTGTTTACATTACTTCTCTGCAAATAAACTGAAATAATGCTGTGTATTGTATTTATTAATATTTTCATAAAATGCATTAAAAGGAAACCAAACCAAAAGTTGGTGGATGAGTATGTGTCAGTAGTTAATCAAAATCTGGAAAACTTCCTACGAAGCCTGATGTGTAGGAGAACAAATTTCTTCTGTTAATTGACTCATGGAGATGGCGAACAAATCCATGAAAGGATTTTCTGAGATGAAGGATTGGCATCATGCTGTATAAGAGTGATACTCGTGACATTGGTGCCAACAGGCAACTGTGTTAAGATCCTTCATTTTTGCTAGCCTCCAGAATGAACTGAGAATGGTCTCTGATATCAGATGACAGGTGTAATTGGTGTCAGTGGGAGCAATGATACATGACTGACTGCAACAGATACTCGCAATTCATCCTATGATTGCTCACACAAATTGTATCAAAATTATTGATTTACACAAGTCCAATCCGCTTCCTTTCTCAGTAATTCTGAAACATAAAAATTCATTGTTGTAATTAAAGTGTTAAGCAGATGTAACATTTTCAGCTGTTACACTTGATCTTTAAAACACCCAGCACAGTTTAAAAGCTGTACTTAAACTTGTTGTCAGATAAAAATGGTTTGGTGACACAGTGGTAAAGTACTATTATACAGATCCAAATATCTTGAGTTACATTCCTGGTCATCATTTCTTGCACCTCTGGCTATGTCTGTTAATGTGAAACACTCTAAATTGTACTGTGATTTGGAATTCACATTAAACAACAGAACTCCCTCTAACTGACTGGGTACATCAGCTCAGAATGTTGGTGGAAAGCAGTGGCATACCATCTCCAGCAGAACTGTGCCTGGTAAAACACTGTGGTGTTCAAACTAACCTTTTGATTGATGACAACTGTACCTTTTTTTTAACAGCACAGAGCTTGAGAAAGCAAGTGAAAAAGATGTAAATCATATACATAACTGATGATGCACAGTGTAATACTAATGAAGTAGATTAGGAATGTTCTCTGTTGTCCTGTATGTTCAGTTGAAAATGAAATACTTGTTTTGTATGCTAAGTTGAGAAGACCTGAAAGTCTAAATAAAGATGGCATTAAGGAGAAATGCCAGAAGTTATGAATCCTCAGTGGGAAGATAAAAAAAAGCAAGCAGCACTGAAAATAGGAATATCATTTGTAAATTGGATTCAAAGTAACAGAAACAGCATATTTAACCAGATTTTAAAAAAAGAAATAAAAATTTCCAACAGATTAAAACTGTGTAATCATTTGGGAGCTGAACTCAAGCCCTTGCTACCAAGACATACAGGAGAATATCTGAGTGACTTGAGAGTGTACACTGTTTGAGCAAAAGTATCCAGACACCTGGCTGAAAAGTTCGTGGCGCCCTCCATCGGTGATGCTGGAATTCAATATTGTGTTGGACCACCCTTAGCCTTGTGACAGCTTGCACTCTCACAGGCATACATTCAGTCAGGTGCTAGAAGGTTTCTTGGGGAATGGCAGCCCATTCTTCATGGAGTGCTGCACTGAGGAGAGGTACCAATGTCAGGCAGTGACACCTGGCATGAAGTCGGCGTTCCAGAAGATCCCAAAGGTGTTCTATAGGATTCAGGTCATGACTCTGTGCAGGCCAGTCCATTACTGGGATGTTGTCATATGACCACTTCGCCACAGGCCGTACATTATGAACAGGTGCTTGATCATGTTGAAAGAGAGCAGTCGCCATCCCCAAATTGCTCTTCAACAGTGGGAAGCAAGAAGGTGCATAAAGCATCAATGTAGGCCTATGCTGTGATAGTGCCATACAAAACAACAAGGAGTGCAATCGCTCTCCATGAAAAACATGACCACACCATAACACCACCTCCTTAAAATTGTACTGTTGGCACTGCACATGCTGGCAGATGACGTTTACTGGGCATTTGCCAACCCACACCCTGCCATCGGAACACCACATTGTGTACCATGATTTGTCACTCCATGTAACGTTTTCCCACTGTTCAGTCATCCAATGTTAACACTCCTTACACCAAGCGAGGTGTCATTTGGTGTGACTTGTGGCTTATGAACAGCTGCTTGACCATGAAATCAAAGTTTTCTCACCTCCTGCCTAATTGTCATAGTACTTGCAGTGGATCATGATGCAGTTTGGAATTCCTGTGTAATGGTGTGGATAGATGTCTGCCTATTACACATTAGGACCCTCTTCAACTTTCAGCAGTCTCTGTCAGTTAACAGATGAGGTTGCCTGTACACTTTTGTGCTGTAAGTGTCCCTTCACATTTCCACTTAATTATCACATCGGAAACAGTGGACATAGGGATGTTTAGGAGTGTGGAAATCTCGCATACAGACATATGACACAAGTGATACCCAATTACCTGACCACGTTCGAAGTCCATGAGTTCTGCGGAGAGCCCCATTCTACTCTCTCGTGATGTCTAATGACTACTGAGGTCACTGATATGGAGTACCTGGCAGTAGGTAGCAGCACATACACCTAATGTGAAAAAGTAAGTTTTTGGGGGTGTCAAGATATTTTTGATCTTGAAGTGTAGAGGAGAGATAGTGACAAAAATGAAACTGTTAACATGGACTTGAGTTATGCCTACATAACTCAGTCAGCTTCCTCTTTAAATTTGGGGGGGGGGGGTGAAAATTTTGGAGTTTCAGATTAAAGTCTGTGGAGAAACTGAAAAAAAGTTGCGTGTTTAAGTTCTTGAATAGTTTGGGCTATGATATACTGAATGTGTATTCTGCATTGTTTGGTTCCATCTTGTTGTTTTAGTAGGTTTTCAAATGTGTTATGCATAAATAGTGTAACAGCTGTGTGTATCTGAATTTGGTTCCCCAAGCAGCCTTCCCCACTAAGTAGGAATAAAGCCTAGTTGCCACACCTCAGTCTCTTGCACAAAAAATTTTACTGCATACTCATTATTAGCCTTTCAGTCACAAGTTGTTTCAACATAAAGAACTTTTAAATTATGTTGAATGTCAGTTAAAGTTAGATTTTCAGCCAGTGCAATTTATTTAACTATACCAGTACTGATAACAGAGTGTTTTGTGCACAACCCACTACATTCACTTCATGGTGCCTGATTATGTATATCTCTGCTTGTGTGTGTGTGTGCGTGCGTGCGTGCGTGTGTGTGTGTGTGTGTGTGTGCGCGTGCGTGTGTGTGTGCGCGCGCTTCCTAAGGGAAGTGTTCCCGCTCCCGGGATTGGAATGACTCCTTACCCTCTCCCTTAAAACCCACATCCTTTCGTCTTTCCCTCTCCTTCCTAATTCTGTGTGTGTGTGTTTTGTTCATGTGCCTGTCTGCCGGCGCTTTCCCGCTTGGTAAGTCTTGGAATCTTTGTTTTTAATATATTTTTCCCATGTGGAAGTTTCTTTCTATTATATATATTTTTTCCTCCCTGATCAATATAGAGTGGTATAGGTTAGAGTACATTTTAGATGCCAACTTTCTGCTTACTGTTTAAGATTGGTATTGTGCAAATTTAGATTATTTTGAAACTATTTTCCTGACTTGTGTGTCTGAGAGACTGGAAGCCACGAAAAGCTTATGTAAATGACTTCGAAAACCATTAATAATAACAAACAGTTGATTTCTTATCCATTGGACATATTCGCCTTGGTAATGTGTCACACACTTGTACATAGTCCTTATTTGAGAAGCAAGCATATTGTGTTATACTCTCTGAACTGTGACAAGAAGAATTGAATGTCATTGTCTGATTTCTACAGTACATGTGGATTCATATAAATTTCCCACTATTTGATTTGCTTTTTGAATTCCAAAATAACTTCCCCCTGCGGGACCGGGGGTTACAACAGGCCCGAGGTATTCCTGTATCCCTGCCTGTCATAAGAGGCGACTAAAAGGAGTCACACTTTTTAGCCCTATAAGTTCAGTTCCCATTTTATGGTTTGACCTGCCACTTCCCAAATTATACAGAAGTGTGCTCCATATGGCTTAGCATCTCCACCCACAATTCAACTATTTGGCCGAGGACATTGTCCGGGGTATGTCATCTTCTGTTGTCTCCTGTCCTATTTTGCCCCCATGACAATATTGGATCACTCTGCACCCAATATCCAGCATGGTAGCCAGTCTGTTGTGGTGGGGCCACCATGTACCCATTTGGTGGTAGCTCCCTGACAACACAGGGATCACACTGCTGATGCCTGAGCTGTTAACTCCCATGTATGCTAAGGAGTAGCTGCCTGTCTTCCTGGGGCATCAGGATTCCTGGCAACAGCCGTCATGCCAGGTGGCCTTTGCTGTGGCTGTGTGGCGCCCGTGAGGAGAGCCCCTGATCGGAGTGGATGGTATCAGGGCAGATGACCCTCAATGAAGTGGACTAAGTCATCTCTTGCTGGTGACCGTACAGCGCCAGCAGTCTCTAAGAAGGGCAAGATCGAGTATAATGCTGACAAATATTACCTTAAATTGTTTCCCTCCCTCGCTACACCATGGGAGGGACATCAGGCTACAGAACGAAGAGAGCCATATTCGCCTCGGTATTTAGTCTGTAGCAGAATGGACAGTGACTACTTTCTACCTATGAAGCCTCAGTTTTTTGTTGAACATCTTGAGGATAAGTTTGGGGAAGTGGAAGTGCTGTCCAAGATGAGAAACGGTGCAGTCTTGATTCAGACAGCATCCCCAGCCCAAACCCAGGCGTTACTCACTTATGAGTGTGTGGGTGATATTTCTGTTTCCGTCACTCCCCATAAAAACCTCAACATGGTCCAGGGGATTATTTTCCATCGCGACCTGCTCTTGCAGTCTGATGATGAGCTCCATGCCAATGTAGAGTGGTGGGGTGTTAATTTCACCTGGCACATTTACAGGGGACCCAAAGACAACAGGGTTACTACTGGTGCCTTCATCTTGGCCTTTGAAGGTGATTCATTGCCCGAAAAGGTCAAGGTGATGGTTTACTGCTATGATGTTAAACCATACATCCCACCCCCTATGCAGTGCTTTAAGTGCTGGAAATTTGGGCATGTCTTCCCGCTGCACTTCCAACACCACATGTCGAGACTGCAGACGTCCACTGCATGCAGATACTCCCTGTGTGCCTCCTCCCACCTGTATCAGCTGCGGAGAGCAGCACTCCCCCTGTTTGCCAGACTGCACAGTACTCCAAAAGGAGTGAAAAATCATGGAGTATAAGACCCTGGACCTGTTGACGTACCAAGAGGCTAAACATAAATTTGAACAATTACACCCCATTCTGTTGACATCCACATATGCTGCAGCTACATTACCATTGCCATCACAAGTACCAGTCGTACCACACACTGTGCGACGAACAGTGGTCCCTCTGGACCTCCAGAATACATCTGCTCCCTTGATGGTTGGGGGACAATCTCCTTCCATTGCTCTCAAAGTACCTACTTCGGGAGCAAGGCCCACCCAAATGCAGGGGACATTGGTCCCCTCCCCCCAGCTGGAGAAGCAACAGCCTCCTCCGGCTCCTCTCGTGCGGAAGGGGTCACTTCGAACCCTCTCTCCCGAGGTCTTCACCAATGCCACAGTGACACTCACCAAAGGCTAAAGGAGCCAAAATCTGCTGTATGAAGATCTTCATGGTCTTCCTCCATGTCTGAAGCTACTTCGGAGAAGTACTCCCAGCAAGTCCACAAAGAAAAGTGAGAGGGCAATCAAACAAAGAAGTCTGCTAAGAAAAATGTCCCTCCGGTGGCCCCAGCACCACAACTCCCTACCAATTCTGTACCTGCGGATGAGGTGGAGATCCCCTGAGGACCTGGATCCCACTGATGCCTTACCCACAACATGAATGGATACAAATACTCAATAGGTGGCAGCAGGTGACCCTGAGGCGTAACCTGCATCCTTGCATGCTTCATGCCTTCCCAGCCTCATGATAACATCATCCTCCAGTGGAATTGCTGTGGTTTTTTCCACCACCTGGCTGAGCTATGGTAACTGTTAAGCAGCTTTACACCTGCTTTCTGCATTGCCCTCCAGGAAACGGTGGTTCCCGGCAATGCGGACCCCTGCCTTTCGCAGCTTTAGAGGATATTGCAAGAACCATAGTGACTATAATAGAGTATTAGGTGGAGCTTGTATCAATGTCCTGAACTCAGTATGCAGTGAACCTGTGCCCCTTCAAACCCCTCTTGAAGCTGTGGGTGTCAGGATGAGGCCGACACAGGAAATAACTGTCTGCAACATATATCTTCCTCCAGATGATGGTGCAGTACCCCTGAACGCGTTGGCTGCACTGATTGATCAACTCCGTAAACCTTTCCTACTTTGGGAGATTTTAACACCCATAACCCCTTGTGGGGTGGCACTGTGGTTACTGGCCGAGGTAGAGATGTCAAAACTTTCCTGTCTCAACTCGACCCATGCCTCTTAAGTGCTGGGGCTCCCGCACATTTGAATTGTGGCTTGTGGCACTTACTCAACCAATGATTTATCTCTGCAGCCCACAACTTATCCCACCTGTCCACTGGAGAGCCTACGACGACTTGTGTGGTAGCGACCACTTTCCCAATCTTCCTGTCACTCCCCCAGTGCCATTCCCCCAGATGTCTACCAAATTGGCCTTTAAACATTGCAGACGCGAAGCTTTCACCTGTGCAGTCACCATTGAATCTCCCCCACATGGGTCGCCAGAACGATCATTTCCGCGGGGGAAAACACGATCCCTTGTTCTTAGGGTTCCTCCGGTGAAAGTCAGTACCTTGGTGGTCGCCCAAAATCGCTGAGGCCATTAAAGAGCATCAGCAAGCTCTACAGCGACATAGCTACACCTAATAGCTTTTAAAGAGCTCCGTGCTCGCATTCACCAACTACTAAAAAGACGGAAACAGGCGTGTTGTGAGAGGTACATCTTGCCCATTGGGTAAACGCAATTGCTGAGCATTAGGCTCTAGCCTCCGCATCAGAAAACTATCCCCTAGTATTTCGCACCCTCAAACAGCAGATGGAAAGCAAAGCTCTCTCATTTACTGAACGTCACAGTGAACCGTATAATGCTCGATTTACAGAGTGGGAGCTCCTTGTACATTGCCCTGACACAGCTCCTGCGCCAGATCGGATCCACAGTCAGATGATCAAACATCTCTCGTCCGACTACAAGTGACATCTCCTTGTCATCTTTTATGGGATCAGGTACGATGGTGTCCTTCCATCGCAATGGCAGCAGAGCACCATCATTCCAGTGCTTAAACACGGTAAAAATCTGCTTGATATGGATGGCTATCGGCCCATCAGTCTCACCAACATTCTTTGTAAGTTGTTACAACATATGGTAAGTCAGCAGTTGTGTTGGATCCTGGAGTCTCGTGGCCTACTGGCTCCATGCTATGGCAGTTTCCGACAGGGTCGCTCTACCATTAATAATCTAGTTTCCCTCGAGTCTGCCATCCGAACAGCCTTTTCCAGACACCAACACCTGGTTGCCGTCATTTTTGATTTACGAAAAGCTTATGGCACAACCTGGCGACATCATATCCTTGCCACATTATATGAGTGGCATTTTGGGGGCGTGCTCATGATTTTTATCCTAAATTTCCTATCGCTCCATACTTGCCGTGTCCAAGTTGGTGCTTCCTATAGTTCCCCCCATATCCAGGAGAATGGGGTCCCACTGGGCTCTGTATTGAGTGTATCTCTATTTTTAGTGGCCATTAATGGTCTACCTGCATCTGTTGCGCCGTTGGTCACACCTTCTCTGTATGCAGATGTCTTCTGCATTTCCTACTGCTCTTCCAATACTGGTGTTGCAGAGCAACACCTACAGGGAGCCTTCCACAAGGTGCGGTCATGGTCTCTAGCCCACGGATTCCAGTTTTCAGCCGCGAAGTCATGTGTCGTGCACTTCTGTCGATGTTGTACCGTTCATCTGGAATCTGAACTTTATCTTAATGATGATCTACTCACTGTAGTGGAGACGTATTGATTCTTAGGACTGGTCAAGGCTTAAGATTGTGGTTTGTATCTGATCTCTTGTGTCTGAAGTGGAGTCCTTGCCTTTACCGCCAATACTAGAGGTCCATTCATGTGCACCTCCATGGTGTAGACCTAGGTCAAAGCTTCGCCTGGATCTTTCCCATGGTCCTAAGGACTCCGTTATCTCCTCAGTTCTCTGCTGTCACTTCTTCTTGATTCTTGACATGTGCCGGCACCATGAAGTGGTTTACACTGACAGCGTGATGGTCATGTTGGCTTTGCTTATGTTCTTGGAGGACATATTGAAGAACACTCCTTGCCAGATGGCTGCAGTGTTTTCACTGCAGAGTTGGCGACCATTTCTCATTCTCTTGTGCACATCATTTCATGCCCTGGCGAGTCGTTTCTTCTCTGTACTAACTCCTTGAGCAGCCTACAAGTCATTGACCAGTGCTACCCCCACCATCCTTTGGTAGTGACCATCCAGGAGTCCATCTAGGCCCTGGAACGGTCCAGTTATTCTGTGGTGTTTGTGTGGTCCCCAGGCCGTGTTGGAATCCCAGGAAATGAACTTCCTGGCCAGGCAGCCACTTCTAGAGATTGGCATCCCTGTAACTGGCCTGTTATTATTATGCGGCAACTTTTTCAGCTTTGGGAGACGGTATAACATAATCTCAGTATGCACAACAAACTGTGTGCTATTAAGGCGATTATGAATGTGTGGAAGACCTCCATGTGGGCCTCTCGCAGGGACTCTGAAGTTCTCTGCCGGCTTCACATTGGCCGTACGTGGTTAACACATGGCTACTTCCTTAGTCGTGAGGACCCACCTTGGCGTCACTGTGGCTCACATATGACTCGTCCACATCTTGGTGGGCTGCCCACTTTTAGCCGCTCTGTGGCAGAGTTTTAACCTTCCCAGCACCCTACCTACAGTGTTGGCCAACAATGCCTCAACAGCAGATTTAGTTTTACGTTTTATTTGTTAGGTTTTTTTTATCATACCATCTAAGGGTGGGCATTTAGCCTTCTCTATGAGGTTGCCACCCTCCCTCCATTTTAACTCTGTCACACTTTCTTTGCATTTGTTTGTCTTGGGAATCGTCTGTTCCCTACATGTGATCATCTCGTCTTATCTTTTTGGGGTGGACATTTTAATGTGTGGGCACAGTGGCTGGCTCATCGTCTTTTATTATTGTGATCAGCCAGCCCAGACCATATGCTCTATAGTTTTATCACCTTCTTTTACTTGTGGTATATGTTTACCCAGTTTTTTGTTTGTTCCATTCATGTTCTTTTTAGGTTGTAGTGGTGGTTTTTTTTTTACCTTGAGCCTTGCTTGTGTCAGGAAAAAGGGACTGATTACCCTATAGTTTGATACCTTTATACCCCAAACAAACCAACCAACCAAAATAACTCAATCTACAGGCTGTTATGACTAATACGTAATCTGTAATAACTGCTGGAATAAGTTTTTATTGATGTTGGTTATATGAGGGCCATTCAGAAAGTAAAGAACACTTTTTTCTGTAGAATGTTTTATTTGATGTAATTAAACGAAACTGTTTTACATACAATTTTATATTCAAGCTACTTTTCTATGTAGTTACCATTCAAATTCATGCACTTGTCACACCGTTTTACCAGCTTTTCTGTGCCTTCTGCATACTCATTTGTCGCTAAATTGTTGAACCACAGGTTAATGGCTTCTTTAAGTTCATCATCACTTCCTTAGCATTGTCCACTCAAAAAGTCTTTCAATTTGGAGGAAAGGGATAATCACTTGGTACCAAGTCTGGACTGTGCAGCAGTTGTTGGAACATTTCCAACTGAAATCACTGACACAAGACCTATGTCACACCTGCTGCATGCAGATGTGCATTATTGTGTAGGTGTTTGACTCCAGTGACAAGCATTCTGCACCACTTGTTTTTAATGGCATGGCCAAGTCATTGAATCATCTTGACGGTAGGCCACTGCATTCATGGTCTCGCCTCTAGGTAAGTGATCTATGAGCAGGACACCGTTACGACGCCAAAACACTGTAGCCATAATCTTTCTGGTGCTTAAAATTTGTTTTGCTTTTTTGGATTTCAATGGGGATTGCTTATTGCCATTACATTCATTGGCACTTTGTTTCCTGATATCAAAGTCTCATCACCAGTGACAGTGTGAATCAAACATTGATCACTATCCTTTTTGCAGTGACAGAGAAATGTCAATGCAGCAGCCATTCATTTGGTTTTGCATTTGTTGAGCAAAATTTGAGAAACCCAGCTGGCACACACACATTTACAGCCCAGATCTGCACTAACAATCTCATACAACACGGTACTTGAATGTCTCAAAAAAAAAAAAAAAAGAGTGCAATCCACTAATTGTGAAACGCCTATCGTCTTTAATTTTTGTTTCAATCCTTACTTCACCACTTACAGCCAGCTCAAGTGATCTTCATCATGAACATATTTTTGTCTGCCCCTAAATATGATACACCACTCCCATACTATTGCCTTTTTTGTCACATTCCGGTAAATGTTAGTTATCTGACTATAAATATTGATGGGTCATAATTGTTTCTTTGCTTTTCAAATGACCCTCGTATTTGTGTAATGATCTTTCCTTCGTGGAGGACCAGTCATATAAAATTTTTTGACAGACATTTCTGCCATTTCACTGTTAATTTATCATTTATTTTAGACAGTCATGATTTTGGCTATACAAACATTCTCCAGTGCACATTGAATTATGTCATCTCCTGAAAAAAATATCTCTGATCTTATAGGCCAGTTATGGTTTCACAGGATAAGAGTACATACCCAAGATACATAATTCTGCTGATATTATTCCAACTGATGAACAGAAGTGATGAATGAAGGTCATAGGAATATATTTTCTGCTAAATATGCCATAGTGTTTGTTAATGGTTTTCACATTGCGCATAATGTCATCAGTTGGATATTTACTCTTAGCCTGTAATACGACATTTGGCCTATAAGTCCAGGAAAATGTTTTTCCAATGATGGTGTGTCACAGGCATTATTCTAATAATGCCTGTGACTTATCTTAATAATCCAGCATGCACTTGAGGATAGCTACAAATCTAAAAACATGATTGTGTAAAAAAAGTGATCAACTAGCAGTCAAATGGCAGAAATTTCTTTAAAAAAAGGAGAAGTGCTAGTATAAGTTTCTCTTGTTTATTTCCATCATGAAATTTAAATAAATTCATTCCAGTCAGAAGAAGAAAATGAAGAGAGTGAAGGCTCTGGAGAGGAGGAATCTCGTCAGGCTAAACGCAGGCGTTTGGGGGAAGAAGCCATCCTCAAAAGAAGAGAACGCAGGTTATGGGAAGAAAATAGAAACCGAATCATGTTTGAGTATACACAGTTCAGTTACTATGGTCGTTCCGTGAGTATATTGTTTTATTTCTCTACTTAAGAAGTTTATGTATAGTTATACTGAAATTGACATTGATGCGTTTCATTGTGAGCTACACTTTTTGAAAGTACTCACTATATCTTATTGAAGGATTGATAGATATGGTAATCATCTGATTACAAACAAAAATGTTGTTTGCATATTTAAATTTCTTTACTCTAAACTGTGTAATAAATAGAATGAATGCTCCTGCATTCTAACATTGTAAATAGAAGGTTTTATCATAGCTTTCAATTTACTGAAACCTGTGGGAGACCAGAAAGTTGCAAGGAGGCTTATTTAGCAAGACAGAAACTCCAGTTACAGACTGGAGATGTTAATGGAAAAAGTCGTGAGAACAGCACTTAACTGTAAATTAGTGGATTATCATGAGTCGACATTCAAATGTTGATCACACTTGCGATTTCCTGTAGGTTCAACAAGAAAATGGCTTTGGTGATTAACTGGAGAACTTGATGAAATTGAGAATAACGATAAGGAGCACCGTGAAATTAAATTGCTATACGTGCTGGTAACTCTTCAGGCAGTATCTGAATGGACAACTGAGCTTCCCAGCCCATATCATAATCATGCACACACATTTTATCATTTGTCCTTATTCACATAAGATCTGTACAATCGGCAGTAATTGCCAGCCCTTACCAATGAGGTTACTGTTTAGTAATTATTGCTTGGAATTAAAGAACTGCAGTGGATTTTGCTACTGGTGTTATATCACCCAAAAGTCCATTACAATTGCATGATATTAACTGTACAGTATATTAACATCATCAGCAATTTCCATGCTTGTAATCCAATAGTTGTTAAATAATATATCCTCAGTTTCATTCATGATTTAATTGGTGGTTTGTGTGTGTAAACTTTTTTAGACATAGAAAAATGGAAGTGTGAGAGATTGGCAGAGCAGAAGCTATTTTGTATTTAGTATTTTTTTTAGATTAGGTTAGATTTAGTTTTCATTCCACAGACCCAAAAATGAGATGCTTCTTGTGGGTGCGGAACAAGTTAGAAAGTATAACATAAACAGCATAAACATTTGAACACAATACCCATTACCCTGATCATTTGTCAGGATATTGATGAAATAGGTGAATAGATTACGGTAAACTGGAATTTCTAATATTTACATAATTAGTACATTATCAGAATGAAACATAGTTATACACTTTTAATAAATTTACTGTACACAAATTACGTAATCTTGACTGTTGTGACCAAGTGCTGTCAAAACTGCAATCTAACAGACATTTTTAATTAAGCTGATCTAACAGTCCCGTTTAAGATATACACCTATAGAGTAAAAGGAGGTGCCTATCAAAAAGTCTTTCAAATTCTGTTTAAACTGTGCTTTATCTGAAACCAAGGCTTTAATGGATGCAGGCAATTCATTGAAAAATTGTGTTCCTCAATATTGGACTCTTTCGGACCAAGGTGAGTGATTTTAGGTCTTTATATAGGTTGTTCTTATTCCTAGTATTGGTACTATGTATTGAGCTATTGGTTGAAAATAAAGACACGTGACTTCCAACAAATTTCATTAAGGAATAAAGTAACTAAGAAGCAGTGGTTAGAATACAAAGTTAGCTGTATCCATAATGTTCTTGAATTGACACCACAATTTAGTGTTCTAAAAACTTTTGCTCAGTTTGATGAGTTACCTCAGAATATGATCCCCTATGACATAATAGAATAAAAGTATGCAAGTTTTTTGTATTTATGTCTCCTACACCTAACATTATTGTCGCTGCAAGTACAGACTTGTTCAGGCACTGCAGCATTTCTGTGGTATTCCCTTCCCAACTGCATTCATTATCGAGTTGTTATCCTAGAAATTCATCATTGTCTACCTCTTCGATCGGCATGTCTTCACATGCCATACACGTGCTGGAAGGACATCTACAGGTTCTGATGTATGTAGTGGGTCTTTTCAAAGTTTAATGACAGTGAATTAGCTTTAAACAATTTATTTTCAGTGAAGATTTAATTAGCAGCCATTTCTAAATCTGTACTTGACTTGTGACTTATTGCAATGTTTATCATCTGCAAACAAAACAAACTTAGCATTATTACTTGAGCACTAATTGAGTCATAGTTAGCCCATGCATATGTAAAAAAAGTCCTGTGGTACAAAAATGTGAATGTGTTTACCTAATTAAACAAATATAACTGCAGACTATTTGTGATTTTAGGAGTGGTGGTGCTGGTTTAAGAGTTGTGCAACAGCATTTAGGTACTATCTTTATAAACAACTTAAAAATTTCAAAAGACTGATCAAAATCAAGAGTTGAACCCCCAGTTTGCATTTACAATTCAGTAATACAATTTCTAATAACCACAATATACAGTGATTAATAAAAGAAAATACAGGATGGCATCACTTCTACAGAGATTTACAAAATTTAATTCTCATAATACCCTGTTGTTAACCTATAAATAAAAGAAATACCCTGAAGATCTTGGATATGTGATGTCATTTACATTTCCTTTAAAATGATCACATAACACACATTTGTATGAGTACATTATCCACCTACTCAGATTTGTTAGTACACTGCACAGTTTTAGTCAGTCCAAACACTCAGATCCTTATGATTTTAAAACTCCAGTTTGGCTCTTTCAAGAAATCACCCCTCCCACCCCTCTCCCCCCAAAAAGTAATCACCAGAGGTTTGAGGAACCACTGTTTGAATTGGTAGGATAGCCGTAAGTTGAAGTCAGTATTTTTTATGAAGTGGTTTTGGGCAATTCAACAATAGCATCACCATACACTGTGGAATTTACAGAGTGTTGGAACCTTAAAGTGACATAAAAGAACATATTCAATTTACTTTAAGGTAACATACAGTCAAAGAAGTTGGGTGATCACATTACAGATCTTAGAGATGAAGTTGGTTGTATAATATTAGTTTTTGTGATGTCTATGGTCATTTGCATCAAAAGATAATGGAATATTTTTTACTGACTGACTCAAAAATGGTTTGAATTCACCACATGAAAAACCAATTTAATTCAGTTACCACATAATTATTAAAGTATGCTAAACAAGTACCATTTGTAATGAAATACTTTTAAACTGCCATAGAAGATACAAATTTAAATGTCAATTGCTGCTTTTATGGTTGTATATGTACACACATCATTCATGTGTTAGTGCAATTTGACTATGCTGCTATGTCTGTTAAAGTAATTGTTCAAAAAATACATTAAAATATACTTAAAAATATATCTTCCAATGCATCTTCAAAAAGGACACTTCTGAAAATATTTTGGTAAGGATAAAATGGCAGGTAGTTAAGAGTGTCTCTTAACAGACAATCGCTGGCACTTTGTCGAATAACTGGAAGAATCTATAGAAATAAATTTGTTTTGTTCATGTAATAAATTTTGTCTGTTTCTCTTCTTTTCTATGAAAAGTTCTTCCGATAAAGGGTCTTTACCTGGCTAATTTTCATGTTATCTTGAATCTTGCCAAAAGTATGGATAGTTGTCTTCAAATGTTCACCAAATGCTGTACAATTGGGATTTTAACTGAAAGTTTCTTTATTATAATCTTTATACAGTCTCCAGTTAGGCCAATGTATGTATTCTGAAAATTTTAACAGTTTTTTAATATGGTCCTGAATTACGGTACTTGGTCTTATGCACATTCTCCTTCACGTGTCTAAAGGAATGTTTCTCCGAAATTTGACATTAACCTTTTGTCTTTGGAATTTTCTTTGTCTTTGTTATTTTACTTGTACTGGTCTGCTTGTATTGTTGTTGTTCCGTCCATTCATTGTTTTTCTTTATAGCACAGTACAGTTTCGTCACTTCATGAGAATTGTTCCAAATACACTGACTTTCTTCGTCAGTGAGTGGTAACTGCAACATGCTGTTTAAAGCATAAATAAAAATATGCTTTTTATGTTGGGTTGTATGATTCAATTATTTCCAATAATGATTCTCAAATATGTAGGCTTTCTGCAACTGTTAATCAAGGAAATTAACTCAGCTATCAGTTTCTTGTGTGTCTGTACATGTAATTTTTGTGTGCATTTGATAAAGTGTGTTAGTTATTTCATTTAAATCTTATTTAGTGCCTTTAAATAAAATTATAGTGTCATCATCATACTAGTGATAATACAGTATTTCCTCTTTTATACCAATGAATTTCTCAAAAAAGTTAATTTCCAAGTCATTAAGAAATAAACCTGACAATATACTTAACAAACTATTACCCATCGCTAAGCGGTCTCCATTTGGTAAATTTTTCTGTTAAAGATAAAGTCATGAAATCAAGACCACATTGCAAGAAGGCTAACTGCTCTACAATCTCACTTACTGCTATGCTTTTATCTGTTGGTAAATTATGTTTAATTATTTCTGATGCTTCATTAACTGGTGTATTTGTGAACACATTTGTAATGTCCAAAGTAGACTTGTAGGACTTGTGGCTCTCCTACAGATTTGATTTCAACAACCATTACTTCTCGTGCAGGTAATGCCTGCCCTGTTCTTGCCAAACATTATTTAGTCTAAACGTAGCCACCCAAAAACACAATAGCTAAAACATTAACAATAAAGACAGCTAGCAGTTATTGTATATGTGCTTGGCAAAAACCACAACTGTCGTTCAGTTGGTAGTGTAATTTAACATGGAGGTTACGACAGTTAGTCAATAATGAGTAGAAAAATATTTGTACAAATTATAAAAACACTACAGCTTACTACGACCACCTTTTAATAGACTTCATACTACTTCCATAACCCAATTGTTCTGCCACACAATGGGTTCCTAATGAGCTAATAACACAATAATTTATTTGTCACAATTGATCTCCGGTCAAATGGAAAACAAAAGGGCAGCTCTTGTCAAAGAAGCAAAATCTTCAGTACAACCAAAAATGTTCAGAGATGTCTACATAATCTATTTTCATTTTTGGTAATAATTTACTTCATTTTGTACATGCTCATGTTGATTTAAAAGTTGTTTGAATTTAACAGGAGTCAATGATATCATTAAAAGCAATCATAGTAACATTAAAATCAATCAATGTCATTCTTCTGAAAATGGGCCTCATTTTGTTATGGGGAAACAACATTGCCCCGACAAAAATTGCTTTTCAAAATCTTGCAGCTCCACATGTAGTGTTCCACAAAATAGCATCTCTTAAATTTAAGAGGCATTTTATGAAGCTCAGAGTAGCCTTGTATACAAAAAAAAAAAAAAAAAAAAAAAAATGTGATTGCAATAGTACCAAACAAGGTGAGAGGTCCGTTTTTATATGAGAATTATAAATGCCCTCAGATGTTGCCAATTTGCAGCTGGCAATAACATACCAGTAGTCTGCCAAGAAAAGCAGCAAAGGGTTCATTAATTTCTCTCTGTCAGAGGCAATGTACATGGTTTTAGATTTATGTACACTAATGTGTTATAGGTCTGAAAGGGTTAATCTCGTAATATGTGATGTTAACCTAAAAAAACTCTGTACCATTTGACCAAGAACATTTTATGGGTAATATATATGCAGAATTTGTTTCTTAAATATGTCCAATTAAACAATGGTAATAAAGTGAAACTTTTAAAGTATTATCTCAAAACACATCTTTTCCATCACAAATATTCAGTCTGTTGTAGCTCGCTCAGGTTGAAAGATGGAATTAAATTTTTTAATTTATTTTTTATTTTTTAAATTGTCTGTAATTTAATGCTGGATGTTAAAAAAGAATAACTCAAAATCCAGAATTATTGACAAGAAATCATTTGGCGCTTTGTGTTTCACATTTAATGCTAGTGAAACCGAGCCGATACCAACCCAAGGTAATATGCAGGCTGAAAATCCAGTTGAGTCCAAATTCTCATCAGTTGAGGCACATGGCACAAAATCCTCACATCAGCATTGTGATGGCAGGCGATTTTTCATGCTGGTGGCTCGACAGGGCAGACCATGCTCGGAAAGCTGCACTGCCTGAAGCGAGCCATAGTGTTTCCCACCAGCTGTAACCAGCATTTTTACTTTCTGGTGACACTCAGTGGATGTGCTGGAGCCATCCAGTGGGTGTTCCAAAAGCTCAGTGACATGACTGAATTGAATCACATTGCTATTTAAAGTCACCCATCAACTATGAATGTTCTTGACTGATTGGAAAATAAAAGATCAGCAAAGTGGTGGTTCCCTCACTAATTCTCACTGGGATATGGCATACATGAGTGTGAATGTTTGGAGTGAGAATGCTGTGATCATACAGGGCACCATGGGAAGTAGCGTGGCTTCAAAGGTTGGCACACCATGCTACCACTGTGGTAATAGTAAGCCTGCATTGGAAATCTGGTGTTGGTGCTAATATTCTGACCAGGAGACAGAAATTCGTTAACCAGATTTGGCTGTATACGTATTGCTGCAGGATAGTAGTAGTAGTAGTAAGCAACAACATCATCATTATCATCATCATCATCATCATTTCTTGCTCTCTCAAATCTGAAATGCTCTGTTATTCCAGGTATGCAATCTGCTTTCCGTACTTGGTTTTCACTTTGTGAAAAAGCCTATATTATAAGTATCATAAAGTTTTCGGTGATATTTGAAATAATGAATGCAACACCAAATCTTTCGTTAACTTGCCACTATATTGAGTAAAACATTATAAAATTATGAATGTGCTTCTGACTTGCCTCCACTCAGTATGACTGCTACTGGAACAAGAAGGCACAAATGTCCTTTTTTGTTTCCTTTCTGCAGTTGGTGACTAGTAAACATGAGTGGCAGCAGATTATATTTTTTCAGCACCAAAGAATCGTGACTGAAAAACTAATACTACAAATGTTACAACATAACCATCAAACCAAACACTTAGCGTTATGTCGCAAGTGTAGTGTCACAGGCAGGGGAGGTGTGAGATATTAGAACATTATATAATTGTGACAGCATTTTAGTCAATAATTGAAAAAATTGATTGTTGTAAAATTGCCTCTGCATTGCCGGGTGCTGCATTGCAGTGATTTTCCAGTCTGCACTCAAAACAAAAACAGTTATTGTCAGAGGTCTCTCACCATTGAGCATTTTGTTGCTTCTTTGACTGGCTCTAAAAATGTTACTAGTTTAATGACAGTGGTGTTTTCATAACCATTAATTTTTTCAGACCAACTTCATTATCAAGTGTAAGGTGCGTCCAAATGAAAATTAGACTGTAGTTATATGTAAAGACATTTTAAAAACAGTATCACAATTACAGTTATTTAGAACAGTACAACAATACATAATTGCTGCTGATGTTGATACACTGATCCCAGCTTGTCGGTAGGGACTGGATGGCTTCAGCGAAGAAACTCCAGGTTCAGTTTTCCACTGTGTCCTGTACTTCCTCATCATAGGTGAACCTCTGAGCTTTCAGAGATTGTTTTAAGGGGCCAAAGATATGCGAGTCAGATTGGGAGTTATCAGGGCTGTAAGGAGGATATTCCAGGACCTCCCATTGAAATTTTTGGGGGTGCTGTAGGATCTTTGTACAAACACAACCTAATGTCATGGAGAAGCACTATGCCATTTGAGAGCTAGCCCGTGTGCTTGTTCTTCATGGCCTATTTCAGCCTTAGCAGTGTGATGCAATACATTTTATCATTAACTGTTGCACTCTGTAATAGCCAGATGGATAGAGGTCATTCTACATTGGAAAAGAAAGTGATCATCGTATGTGCAGCAGTTGCGGCTGATTGGGCTGGTTTTGAACAAAGGGAGACGAGATGCCACCACTCAGACAGGGTTGAAGTGGTGGCACCACATTTCATCACATGCCACAGTCGCAGCAATGAAATCCGTTCCTTGCTCCGCATATCTCAACAGATGGTTCAGGCAAACACCATCCTCACCATATCTGATTCTCTGAGAGATGCTTGGGCACCGTCTGTGCACAAACTTTGCCATAATGAAACTTCTCATGGATTATGTGATGCACAGTTTCTTTGCTTATCAACAGTTGAACAACAGATATGGTCATCCAACAAATCTACCGTATGAGCTATTCCACATCTGAAATCTTGGCACTGGTGGTGCCAATGTACACCTTGCCAGGGCATGATGCCCCCGGGGGCTCACAGTGGCAGCAGGTGACCCTGAGGCGTAGACTGCCTACATGAGTGTTGCATTTCCTGGCTGAGCTATGGCAAATATTAAGCTTTACATCTGCTTTCTACATTGCCCTCCAGGAAACCTGGCTCCCGGCAATGCTGACCCCTGCCTTTTGTGATTACAGGGGATATTACAAGAACCGTAGCAAATATAATAAAGTGTCAGGTGGAGTTGCGTTTATGTCCTGAACTCAGTATGTAGTGAAACTGTGCCCCTCCAAACTCCTCTTGAAGCTGTGGCTGTCAGGATACAGACGATGCAGGAAATAACTGTCTGCAGTATATATCTCCCTTCAGATGGTGCGGTAACCCTGAAGATGTTGGCTGCACTGATTGATCAACTCCCTAAACCTTTCCCACTTTTGGGAGATTTTAATGCCGGTAACCTCTTGTGGGGTAGCACCGTGCTTACTGGCTGTGGCAGAGATGTCGAAAATTTGCTGCCCCAGCTTGACGTCTGCTTCTTAAATACTGGGGCCACCACACATTTCAGTGTGGCTCGTGGCAGTTACTTGGCCATTGATTTATCAATTTGTAGCCCAGGACTTCTCTCATCTATCCACTGGAGAGCACATGACGACCTGTGTGGTAGTGACCACATCCCCGTCTTCCTGTCACTCCCCTGGTGTCATGCCCAAGGACACCTACACGCATTGGCTTTAAACAAGGCAGACTGGATACCCTTCACCTTTGCTGTCACTGTTGAATCTCCCCCACATGGTGCCATCGATATTGTGATTGAGCAGGTCACCACAACTATAATTTCTGTGGCGGAAAACGTGATCCCTCGTTCTCTAGAGTGCCCCTGGTGAAAGACAGTCCTTTGGTGGTCCCCTGAAGTCGCTTCCCTTGGTGGCTGCTGGAAGTCACTGAGGAAATTTAAGTGTGTTAATGAGCTCTACAACAACATAAGCGGCACCATTCTCTAGAGCAACTAATAGCCTTTAAGCAGCTCCGTGCCCACATTCTCCTGCTTATAAAACAATGGAAGCAAGAGTGTTGGGAGAGGTACGTGTTGACCATTGGGTGCCATATGTCACCTTCCCAAGTCTGGACGAAGATCAGATGTCTTTTTGGGTACCAGACCCCAACAGGTGTACCTGGTGATAACATCAACGGCGTGCTCTCTACTGCCTCAAACATAAGTGCTGAGCACTTTGTTGAGCACTATGCTCAGGCCTCTGCATCAGAAAACTACTCCCCACCCTTTTGTACCCTCAAATGGCGGATGGAAAGGAGAGTCCTCTCATTCACTACATGCCACAGTGAACCCTATAATGACCAATTTATATAGTGGGAGCTCCTCAGCGCTCTTGCACATTGCCCCAACACAGCCCCTGGACTGGACTGAATGCAGAGTCAGTTGATTAAACGTCTCTCATCTGACTACAAGCGATACCTCCTCATCATCTTCAACTGGATGGGCGTGATGGCATCATTCCAGTGCTCAAACCAGGTAAAAATCCGCTTGATATGGATAGCTATCGGCCCATCAGCCTCAGCAATGTTCTCTGTAAGCTGCTGGAATGTTTGGTGTGTCGATGGTTGTATTGGCTCCTGGAGTCAGGTGGCCTACTAGTTCCATGTTGGGGCGGCTTCCGCCAGGGTCGCTCTACTGCTGTAATCTTGTGTCCCTCAAGTCTGCCATCTGAACAGCCTTTTCCAGATGCCAACACCTGGTTGCCGTCTTTATGTAAAGCATACAACACGACCTGGCAACATCATATTCTTGCCACAACATTGTATGAGTGGGGTCTCCAGGTCCCACTCCTGATTTTTATTCAAAACTTCCTGTTGCTCCGTACTTTCTGTGTCCAATTTGGTGCCTCCCATAGCACTCCCCCCCCCCCCCCCCTCCTGCCCCCCCCCCCTCATATTTAGGAGAATGGCATTCTGCAGGGCTCCATATTGACCATATCTCTATTTTTAGTGGACATTAACAGCCTAGCAGCAGCTGTAGAGCCATTGGTCTCCACTTCTCTGTATGTGGGTGACTTTTGCATTTTGTATTGCTCCTCTAGTACTGATGTTGCTGAGCGCTGCCTACAGGGAGCCATTCACAAGGTGCAATCATGGTATCTAGCCCACGTATTCTAGTTTTCAGCCATTAAGTTGTGTGCCATGCACTTCTGTCGGCATCGTACCATTCATCCAGAATCCAAACTTTATCTTAATGATGACCTACTCACTGTAGTGGAGACATATCAATTCTTAGGACTGGTTTTCAATGCCCAATTGACTCGGCTACCTCACCTTCATCAGCTTAACAGGAGTGCTGGCAGCACCTCACTGCTCTCCACTGCCTGAGCAACACCAACTGGGGTGCAGATGGCTCTACACTGCTGCAGCTCTACAGTCCTGGTTCAATCCCACCTTGACTATGGGAGTCTTGTTTATGGTTCAGCGGCACCCTCAACATTGTGTTTGTTCGACCTAGTGCACCACTGTGTTGTTCGCCTAGTGACGGGAGCTTTTAGAACAAGTCTAGTGACCAGTGTCCTGGTCCCTTCATTTGGATCCGACGTGCACAACTGCTCACCAGTTATGTTGCACACATTTGTAGTTCTGAGCATCCGAGTTGCCATCTCTGAAACTGACCTGCTTTCTGTCTTATGCAGCAAAGTTTTTGGCTTTGGGAGACGGCATGGCATAACAGAATGCAAAACAGTGTGTCATTAAGGAGACTGCAAATGTGTGGAAGCCTTCCGTGCGGGCTTCTCTCAGGGAATCAGTTGTCCTTTGTCAGCTCCGCATTGGCCATACGTGGCTCACACATGGTTACCTCTTCTCTCGCAAGGACCCACCTTAGTGTCACTGTGGCTCCCAAATGACAGTCATCCACCTCTTGCTGGACTGCCCACTTTTAGCATCTCTGCGGCGGACTTTTAACTTTCCCAGCATCCTACCTTCAATGGGTGACAATGCCTCAACAGCAGCTTTAGTTTTATGTTCAACAGCAGCTTTAGTTTTATGTTTTATTCGGGAGGGTAGGTTTTATCATTGGATCTGAGTTTTAACACATGTCCTTTGCCCCTGTCCTCCACCCAAGTGCTTTAAGGGTGGAGATTTTAATGTGTTGCAGAGTGGCTGGCTTCTCCTTTTTTATTCTCATGGTCCGCCGGCCATGGTAATCTGCTTTCTTGTTCCTAATCTCTTCCCCCTGTTTCTTGCGTCTCTCTCTGGTTTTATTGTCCTGCTTTGTCCCTTTGTAATGTTTGTTTTCCTTATGTCGTTCTTCTGGTACTTCCTTTCTCCTGTTATTTGCTTTATGTCTTCTTTGTTTTCTTCTTTTCCTGGGGTAGCAGTTCTACTGGGAACAAGGGATCTATGACCTCACAGTTTGATCCCTCCCTCCCCCCCCCCCCCCCCCCCTTTCCCTTTTTTAATCCAACCAACCAACTCGTGCTTCTTTCATGAGTTCGAGCGGGCCGCACGTGGAGCTCTGAGCTATTGCATTTCCTTCACCGTGCCCCTCCTTCCCAATCCGTGCTCCTTCCCAGCATCCCCCTCCTTCCCCTCTCTCGGCATTATTATTTATGTCTTCCTGGTTATCCACTTACCGTACGTATTTACTCGAATCTAACCCGCACTTTTTTTCCGGTTTTTGAAATCCAAAAAACCGCCTGCGGCTTAGAATAGAGTGCAAAGCAAGCAGAAGTTCTGAAAAATGTTGGTAGGTGACGCCACAACTAACTTCTGCCATTGAATATACGTAGCGCTACACAGGCATGCTTTGTAGGTACAAAGATACTGGTGCCAAAACCTCTGCGTCAGTAAATAAATTTTAAAAAAAAAGGTGGTAGACGAGCTTTTATTTTCCGCCCTGAGTTTCGGCCACTGCATTTTCATACATTATCCAACGAAGTAAATACAAATTCCATATTGTTCATCTTCAAATGTAGCAGAATTTCCATTTACTACGAAAATCCGCCAGGCAAGACTGTTTGGGATGTTTGTCAGTATGGCCAAGTCTACGTTCTGAATTTTTTCCTACCTGTGAGAAGAGATGGTTGCTTATAGGAACCTGACGAAATGTGAATCACATGCAGTATTCTCTTCACCATAAGAAAGAATACAAATTTTGCCATGTATTCTTTAGTGTTTGCTACTATCTCATTTAAATCCCGTTTGCCTAATGAACTACGAAACTATAGAGTGAGACAACAGCAAACGCGGAAGAATATACATATCGTGTCATGTTTATATTCGTATTATTTTTATACCTAATTGTGATACAGTCAGAAATGAAGCACGGCAACTGACTAGATTTCTAAGTATAAGATGACTCTAATTTCTGTGCACAATTTGATGTACTAAAGAAGCAGCTGGAAAGCTTTTCAAGTGGAGAAAAATGTTCGCCTAACTCTCGTTCAGAACATGTTCTATCATGCGCAGTCTATTATTTGGTTCTTGTTAATCATTATCAAAGAAAGCAGCAGTGTAAGTAAGAACAAATAGCAGTCTCTTGCTATTGTTTCGCTAATTAGATGATTCCTTTCTTTTTTTATATATTGTAAGCGGCGGTAGCGTGCACAGAAGCAAGCCGTGCCGTGAGCGGCTACAGACCGTAAACACGCACTATCAGAATGTGACAAACAATGCATGACACAGTACAGTAATGCATTTTCAGCTTAGAGTGATGTGAACACATATAACAAAGAAAACAGCACTTATCAGATCAAAGCAAAATAAGCAATCGTTTCAAACCAGATGAAGCACGTGAAAAAGGAAGGGTACCTGTATAAATACGGACGGAGCGCCTGGTGCATAGCAATGGCTACCTGGTAAAGCTTAACTGCTAAGCTTACGACTCGAACCAAACTACTGTAGCTGTATCGTCTTTCATTCGACCCAAATTGTGTCTCTTATTACAAAGGACCAACTTTGTTTCGATTTGGAGGTGCGGCCTAAAACTTTTCTCGCCCCTTGAATTTCAAGTCTCAACTTTTACGTACGGCTTAGATTCGGGATTTTTTTTTTTTTTTTTTTTTTTTTTTTTTTTTTTTTTTTCCCCCCCCCCGAGTCTCATTTTTCAGGTGCGGCTTAGATTCGAGTGTGGCTTAGATTCGAGTAAATACGGTAGTTCCCTATATTGCTTGCAGTTTTCTTTCATCCTTTTTGGTGTTTTGGTCCTTGCTTCGGGTTTGAACTCCACTTCTAAATTTTCTGTTTTTAGAGTGAGTCATTTGGGGAAGAACTCCCTCCTACCATCTACGGTGTGGATTCCTTTCTCCCCCTTTCTTTCCTTCTTCCTTCCCCCCCAGTCACCCCCCTCCACCCTGCTAGGCCATCAGCTGTGGTGGGGCTGTTATGTCCCCACTGGCTGAACCCCCTCACACACAGGGATCACACTACTAATACCTGAGGCCAGAAGCCTACTACCAACTCGGCCATGAGACGCATCACTTGTGCACCCCAAGGTTGCTCGCTCTCTTTTGGTTCCGGATCTTGCAGAAGCCTGCTCTCCCTCTGTGCCCTGCCCTACTCCACATCTGAAGAGAAGAAGAAGAGGAAGAGGAAGAAGAAGAAGAAGAAGAAGAAATGTAAGTCCCAGGACAAGGCCCACCTGGTGGCCCCAGAGATGCTATCCCCCCCACCCCGCAACCTGAGTCTGCTGTCTTATTTATGGAAGTCATCCCATCTTTGTCGGTGATGACCACTGAACGATTGACATGACCTCCACTCGGTTCTGTATTGTCTAACCTGGATTCTCTCCACATGATATTGCAGTGAAATTGCAACAGACATTAGTGACACCTACTGGAGGTTCCTACCTTGTTTCCTCTTACTCTGCATTCTTTCTTGCTCTTCAGGCAAGAAACGCACTTCTGTGATGACCACTCTCCAACATTTCATTGTTATTGGGTGTTCTGTCGAAACCGTGCCAGCCCCGGAATAGCGTGTCAGGGGGGTCCGCATTTTGGTTCACTCCAGTGTCCTTGGTGACTGGATCCCCCTTTGTATCAAACTGGAAGCAATAGTGGTTAGAGTAGAAACAACCCCAGCAATCAGTGTTTGCAACATCTACCTCCCTCCAGGTAGGCCACTTCCTTACGTTGAAATGTCCACCTTAATACAATACAGCAACTCCCACCCTCGCATCTCCTCCTTGGGGACTTCAGTGCACACCACCCCCTGTGGAGGTATGCCACTTCAACTTGTAGCGGTCTTCTAATTGACCATATTATTACAGACTTTGATTTGTTTCCCCTCAATGACAGTTCCCCTATGCACTTGAGTGCCTCTCATGGCACCCTTACTGCTATCGATCTCACAATCTCCTCCCTTGCTCTCGGGGCTTCCCTCCTTTGGTCACCCCATGATGTACTGATCCATGTTGGGCATTAGCAGGGCCAATTGGTCTTACATGTGTCTACTGTGCACTTCAACATCTCCGTTTTGAATTGCATTGATGCAGTCATGCAGGACGTCTCTGCCAATAATCTTCATGCTGTTGACTCTGCTATCTCCCTATCCACAGCTCCCCCTCATCAGTGACCAGTACTGTGGTGGACCAAGGATGTAGCAGTCACTATCCAGAACTGCCAATGGGCACTGCAGTGATTTAAATGACACTCTTCACGTGCCAATCTTATCCCTTTTAAGCGTCTGCACGCTAAGGCTTGCTGCCTTATTAAACAGAGTAAAAAGGAATGCTGGGAGCAGTATGTTTCCTCCATGGAGATGTAAGCCTCTTCAGCACAGGTTTGGTCCAAACACTGTAGCCTTCTGGGCTTCCAGTGACAACCAACTGTCCAGAGTCTTACTGTCCAGGGTGTTATTCTCCAGAGTGCTCTGTGTACTGATCATCAGTCCTTGCAGAATGCCTCGCGACACAGTTTGAGACAGCATCGGCATCTTCTTTCTATACTGGTCCCTTCCTCCAGCGGAAATGTGAGTTGAACAGAATCCCTCAGTTTCAACCCCCGCCAAGCTGAACTTTATAATGAACCTTTCACTGAATGGGAATTCTTGTAGGCCCTTACTTCTTTACATGGCATGGGCCTAGCCCCAGATTCCATTCACAACCAGATGATCCAACACTTGGACATTACCCAGAGGCAACATTTCTTAGGGTCTTCAACCACATATGGCTTATGGGTGCTTTCCCCTTGCAATGGCAAGACGGTATAGTTATCCTCGTCCTAAGCTGGGAAGAACCCAACGTCTGTCAAGAGCTACCTACGTCTCTCAAGAGCTACTGCCCAATTATCCTGACCAATGTACTTTGTAAACTGCTCGAAAGGATGGTAAACTGCTCTGATTATATCAGGTATTTGAATCTCTGGGCTTTTTGTCCCCGTATCAGTAAGTCTTTCCTGGAAGCCAATCTCCAACAGACCCTTTACTCAGGCTGGAAACAGCAATCCAACCGGCTTTTACTCACTGCTGGCACCTTGCTGCGGTCTTCTTTGACCTAGGTAAGGCATATGAGACAGGTTGGTCCCTTCACATTTTAGTTAACCTCCATGACTGGGGCTTTTGCAGGCCTCTCCCTATTTTTATATGTAAGTTTATCCCAAAGGTTCTTCTGGGTTCGAGTTGGCACTCCACTCAGCACCCCCTGGATCCAGGAGAGTGGTAGCCCACAGGATTCTGAGTGTCACACTCTTCCTCATAGCCATCAGTGGGTTTGTGACCTCCTTTGGGCCTCTGGATATCCCAGTGTTGTACGTTGACAGATTTTTGCATCTGGTGCAACTCCCATTCAGTAGCATCGGCTGAGTGCCAGCTCCAAGGCACCATCTGACAAGCCTCTACATGAGCCCTCTCCCATGGCTTCCAGTTTTCTCCCTCCAAAATACAGGTTATGAATTAATGTTGTTGGTCCACAGTACACTCCAATCCAGAACTTTATTTAGACGACCGGCTCCTAGATGTTGTTGCATAGACCCATTTCTTGGGCCTTATTTTTGATAAAAAGCTGATATGGCTGCCTCATATTTGCCACCTGAAGACTTCCTTCTTGCAGAAGCTTAACACTCTTAAAGTGCAGATCATGCTACTCTTCTCCTTCTTTACTGTGCTCTGGTTTTGTCCAGACAAGATTATGGTAGTCAGGTTTATGGCACAGCAGCTCCTTCCACTCTGAAAGTACTTCACTCTGTTCACCATTGTGGGATGCATCTGGCTATTGGTGCCTTTCGTACTACTCCCATCGACAGTCTGCTCCCAGAAGTGGGGAGCCAACTCCTGGTTTCTTGCTCAGTCGCCACATGTCGATTCCCTGACCATCCCGTCTACCCTCTCCTCTTTTGCAAATGACAGATGTCTCCCTCCTGATAACCACCTCAGGTGGTATTTCCAGTTGACATGTGTCTAACTTCCCTCTGTTGGAATCTTCATCTCAACTTGCTAGAATGTGCCCTGTATATTTCCTCCTCCCCACCCTCTCCCTTGGATGGTACCTGGACCATGGATTAGGACTGACCTATTCCAGGATCCAAAGGTCTCTGTCACCCCTGTAGTCTTTCGGCGTGTTGTATGTTCCATTCTTGCAGAGTTCCAGGGTGCTACCATCTTCTACACCGATGGTTCTAAGACAATAGATAAGGTGTGATACACTTTCACATCTCCTATTGGCTTAGAACACCATTTATTGCTGTGGTCATGTAGTAGTGTGTTCACGGCAGAGCTGCTGGCTATTAACAGGCCACTTTGTTACGCAGGCCTCCATTCACAGTGTTTTAACATGTATGACTCAGGCTGTAGATTGATGCCACTCTCGTCACGCTTTGGTCTCTGCTATCCATGACCTTCTCTCTGCCCTTGGCCATGCCACCTGCTCAGTTGTCTTTCTCTGGGCCCCAAGTCATGTGGGCATCCCAGGGAATGAACTGGCTGACAGTTTGGCAAGAGAAGTAGATACTTCCACCCCCCCACCCCCCAATTCCCTTCCATGGTTCCAGCTGCAGAGAATGTGGATCTTCATCAAATCTGTCTCTGCCCAAAAGTGGAATGATACCTGGTGAACTGCTGCCCTCAGTGATAAACGCTACACAATCAAGACAACTACTGTCTTATGCCATTGCATAGATTGGTGGAATGTGCCCTTCTTTTGGCCCTTCATATTAAGTATAGTCTTCCAGATTCTTAATCGTTAACATTAGCAGACAATTCACGGATGGTTGAACTGGTCCTCAGTTTCCTCCATGAAAGTTGTTTTTATTTTCTAATATAGGGTTTTTCTTTACTCCTGGAGCAGGGGCAGGGTGGTTGTGGTTGGGGCTCTCTTCATGTTTTCTCGGTCTGGGACCCATGACCACTTCCCCATGCGAAGACCACTCTTTTATCTGTCTGTTTTTCCAGTGTGGTTTCAGTTACCTGAGACTGCAGTCATGCGTGTGAGTTGGGTTTGCGTGAGTGTGTGTGTGTATGCATATGTGTGTCTATGGCTGACGAAGGCCAATGGCTGAAAGCTTTAATTGAGAGACTCTTTTTGTTGTGCCTATCTACAACTCAGCATCTCCAGTATATGGTGAGTAGCTACTTTCATTCTCATAATATTTTTACATTCCATCCTGGGTTTTCCGTTGTTTGATGTTTGTTTTTCCAGTTTGTTGTGCCTATCTGCAACACAGCATCTCCACTATATGGTGAGTAGATACTTTCCTTGTCATAATATTGTTACATTCCATCCAGGATTTTTTATTGTTTGATTTTTGTTTTTCCAGTTTTTAGGTGTGGTCTACCCTTTGATGCCTAGTAGTGTGTGTGTGTGTGTGTGTGTGTGTGTGTGTGTGTGTGTGTGTGTGTGTGTTTTAACTTGCTCGTTTTATAGTTTGACCCCTCCAGCTGGATCCATCTACTTTTAGCAGACCCTCTCTCTTCTGAGAGTACCTTTGGAACTGCAGTACTGATGAACTCACCATTTAGTCCCATAACCCCCCCCCCCCCTTCCCCCCACACACTGCCACCCCTTAGTTAATCAATCAATTATGTTCTTGATGTTTACACATCCTGCCTCATAATGCTGACACCACCAGAATGTTGTGCACCTTGGGAGACACTGCTCACCATACATGTCACTCATCGTGCGATAAATTTGTGAAGCATGCTCACTTTCCACACAAAGAAACTGGATAACTACTATTTAGGCTGATTGAGGGGAATCCATCGTGCAGTGAACTGCAGAATTAACTCTCCAGAAATAAGAAAATTGCTGTGAAGCTGTTAACATAACTAGTGCGACTGGAAATACCACTGTGTTATCTCTAGGTAAACACACACACACACACACACACACACACACACACACACACACACACAGGGATTATATGTAACATTGCTTCAGTGAAGGTCTTCTTTTCATTTGGGCATATCTTATATTTCTCTAGCTCAATTATGCTAACTGCATTCTAAAATGGCTGTTCTGTCTATGTTTCTGTTTATTGTGTCTAACTTGTCTCTAACAAATTCATGCCACCAATTTTCTTCATGAAAGGGGACAGTGTGTTTGGCAGCATAAATCATAAAATGAGCCATTGACCCCATTTTTTAATAATTCACACAAAAAATTTAGGTCTTTGTTCAAAACATGGAGTACTAGATGACATCCGATATGGTTACTGGAAGGACTTCCTGGTGGTGGTGGTGGTGGTGGTGGTGATGATGATGATGATGATGATGATGATGATAATGAAGATGATTTCATGGTCAACATTGTGTACAGTAATAGATGGGTTAACACTTTTTCCTATATGGGTCAGTTCACATATCTGGTGTACGCAATCAGGCATTTGTGCCTATGGGCTAGCAATTCTGGACATCATATTCATCCATATTTCATTGCTCTGTCTTTCAGTGTTGGATGACACTGTTGTAAGATGAGGTGGAATTCTGGAGACGTCCACCTGTCCAAATTGTGAATCAATGTCTGCAAACTTGTATGAGAAATGCCCCGCCTAATATTAAAGTAAATGAACAATGATTTGTGATAAAAATTTCTATGCAATTTCAGTTTCAGTATTGTTCACAGAAGCTGATAATGCTTTAGAATTCAAATTTTGGCATGTTCTTGGACATGTGCCCTCAAATGTGTCATCATCAAACTGAAAGAGAGAAGAGCAGAGTTTCTGCTGTTTTATGTGTAAACAATAAATTTATTTTCTGCAATATTAACTAGTCTTCAAGCCACTGCAGACTCGTCATCCAGGAACATTACCTGAACCATGTGCAGCAAGGCACCATGGCTGTGTTGCTCACAGAAATAATGGAAATACAGTTATTTTCTCCAGCACAACACCTATAGCATCTAGCTGTTCATTGTCCAAGTAATGTATCTGTAACACCACCATCTGATTATGAGCGTACAGTGGCTTGAAGACTGTTCTGGTGTCCAAAATTAAAGCAACAAACTGCTGTTTTCCCTGTCTTGCATCTAATTCGTGACATAATTGCACAGACTGTCAACAGATGCCTGTACGATCGTTGATCGGAATGCCATCTTCCATGCAGAACACTCACAACCGCCCCAACGGTGATGCCAGGAAACCTATGAAATGTGGTAGTGTTTACCAGATAGATCTAGACCCACAATTGCTGTGTACACAGGGCACAGACAGTGCAGTATGGCACAGAAAAGGTCCCTACCAGACTCTGCAATAAAGGACCGTAGAAAGAAGGGAAGCAGGACAGTCGCAAAGTGATGTAGCCTGATGGCTTAATGTGAATGGTTCTGTTGTTTCTCGAATTATGCAACAGTTTATCCTGAGGACCAAAGTAGGGCTGATTGAAGGTGAAATTAGAAAGAGAGGACTGTTATTTGGCTGTAAGTGCACTATGGTACCGCCTTAGTACTTATGGTACCGCCTTAGTACTGCACAGCAACTGGCATCTGACCTTGAAGCATCCACTGGATGAGTTGTATTGAAGCAGATGGTGTACAGAAGGCTTCAGCAAAGTGGACTTTATTGTCGGAGACCTGCTGCATGTCTCTCTCTCATGCATCTTCACAGATGGGTACGTCTAGAATGGAGTCGGCAACATGCCACCTGGGCAGTCAAACAGTGGGCCAATGTTCTTTACACAGATGAGTCCCGATTTAGCCTGCAGAGTGATTCTTGACGAATTTGTATCTGGAGGGAACATGGAACATGATTTCAGGACCCAAACATTGTGGCAAGAGACAGATATCAATGAGGATCCATAATGGCACAAGCTAGTATTACATTGCCCACTTGAACACATCTGGATGCAATTGTATGGGTGGATCAACAAGGTTTAAGTGCTGTCAGGTATTGTAAACGAGAATTTGGGACCTCGTGCGGTTGTTGCAAGGTGCTGTGGGCCCAGATTTCATATTAATGGATGATAATGCTCGAGCTGGAAATAATGTGATAAGTAACTTAGGAAATTTTTTTCTAAACACTGCCTTGAGCTCCAGCCTTCACTTTCATGTTTGCTTAGTCTCACGTCATGTGCCATGATCCTGCAGCAGGTGATTTAGTAACCATTTGAGCTTGAGGTGCCTAAATAAAATTAACAAAATCAAATGCAGTTGCTCTCTGCATTTGAAGCACCTGCATTGATGTCTTTCAGACTTCCACGGAACAACATGAGCTAAGGAATTCAATTGAGCATAAATTCCAAATGCAGACTTTTACTTATAGATACGGTTTAACAAGCTTTGTAATGACAATTGTTAGTAACTTTCTTTTTTTGTTTTTCAGAGTGCTGTGGAAATGTTTGAGTTAGCGTGGAAACTTTCAAAGGACGACAATGAAATGTTGTGGTAAGTCATTTGGTCTTTACATTTTCCTTTAGTGGTATATTACAGAGTAGAAACTCACATACTTTTGTAGTCCTTGGTGTGTGGTTGTAATGACTTGATATGTATTAATACCAGTAGGTGTTCACTGGAAAACCACAATTCAGGATAGTTCACAAATATCAAGAATCCACAGATAAAGACTTGTTCTTTATTCACAGTTGGAGGTAGGGCAGCATCGGTCGTAAATTTTTAATTTGTTTGTTGCAGATTCGTTTGAGCTACTATGTAGCTATATTCAGTGCATTATATCGAAGTCCTGATGACTTATAAATATAATAGCACATGGTACCACTTGACATACAGATAACAAACATGAATTGTCCTTTATTCTGTCTTTTGCCATTTATTTGTTAATTATTTAACAGCATTTGGTCATCAGCTTCCACGGGCATAAAAATGTAGAGTGGCTTTCAGAACCACTGAAAAGTCAGGTGACCATTCATTTTTGAGTGAATTTCCTGTAGTGAACCTTTTTACGTTTCTAACTAGTTTGTTATGTTTTGGAAGGAATTGCTGAATGCAGTAGGTTACAAAACAGTCATTTTTTAGGCAAATGACAGGACATCTAAAACTGTAGTCTTCTATGTGTCATGTGTCACTCCAATGTTGCAAATACACACTCCAGCTGGTCCTCACGGCTGTGTCAAATGAAACTGGCAGCCCTTATGGGCAAAACTCACTGTTGCTAACTTTAGCTGGCAGTAGCCTGACAGCCCACAGATAGAGCATGAGGCTCCACTTACAAATGCCGTGTGTGCAGAATGCAGAAGGTGTGTACTACTCAAGCATTGTACGAATTGGTGCTTTGTTATTGTTCATTGGCAAGAGCAGAAAATTTCCTCGTGTTGTTTAAGATCAGATCATAGGAATTCAGGTCCATGGTGTAAAGTGTGAACTTAAAACTACTTTTAGTTTGTAATAGTTTCTTACGCGTTCTTATATTTTGTTAGAAGTCACATTATTGTATTAGAAGTTCCTTCACATTACCATATGGTAAATGTGGTTTTTGTGAAGTCATGTGTGAAGTATAGCAATACTTATACTACACGATTTCTAATTGTAATACTTCCTGTGTTAAAGGTTTAAAATAAGATTATAACTCTAATTTAGTGGGTTATGACAACATTTAAAAATTATAATTCAGTCAGTAATTATGTGAAATACTGAAAATCAAATTTCTGTTGCCATGGGAAACCATTTGATGTGCAACTTGGAACTGGGATCGTGAATTGTCAGTTACAAGTCACGTTCGTTAGTCAGTGACGTAGTTGCTTTTTACTAACTGGACCATCCAAGAACTTCCCAGAGTTCCTTGATTATTTAGATCTACCTGTTCTCCTCTCCTCTGATTTGTGCGAGCAAAAGAAAAGAAAGAAAGAAAAAGACACATGACAAAGGAATTATCCAGTGGGCCACAAATCAGTAGATGTGATCTCCATGTACAGAAATACAAATGATTACAATTTCAGAAAAATTGGAAGATTTAATCAATACAAGAAGCTTCACAAATAGAGCAAATCAATAACACATTGGTCCACTTTTGGCCCTTATGCAAGTTGTTATTTGGCTTGCCTTGATTGATAAGTGGTTGTTGGATGTCCTCCTGAGGGACATTGTGCGAAATTCTGCCCAGTTGGTGCTTAAGAACGTCAAAATCGTGAGCTTATTGGAGGATCCTGCCCATAATGCTCCAAATGTTCTCAATTGAGGAGACATCCGGTGACCATGCTGGTCGAGGTAGGGTTTGGCAAGTGTATAGACAAGTATTAAAAACTTTCGCCATATGCGGGTGGCAATATTATACTGAAATGTAAGTGCAGATTTTCTTGCCTTGAAGGGCAACAACTTGCCACTCTGCTGTAAGAGTGCAGTGCGTGATAACCAAACAGGCCCTGCTGTGAAAGTAAATGGCACTCCGGACCGTCACTCCTGGTGGTCGGACTGTATAGTGGGCGACAGTCAGGTTGGTGTCCCACCACTGTCTGAGCCATCTCCAGACATGTCTTCACTGGTCATTGGCAGCCTATTCCGAGCGAGTTCATATCTGAAGACAATAGAGTATTTGACTTTTTCCTGGAAGTCGTCTTAAATGGCTGATTATGTCATTTTATCCTCATAACATGCTTTTTTCCCCTCTTGAATTTCATTATTCTTTCATAAAAACATATATGAAATTCAAATAATTTGAAAGCCGACACAAATGCTCTATTTGAGTTGTGTGATGCCTGTAACGTCACTGGCTAGGTTGTTGCTCCTACTTTCATAAAGCTCTTTCATAGTGATGTCTTGTTTTGGAATTTATGTTTCAAAAAATGGGTTGCAAATGGTGTGTAGTACTACACTGTACAAATACATCTGTAAAAACTTATGAAAACTTGTTTTTGCTCTTCCAAAGAATGAGAAGTGTAAAATGTGGTTGCACTGTACCAGTAAAATGCCAGTAGTCAACGTACAAGTTCCCTAGCTTGATTAAGAGTGTCTTGCACTCTGAACTTAACATTGATTTACCTCTGAGATGTGCTTTCCCACTGTTACAAGGAAGGATAGTGTCATTCTACAAAATTAAACTCTTAGTGAAAGTTGTCATTCTACCCTATTACATGTACGTTTTTTAGTAGTTTAGTTGTTAGAGTGGTAGACTGTCAAATTATATGAAATGATATCCATAGATCGCAGATTCAAATCCAGCCCAAAAGAATATCTTAACTTATGACTTGGCAGTTCTCTCGTTAATGAAACCAAATTAAAATTAAAAAACTTTACCACACTGATAAGAAACAGAGTACTGTTTTGTTTACCTTGTCGTTTACATGCTCTTACATTTGCAGTTGCTGTTCACACACAACACATTCAAAAAGATATTTTCTAATTGATGTAACCAAACACTTTTTACTTTATTAGAAACAATATTTTTATCTTTGTACTGTACAGCTAGAATTCGTATTTTTTAAAATTTTGAAGTTTCGTAATCTTACGAAATAAGTCTACTCCAGATACTGACATTGGTCTACACCCACAAACATCACAGCCCTTACATTTGTGTTACTTGCATGTCGTACATGTTTTTTCTCTTTCTGCATACAAAATCACATCGTCCTATACCTTGTTGTACTGTGGGACTATGGTGATTACTTCACTACTCACCATGCTTTCCAGAAGAATGAATTGTTTGTATGCAAAGGAAATGCATTTAACCTCAGTTGTCCATTGATCAAACTAAATTTGAAGCTATATTTAATACAAGCTACCATTTAAACAATTGCTACAATGAGTTCTTGCTAACACTATTTTAGTATTTTGTGTAAAAGTTTTAAAAATATATGACCCTTCCAGGACTTGAACTCGTGTCCTCTTTACCCACAGTCAAATGTGCTATTCATTGCATCACAGAATGCTTGCTCTGAGCTGTCCCTCTGCCAAGTTTCTTATGTAGAGGAAATCAGCATTGAGAGTCACCAATAATAATTTTATTGTGGTTTGGGTCGTGGTTCATGACTGATAGTCAACGAACTAGTTATATGATACAGATCCATTTGCAAAAGTTCTACAGTCCCTTAGTTTTGAGTATGTGTAATGATGTTACAGGTATCAGGGAAAAGAATGTCCATTGCTGTACATAGCGGGACTAAATGGGTGGAGCATAAACACATTAACTTTTGTAAGGTTTCTAATATCAGTGTTCACAAAATTCCCTTCTGATGTTAATTAAAACTTGGAATTGCGATTTCTGTCACTAAATGACTAAGCTGTTTGCAGAAGTAGTACGTGAAAACCTGGCAACTTTGGCTAACACTTCTACGACACACATATAACTTCATCTTACTCCTGGTCTGTGAAGTCGCCAGAGCTTCAGCTAGTAATAGAACATTTTTGATCACGTGACCAAACTTGATATTTAATGATTTTTAAGGTTTAATTCGATAAAAATAACAGATCTCTTGTGAGAATAGTCACTGTAACTGCTACTTTAATGTTATAATCTCTCAGAATAACAATAATCTGAACCATATTTTTAACATAGGAAAATAGCCTATTGTTCTCCAGTCAATGAGACTCCGGACTCAAGAAATGTCTGGAGACGTCCTGGGCTGTTTCGGGATACAAAATTGACTGTCATCCGCTGTACGCCCAACAATCATGTGATATGGAGCTTAGTGGCTGCTATGTGCAGTGGGATTAATGGAAGGGGGCATTCCTTTGCGCGCGACAGGTTGAGAATTTGGGCTCAGCTGTTCCAGAGAAGCGGAGCAGCCAGGTTTGAATCCTGGTCCAATACAAATTTTTGACCTTCTCCATTGATTTATTTCATTGCCCATAAGTGGCTGAAGTTCTGATTTCTTGTTATATAAATTCATGTTCTTTTAACTGTCGCCATGAAGATAGTTCAGTTTTCACTGTAAAGGTGCTGGACGCTGTCCTAGTGACTGTCACAAACATCTAACCAGTATCACAGATACTCATTCTTGCCAAGCTCTCTTAAACCTCTGTTGTAAAGTGCAAGATAACAGTGGATTCAGTTCTGATGATGTTAGTGGAAGTGATGGGTGCAAATTTTGTAGTTGATGAAACTTTCAAGAATCTGCCACTGGGAAAACCAACAAGTAGGAAGGCAATGTGCAAATGGCTATGTCAGCTGTGACCAATGCATAACCAGTCCATTGACATTATAGACAGTTAGTGAGATACTCCCAAATGCTCGTATGCCATTGTGGAGGAAGTTTGTCTTGTGGGGAAATGATCCCCGTGTTGGGCTGTCTCCACTGTAAGTTGTGCTATTAATTAATGCTCCGGCTACAAGCATTTGTGATATTGCTCTTGGTTAAGACAAAATTAACCAAACACATCATTTAGAAGTAGCACAAAATCGGTTTACTTTTGTTTGGCCTGTCATATTTAATCCTAGTTATGTTATAGAGTTTCTTACAAGGGAACCTCCCCATCACACCCCCCCCCCTCACATTTAGTTATAAGTTGGCGCAGTGGATAGGCCTTGAAAAACTGAACACAGATCAATCGAGAAAACAGGAAGAAGTTGTGTGGAACTATGAAAAAAATAAGCAAAATATACAAACTGAGTAGTCCATGTGTAAGATACGCAACATGAAGGACGATGTAAGACCAGGAGCGTCATGGTCCAGTGGTTAGCGTGAGGAGCTGCGGAACGAGAGGTCCTGGGTTCAAGTCTTCCCTCAAGTGAAAAGTTTAATTTTTTATTTTCAGACAATTATTATCTGCCCGTTCGATGCGAGGTAACTGCGCCGTAGTATGGGGACATTGTATGGAAACGTTAAAAACATATGTTTTGACATAGCACAGGGAAAACTGTGCGACTGTGAAACTGTTGGATTCATTTGTTGCAGTTTATGTGACAAACTCTTATGTTTTCATCACTTTTTTGGGAGTGATTATCGCATCCACAAGAAAACCTAAATCGGGCAAGGCAGGTGAATTTTTTTACCCATTCGCCAAGTGTACAAGTTAGGTCGGTCGACAACATATTCCTGTCATGTGACACACATGCCGTCACCAGTGTCATATAGAATATATCAGACGTGTTTTCCTGTGGAGGAATTGGTTGACCTATGACCTTGCGATCGAATGTTTTCGGTTCCCATTGGAGAGGCACGTCCTTCCGTCTACTAATTGCGCGGTTTTGCGGTGCGGTCGCAAAACACAGACACTAAACTTATTACAGTGAACAGAGACATCAATGAACGAACGGACAGATCATAACTTTGTGAAAATAAAGAAAGTAAATTTTTCACTCGAGGGAAGACTTGAACCAAGGACCTCTCGTTCCGCAGCTCCCCACGTTAACCACGGCGCTCCTGAGCTCACCTTATCATTGATGTTGCATATCTTGCACATGGACTACTCAGTTTGTGTATTTTGCTTATTTTTTGCATAGTTCCACACAACTTCTTCCTGTTTTCTCAATTGATCTGTGTTCAGTTTTTCAAGACCTATCCACTGGGACAACTCGTAACTAAATCTGAGGGGGGTGCGATGAGGAGGTTCCCTTGTTAGTATCCATACCCAGCCATTAGGCATACTGACTTTTCTAAATAACTGACATATCAGTTTATCATTCCTAATTACTCGTCCTCTGTCCAATGACCATAAATTTATAAGAAGGCTCATGCGTCTATAAGGGATTCTTAAGCTGCAGCTTGTTTTGTATGTTTATGAGGTTAATACGAACTATTTCAGCTGAATGTTCCTCATTGTTGATACTGATAATTGAAGGTGTTGGCTGGCTCTCTGCATTAATTTCTGTTGGTTCCACTCCTAGTTCATCATTTCTATTATGGTAGTTGTGTACTGTATTGTGAAATTATTAGTAACTTGTCCAGATTCACATCTACATTACTTTGTAATTGCATCCAAACACCCGCAATGGTCCACAGCATTCTGTTTTTCTAGTCTGTTATGTCTACTTTGTTGCTTTTCTTTTAACCCTAATTTGCTTCTGGGCAGATGTTTTATTCTAACTTTGGCCTCTTTGCCATAGGATGGCCCTTCTACTGTCTCAATTGATCATTTATCTATTTCATTAAAAAGAGACAGTGTCTCTTTCAGGAGAAAAAATTTCAGTGCTGCTGATAGTCGCATTTAGGGCGAAGAAAACTTTTCGAACGATAAGTTCAATTCTCAAAGAGGAAGTAGAATCAAATCACTCAGGTACTAGGATGGGAGGATCTCACCTATTATAACGATGGGAAGAAAAACTCTGTTGTTCAAATGTGTCATGACAGTACTGCAATTTCACCTTCAGAAGATAATAACTAGCCAGTCATTTTGTCTCCCTGTAATTTTATAGTTTTCTCAAGTGAATTTTCCTTTCATTACTTTATCTACAAAGAGTAGCCCTTATGTAAACATTACATGTAGGGAGATACATCAACACACACACACACACACACACACACACACACACACACACACACACTGCCATAAAGATGTTGCAAAAGAAAAAAGATAAAAAAAGTTAGTCATTGCAAACATGATTTACTGTCAGTTGCCACAATACACAATAGCACATTACAAACTACGCACATTCAGTGACATCAGAAGTCTCCCAAGAATCCACAGTAACGTGACAAGATGCTAGATGGCAGTCCATTCTTGGAGAACGAAGCATGAAGAGAGACAACAGTGTGTGTTGAGCAGCACTTTAGGATGGATGTTACCTGACTTGAACAGCACTCTTATGTAGAGATTGCAGTTCAACGTGGAAGGAATGTGCTACAATGTCATGAGGAGCTTGTGGAAATGGTAGGGAATGCTGCTCTAGTGCCCTGAACGTTTGCCCAGTAGGTAGGGGTATTCAGGCATGGCAGAGATGCAACGGCTAACCTATACTGATACGGGTGGCCTATCGGTGTGCGTATGGGCTGTACTCACACCCAGATCACCCAATGCATGGAGAACAACAAAAGGTGGATGCTGTAGGAATTACAGTGACATACAGGTATTGAGAAGACCACAATCTGCAGGATTTTACACAATGAGCTACACATGTGTAAAGTTGCTGCAAAGTGGATGTGTCATGCACTAAGTGAAGTGGAAAAGTGCACAACAAACACCTTTGCTATTATTTCTGCTGCTACTTCTGTGACTGGTATGGCCTCCGCCCATCTTGTAAATGTGTCTACTGCCATGGGCAAATGTCTGTAATTCTCTGAGGGTGGAAGTGGACCCACTGAGTTGAGGTGTACTTGAGTGAACCTTGCTGGTAATCCAGCAAAACCTCTGACCTCTGCATGAATGTGTTGCCTCACTTTGCAATTCTGACATTGAAGACATCAGTGATCTCAATTCCTGGCATACTTTTTAATTGAAGGGCATCACAAACTGTGAGATTAGCAACTTGATAGTGGTGTTCGCCACTGGGTGTGATAGGCTGTGGACAGTGTCAAATGCCACTTCGCGGAATTGCTGCCTGCCTATGTAGGGCAGTGGGCTTTGTCATGAGGTGTTGCACCATATCTTGACCTTGCTTCCTGGTATGTCTGTTTGCTCCATTTGCAATCCTGTCTCACAAATCGTGCTGCTCTTGACCAGACACTTGTGCTGTGGTGAGGTTTTTGTAATATAAGATTCTGACTAAACTGCATACCCAGGAAAAATAATCGGTGTGTAGTGTCGGGGAAGCCTGCATACTCAGTTTGCTAGACAAACAATCAAACAAGTCATATTAATGAGTTTTATCACAAAAAGAAAATTACAATACTTAACCTTTGCAATTACACAGATGGGTCACAAGCTGAAGGCGAAATACAAAATAATATTCTTCAGTATACACAATACCAAGTCCATGCTAAATAAAGAGTACAAGCGAAGTGACTAACATTGATGCTGCTATTGATGTCACTAATCTTGAAACTGCTATCGCAATGGGGCATCATCAGTCGGTCATGACACTTACGTCTTCACATAGGGGCCGCTGCTGTCGAGTTGTCATCCTGGAGGGAGGTCTGGTCAGCATGTGATTGACTGACTTCTTCTCGTGGCCTACTCTCCTTGTCATTCCTGACTGGCGTGCCGGTGATTGACTTTACAACATAACACCATGGCTATGTTCTCTGTGCCTCTAATGTGCCTTATGTCCATGGTGAACTGACTGATGAACTCTATGTGCCAGAATTGCCATGATGAATATTTATTGCTGATGTTGCTGAAGGACAGTATGATGGATTTATGCTACATGAAAAGTGTCACTGGCCAGGCTTCAATGTAAGGGCGAAAATGTCTCTCACTCTCATATATCACTAACAACTTACTGTAGGCATTCCATTTTGTCCGTCTGCCCTGTAGCTTTCTCAGAAGAAGAACCTCAGAGGCTGTCAGTGTCCATTAACTTCCTATTGTAGTGCTCCTCCAGTCACAATCTGGTTGGCAACAGCATCCAAAAGTGTATAAAGGGCAAGGTGGGCAAGCAACACTACATCTACGAGGCTGTTTTGTAATTGGCTGAAAGCATTGCTCGTTTCCAGGCTCTATAATATAAGAATGCGCTTGGTGCTCTTAGCTCACAAGCGCATCCATTAGTGGTGCCCAAGAGGCAGCTGTTACCGGCGACGGACAGCGGTTAATGTGTACCATATCTAAAAACCGTCAAGTTGCTTATAGTCCATTGGCTTTGCTTTAGTCCATTGCCTATGACAGACTATACAAAATGGCTTTCTTTTCAAGCAAATGTTGGATCCCACCAGCTGAAACTTTATGACCTAGGAAAGCTACCTCACTTTCAGGTATGACACACGTGTATTTATTTAGTACCATGCCATAACGACACAACCACTGGTGTACTTCATGTATGTGTGTCATTAACTTGTGTGTCAGCTGAGAATATTAATATATCATGTGGATATGCGAAGAATAATGGAAAGCCTTTTATTACTTTGTCATTGAATCTCTGCCAGGCCTGAGCTGTATTTTAAGACCAAATGACATAAACAAAAACTCAAAACAGGCCAAAAGGTGTAATCACTGCTGCCTTTGCCATCTCAGTATGCACTACTGGGATCTGGTTGTAAGCTTTCTGAAAATCCAACACTGAGAAAACGTTTGTGCCCGCCACAGCATGGGCAAATTCTTGGATATTAAGTATTGGGTGTTTATTTGGAACCGTTCTAGCATTCTGTAATCTATGCATGAGTGCCATGTGCTTTCGTCCTTGTGCACCAGGTGTTACAGGGATGCCCAAGGGTTATTTGACCTTTGTATAACACCAGCACAGATCATCTCTCCGAGTATTGCCTTGGTCTTAACCAACCACTACAGAGCTATTCTACAGACGTTTTGTGCAACCAGCAAGCTTTGGAGTCTTGCATATATAGTGCGCAGTACTGTGTTTAATGCTGTGTGGCTGCAGCAATTCTTACTGCATGGACTGTTTTCTTGAATTATTGATTTGACTCTTATTATGTTGTCCACAGAACCTCTCTGGATTCCCTGCTTATAAGGCAGGCATTTGCCAAGAATATGGTCAGTGCAAAGTGCAACAGGAAATCAGCACCTAATATAGGTTGCATGATGTCTGCTACCACTAAACTCCACGTGTATTGAGTAGAAAAACCAACGTCTGTTGTCAGCTCTTTGTGACAACACGTGCTGATGCTGGAGTTGTTTACAGCTAACAGCTGTAAGAGTTCATGCACCATCGTCTGAACTGTGCTTGTGATTGGAAGGACGCTGACCTCTGAGATGGTATCTATTAAAAACCGTAACCTCAAAATCTTATCAACCACATGCATCTGATGCTGTGCCATGCTGTGACTCATCAGAATAGAAACGAGCATGCCATGGTGGGCCTCACCCTCATTGTGTATCCATGTGTGCACAACTGTGATATGACTCTTCTTACGTCAGTGGCACAGTTTGTGAGTGCCGCAGTCCTTGGTGCCTAATTCAGACTGCTGTAGCCATTTGGATACCCACACGGCATCATGCAAATTGTAACTCAGGGACCAAACCGTCCGTGATACCACAGAATTATTAGTGTTAGCTTGACCTTGACTGTGCTGTAATGGCTGTAGGTTGAATTCATGCGACAATCATGTCCTCTTATCGAAGTCTGTCCATAACTCCGAGATCTGTAACTGCATGGCAACCTTTCCAACCATGGTCTGTAACTCTTGGGGTCCTCAGAGATGTTTGATGATTGACACAATTTAGCCCATATTTGTCTAGGAACTCCACTGCATGTTTCTTGCCTTGTGCTGTGACATGTACTTGTCATTGCTACGAATGCCACAGTAGGAGATTCCAATGTGGCATATGCGCTATCAGCTGCTTGGAGCAACTTAGATAATGATTGTCACTCATTATTAATGTCAACTGCACTTGTGGCAGAAGCTGTCGGTTGGTAGATTCGTTATGCTAACATCCATTATCATGCGCAAATGCCTCTAAAACTCCTCTGGATTTCTGTCTCCGTATTTCTCATGCTAAAGGTCTTGCGGAAGCCTCCGCTCCTGTAACTTCATGCAGCATGTGATTAACGGTCTTTAGTGCGAGGTATGCTTGGTGGTGAGGTGGTTGTAGAATTTCGTCGGAAGCTATTGTTGTTGCTCACTGGTCCAAGTTGCTAATTGCCAATATAAATTTTTAATGGTCTTCTGTGACCCGTTGTTGTGTAAAAATGTTCTCTAAGATCGCAAACAGTATGTCTGATTGTGTGAGCGTAAATGGTGGTACTTACAATTGTAGACGCGACCCAGTTGACGCTAACGAACAATTGAGGGTGTACTCTTGCAGTGTTGCTGTGACTGTTGGAGCTTGTGGTCTCATTGTGCCTATCTTGCTGTCTCAGTGTCAAAAGTTCTAAAACTTCAATCTCTTGTTGCAGCTGCCAGATCTTGTCACCAGTGGTTTGTAAAAAAACAATTTGCACTTTATATGTTTAATGAATGTAATGCAAGAAATGTTTTTGTGACTTCAACTGTATGAATTTTTGGGGTCATGAATTACGTAGACCAGAAATGAAAACCACATATGTTTTACAACATTTATTTTCTCAATCACAATCAGAAGTAACAGTTATAAATTAGCAAAGAATAAAAGTGTTACTCCAAAATCCACAAAGCTTGCAAGGAGTAAATGGTGCACTTCCCTGGTCGATTTCTGTTCTCAAAGTTTTGAGGATGTTTCTGTAATGTTTGTGTTGCTTGCTAGTAGCAGCTCCAGGTTATTTGATGTCTTCAGCATACATGAGAGCACAACAGTCGTTGCCGTTATATCATTATTCTCCAGTATAAGTATGCTGCGCCATGGTCCCGTGATATGAGTCAAGAGTTCCACTTGTTCCCCTCCTCAAACTTAACATCAGTTATTTCATGCTATGCATAAATAATGACAGTCAAAGTAGGTTAATAATGGTAAGAATAGCCAACAGAAATGTACAACAACTGTAACAGGAGGCCTAAATTAAGAAAACAAGAGTTTTCTCATAATGAGAGGAAAAGAAAAGAGATTTTGCCTCTCATTCTCCTCATATGGAATCGTTCTTGTTGGGTGAGTTGTGGGTGATCAACCCATACTGCTGCCCTCTCCTGTCCACTATCCCGTCAGCGATTTTCTTCTGTATCCTTTGAAGAATGAACATCTGATTCATGTAAATAGTGTTACTGTTATCTGTTTTATTGGCTGTCCTCAAAGTTTTGCTTCCTGCAGGTAATTACCAACTAGTCCATGGGTCAGTATGTGAAGTTGATATTTTTCTGAGTGAAATTTTCTTTAATATGCAGTTATTTATGTTCAGTAGCAGTAAGAAACACAAACCTGCAGTTCCTTGTGTGTTCAAAATGTGTCGAGTTATAAATGACATCAAACTTTTACTTGTATGACTGATCACTGTTAAAAAATCTAATAAATGCATCAAAATTGATTATTTCTTTAAAGAAAGTTATTTGTTTTGAGAAAAAATCACATCATTTATTGTTAGCTTTCCAAAAAGAATTAAACAAAAATAAAAAATAAAGGTTATATCCATATTCTATAATTAATGCAACTTTCAATTTTTGTAGGTGGTGCATTGTTGGTGTGACAGAACAACTGCTTATGGGTAAAATTGAAAATCAGCAATATGTATTGGAGACAGGAAATCTGCAAAACCATGTTGCCAGACTGAGTCAGCACCAAAATATGCCAGATGATGATTTTGGTAATGATGAGATCCAAAGGCTTTGTCCAAAACTGAAAATCACATACACCAAAGAGTATCCTTTTTGATGTTGTTTAAAATAATCACAACTTACTCATTGAAACCTAGAGCAAATAGAACAGGTGTGTCACAATTCTCTCTCTCTCTCTCTCTCTCTCTCTCTCTCTCTCTCTCTCTCTCTCTCTCTCTCTCACACACACACACACACACACACACACACACACACATTCACACACACACACTAAAACCCCTCAAAGTAGGAATAAAATAATTTTCAAATTTCATACTTACTACCTAATTTTTATTGTTTTAATACAGCCCTATGCAGTCATATTGCTTCTTATGTTACTTCACGAGATGGGTGGACTGCATTCTACTGCTTGAATTTATAAATACAAATTGCTAAAACTAGCTTGAAGTCAGAAAGGGCAATAGACAAATCAAGAGATAAGGAATAGTAATAACTAAATTATAAGCATAAATTCAACAGAAATTAGCTGCAATCAAGGAAAAGATAAGAAGTAGCAAGTGTCAAAGGGCTGCTAGATAACCTAAAAAATCGGGGAATGTCAAAGAGAGTAGGAGATTAAATAATTAATCTTTCCTCATTTATTTCTGAGAAAGTCTCCATAGTTGAGACATAAATCCTAACCACAAGATTAGCAGTTCATGCAAAATATTAATGACATTCTTCCCACACCTTACTCATCAACTGAACAGGGAAGAGGAAAAATGATCGTGTTACCAGGAAGTACCCTATCCCACATACTGTAAAGTGACTTGCAAAATATCATTTAAATGTTGATGAATTTTAATTGTTTAAGCTTAATGCAAACATTACTTTAAAAATATGGGGATTGGACTCTCATATGATGGAAAATAATTGTCCTAAAAAAGTTTAGTGTACTACTGAACACATCATATTTGATAGAAAAGCAAATAGTTCTGGAAAACTGTAATATAGCAGGCAGATGACACTAGAAACATTATGTAAGTGGTAAATTTAATATTTTTTCATGGCTCAGTGTGCAAGCAACAAATGAATAAATGATGGATAAATTTATGTCAGACTTAACAATGAAGTAATATACGTTTCATTTTGGCAGCTGTTTGTACTTTTCCGTGCAGGACTTTATTACATGACTTTCGTGAAAAGAATAGGTGGAATATTTGGAGGAGGAAATGGGTATGCGGAAGTTTAATTAGCAGTAGTTAAAGTAAATAGAGAGACTTTTGGTGAATTGACTATCAGGCTATAACAATAGTGTTGGTGAATGCTGTAACAGATGTTGACATTGTTCTGAATGGAAAAATGAATAATAGTGAGTTAATTTGAGCACAACGGTATTGACACTATTATTTCCACTAAAAAATGCTAACAACATCCTATGAGTTTTATGTGTAAGTCACATCGTGATTCGTATAAAATAACAAGGAAATTTGGGAAATGGTAAAAATAATTGAGACTATTTGATAGATATTTATTAGTCTAGCATGAGTGGATTGGGATGAGGCGCATAAGGAAGACATATTTATTGACAAATACAACTTTGGTGGAAGCAGTAGGAAAGAAGGGAGTTGTTTAGAGGTCTGTGATATGTTTCAGCTTCATTCTGAACACTCTCACGAAAGAAAAAATGTACTTGAAACACATTGAGATACTTGGAAAAGTACCGTCTGGATTACCCATAATATTTAAAAGAGTTATACTGAACCAGATATGTTTATGGATTCATTTCATAACCTAGACTTGGTACAGTGCCCTTGAAAGATGTAGAAGACGGGAACATACAAGGAACTGAAATATTGCTAAATTAAGACAATGAAACAGTGTGAAAACTCTCCTCTAGTGATCATTTTGGCAAATAAACTTGTAGAAGAAGGAATTTTAAGCATTTTAAATGTGGCTCCAAGAAGGATGTTAATAATAAGGTAAAACAATGGAAAGTCCAGGATGAAATAACGACAATATGGGAAGGGTTGATAGCTGCTCCCCACATATGGGACATACTGAGTCGCAGACTGGCACAACAGAAATGAATGCTAGAAATATCTTCCTGACAAAGTTCTACTTCAAAAGAAGGAATTTATCTGTAAGCTAAAAATATTACTTGTGCTCTTTTTCATAGTGCCCATCGGTACTCAATGCCTCTTTTTTGTAGTGAGTAGGTGTCTATCTTTTTCATGTTGTAGTTGTTAGATTAAGTACTATAAATAATACAGAATGCAAGAAGTTGATTGGAAAATCTGCACTAAAATGAGAAATATTGGCAAATTTGCTGTGTTATTCAGTAACAAGAACCAGTTTGAGTCTGGGGCTACTGTTTGGACTATATTACAGTATTGAGAATTGTTTTTACTGACAGAACTACCAACTTTACTAACACAATTTATGGGCTATAAGATACACTTTTTTTCAAAACATTGCCTCCACAGTTGAGATGTGTCTCATACTCGAAATTAATAAAAATATATCCAGTGTTTGATTTAAAATTCGCACAAGTCTTGAAAATGGCCATATATTTGATGCCACAGGAAACCTATCTATCTGCAACATTGGATTCAACTGGCAGCAGCAGTGCGCTGATATGACATACATGAGTTACAAGGATTTACAAGCTTGCTAATGCTGTATCCCTTCCATCCCACCATCACAAAACCCAACACTGTCCAGCCTGTAAAGTGTCATTGCAGTCTACAGTGCCAGTGAGCCCGAATTGAAAATGATTTGTGTTATCAGTAACATTACAGTATTTTTGTTGGTAGTGGTTTTGTAATGGAAAAAATAAAAGGTATTCATATGGTGTGAACTATAAATTCAAAGTAACAGCATATGCAGAAGAACAGGGAAACAGAGCTGATGAGCGACATTTTGGTTCTTCACCAACAGAAAAAATACCTTTCGCGATTGGCGAGCCAGTAGAGATGACCCGGGGGGGGGGGGGGGGGACTAGATACGCAAATAGAGGATTGAAAAAACTAGGTGATGGCATATTGAAATGAATTCAAGGACACTGTCAAAATGGCATTGAAATTAATACAAAAATGATTCAAATACACACAATGGAAAATCCAGGATGGAATATGACAATGTCAAATACACACTCATAACCTAGTGCTACAGTGGAGATTAACAGACTTTAAAAGTGAAGTTGTTTGGTGCTAAAGGTTTATGAAGCATCATGGACTAAGCATGTGAATCAAAACCAAAATATCTCAGAAAATGCCACAAGAGTATATAGAGAAAATATTATCCTTCCATTCTATTATTATTCAACATTGAAAGAAAAGCAGTGTGAAACTAAACAAAATAGCAAATTTTGATGAAACTTCTTGAAATTTGATGTCTGAGTAACAGAACTGTTGCCATGAAAGGCGCTAAAACTGTAAATATAAAAGCAAGTGAACATGAAAAAATGCACTACACTTTTGTCCTTTTATGTTGTGCTAACAGTACTAAACTTAACCCAATGATCATTTTCAAGTGCAATACAATGTGAAAACCTTCTGAAATACTGCCATGTTGTGTTTTTCATGTACATGATGAAGGATGAATGGACAAGGCTGGTATGAAATTATGGATTAATAGAGTGTGGGAGAAGGAGGAAATGTGTTTTATTGAAGCACTGTTCTGTTGTGCTAGATCAATTTAGTAGTCATTTGAACAATTCTGTGAAAGAGAAATTGAGACAGGGAAATACAGAGCTTGCTGTAATTCTAGGAGGGTTTACTTCTCAATTGCAACCTCTTGATGTCTCAATTAATAAACCATTTAAAGTGTCTATGAGAGAGGAATGGAACAAATGGATATGGATGAAACCCAAGATGAATTCACACTGAAGGGAGCTCTAAAACGCCTTTTGATAAACCAGTTGTGGTCTAGAGTAAGAGAAGACTTTATTGTTAAATCTTTCATAAATAACACTCTCGGTGGCAGTGAAGACCACCTTATGTATGAAGAGGATAATGATGGTGAGGAAGAGGAAGAAGGACAAGGAGAAGTAGAAAGTTCACGTGAAAATTTTCAGGAATTTTGAAGATCAGTTTGGTTTATAAACTAAGATTTTTTTAGTCTATCTTCACAATCCAATAGCAAAAATAGTATTTTAAAAAAAATTGCATAAAAATTAAGGTGCTTCTTATAGTTCATAATTGACAAAATATATGCACTGTGTACAAAAATTATGTAAAAGAAATCGAAGAATGAAGGAAATTAATCTGCATCATGATTAAATAGAAAGTCAATAAATACAGTAAAGCCTCATTTTTATGTCCCCGCATTTTACATTTTCCCACGTCTTACATTCATTGTCCCAACAGAACTCCTATTCTTTCAATACAATTCTTTCTCATGATTAATGATTCCGTGTCACAACATTTCTCACATTTTATGTTTTCTTTGATGTTATCACAACCTTTGATATTGTTTTTCATACAGATTCCTGCAAAAATTGCATCATATTCATGCTGAAAGTCAGCCTTGGATCAAAGAAGAAAACACAGAGTACATGTAGATTTATTGTTCATGTAAAGTAGCATTAGTACAGTAAGTGAGATTCCACTGTCAGCGTGTTGGGTCACAGCAGCCTGTGTTGTAGGTTTGCAGTGTTTGGTGGGAAACTATGCTGAGTCACTGCTTAATGATAATCACGTCCTGATCCTAGTGACTCTAGTAGCAAACTTCCTTCTGCCCAATGCATTGTATTACAACAGCTTTAATTTAATTTCATAGTTGTATACACAGATCAACAACACTTTTGAAGGTAGCCGTCTATATAGTGGGATTTCTCGAATCATTGTTACCTCTGTGTGAAATACGCTAATCCATACTAGGCCCCCAGCCTTAGGCTGGTACGACCTGATGTAATGTAAACATTCTTCCCCAAGATGCTCCATAACATGATAGCAATTTTCACCCTCCTTATCACACAGGATGTTCCTGAACTGAGTGACCTTGTCAGAAACAAGCTGTAGATTTCATGTCTACTCTCTGTTTACAAAGACTGCCAGATTGAGTGTTTTCACCAGTATTTTGTTAAAAGTATTATTTGCCATAATTTTATGTTGATTATCAATAATACATCTCACATCAGAACATGAATATCTTTGTAAAGTGGTTTCACAAAATACTTTTGCCTCTGTATTTTATTTTTGCCATTGGACATGATCAGAACAAAGAAGGAAACCTGTGCATGCATTTGTGTGTGTGTGTGTGTGTGTGTGTGTGTGTGTGTGTGTGTGTGTGTGTGTGTGTGTAGCTAGTCACTGCTTTTATGATTGATGCTTTGTATGCTGTGCAGAGACAAGTAGAGCTAATTACTGTTAGAAAGAAACAAAAACAATTACTTCAAATTTTTTAAACAGGCAAAATTTAAATTGTTTTAGTTTCGTATTTTGAACAATATAGAATGACAGTAAGAGTAATTTATTGATTTTTCACTTGTTGTGTTTAGTATGCTTACCTGTATTTTACACTTTCCTGCATTGTACAAATTGTTGAGTCAGTCTGCTGAAAAGTATAAAAAGGGGTTTTACTGCACTGTAATACAAATTAGGTCAGGTTTTTACATCCTCCAAGATTTGGTTACTACTGTGCCTCAGTGATTATAACTCTGAAATTCCCAATGAAGAATCAAAAGTTGAGTAGTTTGCTATAATGACTCATGAGATGTTGAGAAGTCACAAATCGAAGTCACAAATCACATTCCGGCCTTGAGAGTGTTTTTTCAGAAGTGGGTAGTCAACCTCAGCGTATCCAAAAGAGAGTGGGTGGTGGTATGTTGTCACAGTGTGCTGCTGCTGCTGCTGCTGCTGCTGCTGCTGCTGCTGCTGTTGTTGTTTTCATCAGTCCAAAGACTTGGTTGATGCAGTTGTCTCCATACTGGTCTGTCCTGTGCCAGTCTATTCATCTGCATCAACCAAGTCTTTGGACTGAAGAAAACAACAACAACAACAACAACAGCAGCAGCAGCAGCAGCAGCAACACACTGTGACCTCATACCACCACCCACTCTCTTTTGGATACGCTGAGGTTGACTACCCACTTCTGGAAAAAAAACTCTCAAGGCTGGAATGTGATTTGTGACTTCGATTTGTGACTTCTCAACATCTCATGAGTCATTATAGCAAACTACTCAACTTTTGATTCTTCATTGGGAATTAGGCTACTGCAATCTACATCCTTTTGAATCTGTATTCGTCCTTTGGTCTCCATGTACAGTTTTCATTCGCTACTTTCTCCCCATTGCCAGATTGACAATGCCTTGATGCCTCATTACACGTCCTGTCAACTGATTTCTTTTAGTCAATTTGTGCCATAAAGATTTTTGTCCCCAGTTCTATTCAGTACCGCCCCATTAGTTACTCAATCTTCAGAGGTAAACTTACAGAATTGGAAAATATTCTATTCTCTTTTTGTCTGAACTACTTATTGCATACATTTCACTTCCATAAAAGGCTACTCTCCAGACAATTCCTTCAAAAGACTTCCTAACACTTAAATCTGTATTAGATGTTAACAAGGTTCTCTTTTCCAGAAACACTTCCCTTGTTACAGCCAGTCTGCATTTTCTATACTCTCTACTTCAGCCACTGTCAGTTGCTTTGCTGCTCAAATATCAAAACTCTTCTACCACTTTTAGTGTCTTATTTCATAATCTATTGAACCTGATTTAATCTGACTACATCCCATTACCTCATTTTGCTTTTGGTTACTTATTGGCTTACTTAATGATGGTCATCTTATAATCAGTTTTATGTTCTTCTGTATATAATTCTTGTCATTATTTTGTAGCACTGAAATAGATTCAGAAAATAGTCTATAATCACCATAAAGTGAATAATAAGTGGTGTCTGTGTGGTGGCCAGATATGTGTTTCAACACTGTCAAAATTCTGAGAATTTTGTATTTGTGTGTGTCTCATACTTTGATCTTGGCTTGTTTGATGTATAATTAAATGTGAAAATAAAGTCTGGCGGTTGTATTTGATGTACTCACCTGTGCAAAACCAGTAACTCTGTGTTTGAATGTTAATTTTTTAGCTCCTCGGTTCGGTATACAAACCCTGTCTTCTGGTAGGCAGCAGAGTTGGGAGTATCTTCTTGGTGATTGGTGATCTAATCTCATATACATGTTACATTCCTACCTTGACTTAGCTTCAATGAAAATAAAGAAACTAAACAATGTAATAAGGTCACACAAATGTCCAACCTTGTAATAATGAGTCTCGTGAGAATAATATTTTTGGTGTACATGTTTCATAAAGAAAGATTTATTTTTCCCTTAACTTGCTAGTCTTCTTTTGGCATTGTATCGCCACTGGACAGTGGAAAGTAGCTTGCGGTATTCTGTTTACCCCTCTTGTAAACTCCGACTCTGGACACTAAAGGGTGAAAAGAAGATGAACGAGTTGCTGGTTGAGATGGGGTGAGTTACCTGTTTTTGTTTGCCTTTTATTTATGTCTGTTTTTTTCTAAAATGTAAATTTATTGATTCTTACCATATCATTGGTAATGATATTTGCTGAAAATTGCTTCATTTTATCTCTGGAGTGTGAAATTTGAGAGTTTTTTCTTGTATATAAATTCTTTAAATTACTCATGGGAGGCCAGCCAGGTGACATCTTTAACAATTGCCGATAATTTGACAAGTCCATCCCCTGCCATTTTCAAGCCACAAATGTACCAAGGGAAAGCCTTGCATGGCCATTGAAAACATTAATATGCATAGCATATCTGGAAAGTCTCTCTCTCTCTCGCTCTCTCTCTCTCTCTCTCTCTCTCTCTCTCTCTCTCTCTCTCTCCTCCCGCCCCCCTCTCTCTTTCCTCCCACCCCCCCCCTCTCTCTCCCCTCACCCTCTCTCTCCTCCTGCCCCCTATCTCTCTCCTCCCGCCCCCCCCCCCTCCCTCTCTCTCTCTCTCTCTCTCTCTCTCTCTCTCTCTCTCTCTCTCTCTCTCTCTCTCTCTCTCTCTCCCTCCCTCCCTCCCTCCTCTCCCCTCCCTCCCCTCTGTGTGTGTGTGTGTGTGTGTGTGTGTGTGTGTGTGTGTGTGTGTGTGTGTGTGTTCACTAGCGCAGTGGCCGGCAGCGAACTCATTACTCAACAGAGCCAAATATCAACAGTACAACTACTGAAATAACTTACAAGAACCAAATTTTGTAAACTTGAACTGTATAGGTAGGTTCATTGATAAGTGTTGTTGTTATGGAAGTCCAGGGCTGACCTACACTAAAAATGTACTGAATCTACTTGAGCTATGTTTGCTAAGATTGACCTGTTCGAGCTCTCCCATCTACATTTGTCATGTATAATTTTTTCATCTCCCTCCTTTCGTCCATCTTCCCTATATATCCAAGCTATTTCAACATATCTTTCTTAATAGTCGAGACCACATCTTTATTTATTTGACAGTGCTCCATAAGATTCACTCTACAAACTCTTCTTCAAGTTGTAAGTCTTAGTTACCACCGAGCGAGGTGGCGCAGTGGCTAGCACACTGGACTTGTATTCGGGAGGATGACGGTTCAATCCCGCGTCCGGCCATCCAGATTTAGGTTTTCCGTGATTTCCCTAAATCGCTCCAGGCAAATGCTGGGATGGTTTCTTTGAAAGGGCGTGGCCGACTTCCTTCCCCTTCCTTCCCTAATCCGATGAGACCGATGACCTCACTGTCTGGTCTCCTCCCCCAAAACCAACCATCTTAGTTACCCTATAGGTACATTGAATAAAACTTGATACTTAACAACAGTATCATACCTTTGTAAAATTATGTTGTTAAGTATCCATACAATTAAATCATGACAGTGACTGACAAAAACAGTAATGTGAGCAGTGGCCTTGCATCTTCTTAGGCTAGTTGAATTTATATGTTGTTGTTTTTAATTTTTGGTGTAATTCCAGATTCTCATCAATAAGACCATTACTCAATTTACTCTTGATAAGGTGGAGTTGGCAACCATACGGGTGCTGATTTTTAACCATAACTGTATTGTTTCCGGTTGCAGAGATGCAACTTGACAGTACACATTGAGATTTTATCTTCCTGTAAATGATTTCTCAGTATAAGGGAAAGTTAGATTGCTACTTACCATAAAGGTGACATATTAAGTTGCAGACAGGCACAATGAAAAGACACCTCCACATTAGCTTTTGGCCAAAGCCCATGTCAGGAAAGGAAATGCACGCACGCCCCCCCCCCCCCCCCCCCTCACACACACACACACACACACACACACACACACACACAATGCTACAGCGGAGTTGTAGAGCAGGATTACATTCAAAAGATGTACTTTATATTAATTGATTCAGCTTACTGCAGGATTGGTGTTGACCCTACCAAAAGTGTCAAGAAAAAGACTAACATTGTACTGAATGAAAGTTCCTTGTTGCAAGATATTATCAAGAGTCTTAATTCTTAATGTGCTGTTTCCCCTAATTTATACGTAGTGTTTAAAAAAGGACTTTACAACTTTGAAAATTCATATAAACAGAGATGATTGTAGGCAACGAAATTTGTTGCAGGGACCTATTATTATAAGAGGTGCTAACTCTATAATGTAGAATGAACGTGGAACAGTTTTCCTGTATAGACTTTTCTTTGTGAACGAACATTCAAAAGTGGAATTTTGCATTTCTCCCTTGGCTCAGCAGTGAGCCAGGGTGTGAATCAGACATTCAACAATGCTATAATCCCCCTTGAAAATGTCCTCCGCAGATTTGGATGAAACATTGTGTTTTAAAGTGAAATCCATTTGACCATGGCATAATAGCCCAGAACATTTTATTAATTGTAACAGTCTGCGGGACTGCGATGTTGGATCCTGCCCACTGATGCAATATAGGGTGCCTAGGTAGCTGTTTTCTTGAATAGCTAGACAACATACAAGCAAATCGTATTAATATAAAGCAAATCATACTAATGGTGTTTATTACAATAAATTGAACTGACCACACTTAACTCTGACGCAATTGGCGACGTCCTTCGCTATATGCAATTTCCATGCAAGCTATTAATATAAGGCACAAGGCTCAGGTAAACAGTTACGATGATGGCTCGTCTTCTAGTGTCCTAGTTAGCCTACTATTGGCTGACATCATCTCAAAGTCTTCTCTGAGGTTATATTCCATGTGCCAGCACTTGTTACGCCAGAACATGTGAAATAGAATGATGACATAGGCTCACTTGTAGAGACAGCATGTGACAGTCTTTGGTTCGTTGACAGGATAATGGAATAAATGCAGTCAGTCAACAAAGAAGGCTGCTTGCAAAACTCTGTTGCATCCCATCTTAGAGCAGTGTCCAAGGGCAGCACAAATGATCGTAGATAAATGTAATTTGTGGGAGAAAATCGTGCAAATGCTGAAAAGCCTAAATAGACTAATGCTGGAGGGCAGACACCAACCACCCCTTGAAAACCTACTTGCAAACTGTAAGGAACCGGTATTACTTGAAGAATTTAGGAAAATACTGAAGCCTGCTATGAAGTACATAGCACTGCAAAGAGAATAAGAAGCTGATTACAATACACACAGAGGCATTTTAACAGTCATTCCTCTCATGTACCATAAATGAATGGAACTGGAAGAAATGGTAAAATGTGGCTCATTAAGAATATGCAGCATTGCATTCCACTGTGAGCATGATCTTTTTCGAAGTACCCAACTCAAAATGTCAGTTGTATGCAGTACCCTTTGCAGTGTTTTCTCGGAAGCTGTTTTAGATGGGCTTGGAATCACTGACAGCAGCAATTCCTATTAGGTTGGAAACCCAACTGTCATTGGCAAGGCATGACACTCTCCACTACATCCCATTGGTTTGGATCTCTTTACAACTCTTCTCATGTTGTGTTAAATGTCTGTGAGTCAAACACCATTCCATGTAGACACTTCGGACAGACCTTGTTGGTACGCAAACAAATAGGCCAATTACATGAACTCAAGGGTTTGTACAAATGTGATATTTCTTTTCTGCCACATCTACTGCACTGATCCCACACAGCTGATTGAAAAGTGCACACAGATTCACTACCATGACTGACTACAGTGATAAAGCATTATGAACTACTGGTACTTGTTCTACAGCACTTCAAAGTAACCAGTGTGCGCTATTTAGAGGATATCCAATATTTTGTAATGTGAGCTTAAAAATTGGAAAATAGTCAAGAACAAAGTTTTATGAAAAGAAACACTTTCTGTAGAGGTCGTAAGGAAAAGAAAATTAAACAATGGAAACTCCATGTAAGAATATCAACAGTGTAGGAAAAGAAAGATTGCTACTTTCCGTAAAGACGACACGTTAAGTTGCAGACAGCCACAATAAAAAGATACACATAGATAAGCTTTCAACCACAGCTGTCATCAGAATAAGAGAAACACACACCATTCATTCACACCAGCAAGCACACTTCATGCATGGATGACCACCAACTCTAGTAGCTTGCACTAGACTGCAACATCCCCAGAGGCTGGAGCAGCAATCTGGAATGGGCTGTGAAGGAAAAAGGATAGCAGTGTAGTGGTGGGGGAAGAAGGAACACTGTCTGAAAATGTGTCCAGGTACTAGAATGCCAACAGGTGCAGTGTCAGGAGGTTGTGTGGCAGGGAGGCGTGAAAAACGAAGCCATAAAGGAGAGGAGCAGGGAGAGATGGGTGGATGTATTGGTGAGGGCACCCCCCAGGGGCTCAGCATTCACTTGCTGAGTACGGGCTTGGCGACCCCGGGGTCCTGAGCTGGGGACTGGTCTGCGCCGCCGGTGTCCTGTCACCGTAACCCCCGGACATGCTTCAGCGACCACCGTACGGCGCGGCGGTGAAACGTTGTGTGCTGCGGGGAATGGTAATCTTGGCTTGACCGCCTGGATTGCGAGGAAGGCCAACCTCTATAAAAACCCCTCAATCTTTCGGTGTGCTCCGCGCCTAGAAGATGCATGGCTGTTGGGGTGGAACAGTCGCAAGCGGGCAACCTCTGGGGCACCTGCCGCACCCCAGTTGTATACTGCTTACTCAGGCACGCGGGGATCTGTCTGAGTGGACTTTTAGTTTCCTAGCTGCTCGTGGGACCACAATGGACCCTTCGACCTCTACTTTTCCCCCTACCAGTGGCTTGGGTGGGCCGCTGGTAGGAAAACACACCCAATCGAAAAAGCGGCTACGCGCTGCGAGTCCTCCAGCGCCTGGTGTTGCTAGAGATTTAACAGAATGTAGTAACGGAGCACATGCTGATAATCAGAATGTGTTTTTGATTATTAAAAGGAAGGAGGGTAGCTTTGAGAGGGTTTATCCCTTTTACATCCACAAGGGTCTTGAGGGAATTGCAGGAACACTGAAATCTGTAAAGCGACTGCGCAATGGGACTCTGTTAGTTGAAACTTCTAGTTCCCGTCAAGTCGCTGCCCTTCGGAAAGCAAATTGTCTAGGAGAGTACGCTGTCGAGACCGAGCTCCACTCCACTTTGAACTATAGTAAGGGTGTTGTGACGTGTAGGGACTTGGTGGATATCCCCATAGACGTGCTAAAATCTGAGTGGGCTGACGAAGGAATTGTTGACGTGCAGCACATTATGAAACGAGTCAATGGGGACCTCGTCAAATCTGACTCGTTTATTCTCACATTCAGTTGCCCGAGACTCCCGGAGCATGTTAAAGCGGGGTTCTTACGTTTGTCCGTACGGCCATATTTCCCCAACCCAATGCGCTGTTTTAAATGTCAGCGCTTTGGGCATACTACGTTGGGGTGCAATGGAATAGCCACGTGTGGTAAATGTGGTCAGCCTGCCCATGACGGAGCCGATTGTTCATCGCCTGTGAAGTGCGTGAATTGCTCTGGGAGTCACCCTGTCTGGAGCCGGATCTGCCCCATCTATCTCGAAGAGCGGAAGGTACAGGAGATTAAAACATCTAAGCGCATCCCCTATGGTGAGGCCAAGAAGATCTTTAAGGCCATGCAACCTCCTGTGTTTTCCACATCTTTCGCTTCCGCTCTCAAAAAACCGGTACAACTGGCCACTGTTGCTACACAAACGGAGGTTGCTAGCGTTAGCACTAAAACCTGCGCTTGCCAGTGCACTTGTGCTGCTGCGGTTGTTTTGCAATCTGCGGCTCTCCCCACTACATCGGACAAGGCCGTGGTTGCTGACATTGAGGTACTTCCAGCCTCCCCCCATATGGCGCCTACTGCCCAGGCGAGTCAACCTCCAACTGTTGACAAGGCTCTGCATTCCAAGCCCCCCAAGACAAAGCCTCAGAAGATGAAGGTTCTGCCACCTGAGGAGACTAGTCAGCGTCGGTCCGATGATGATGCCATCGTACTGTCTGACATCTCCCGTGGGTCGTCATCGGATCTTATGGACATTGATGTCGACCGGGGGCGATCTTCTCGCCCCAGGAATAAATCTCCGGCCAGTACGGTCTCTCCTCCAAAGCACAGAGGCAGGGTGAAAGTTCAGCCACCCTGATCACTGGCTCCCATATTACAGTGGAACCTGAATGGTTTCAGGACGCATGTGGCCGAATTACAACTCCTCATACGAGAGTGCCCCTTGTGCTTATGTATCCAAGAGACACATTTTCGGGCCACTGATTCTCCTTCTTTACGCGGCTATACCGCATATCGAAAAGATGATCTGACGGGGCAAAGGGCAAAGGGTGGTGTTGCGGTTTTTGTCCGTGATGTGCACCCCTCATCTGAGCTCCCTCTCGTCAGCGACTTGCAAGCAGTTGCAGTTGACATTCTTGTGGGTCGGAGGCTCACAGTCTGTTCTGTTTATTTACCACCTCCGGATGCGATAGACTCTGAGGCTCTCACGGACCTTATTAGCCAACTCCCTCGCCCATTTCTTCTTCTGGGGGACTTCAACGCTCATAATGTCTTATGGGGCTCTCCGACTACTTGCCCCAGGGGTCGCATTCTGGAAAGCGTCATGATGTCTGAAGAACTGTGCCTCCTCAACTCTGGTGCTCCCACTCATTTCTGTACTGCTTCCGGATCGTCATCGGCTATTGACCTTTCCTTTTGCTCTCCAGCACTCGCGGATTCTGCTCTGTGGGAGGCTGCAGCTGACCTCCATTCTAGTGACCACTTCCCCCTCTGGATTCGCCTCCTGGATGAGGCTGTGGCATTACCAGTGCCGCCCCGGTGGCACCTTTGCAGAGCTGACTGGACACTTTTCAGCCAACTGGCTGTTTTGGAACACCGTGCCAGTGTCCACGAATGGGTAGACCATGTTGCAGCCGTGATCTCACATGCTGCTGAATTGTCAATCCCACGGTCATCCGGTCATCCCAAGAGGCGTCCTGTCCCTTGGTGGACCACTGAGTGCCACTCAGCCATCCGCGCCCGCCGTGCAGCACTGCGCCGCTTCAAGTGCCGTCCCTCAGCTGACAATCTTGCGGCCTTTCGAGTGGCAAGGGCCAGAGCGCGGCGGGTGATTAAAGAGAGCAAACGACGGTCATGGCAATCGTTCTTGAATTCCATCTCTCGCTCCACTAGTTCTACGAAAGTATGGGAAGCCATCAGGAGGATTTCCGGGAAACTCAGCCAGCTACCTGTCACGGCATTGCTGCATCAGGGATGTCTCCTCACGGCGCCGAGAGACATTGCCCAGACACTGGCCATGCATTTTGCGGAATCTACCGCCACTATTAACTGTGATCCAGATTTCTGCCGCTACCGCACTGCCGTCGAAAGGGGTCACTTGGACTTCCGGTCTCTAAATTCTGAACCCTATAACTGCCCCTTCACAATGTGGGAGCTGGATTCTGCGCTGTCTGTGGCTCATGATACTGCGCCTGGTCATGATCAAATCCGGTACAGCATGCTGCGGCACCTGTCGCTGCCATCCAAGGAAGTTCTCCTGAACTGTTTCAATATGATATGGTTATCTGGCACGTACCCTGACTCGTGGAGGGAGGCAATTTTGATTCCCCTCCTCAAACCAGGGAAGGACCGAACGCATCCCAGTAGTTATCGGAGTATTGCCTTGACGAGCTGTGTTGGGAAGACGTTGGAACGCATGGTCAACCGTCGCCTCGTTTGGCTGCTCGAGACCAGGCAGCTCCTTAGCCCCTCTCAGTGTGGCTTTCGGAGATGTCGTTCCACTATAGACAACTTGACCCTGCTTGAGGCCGCCATCCAGCAGGCCTTTCTACGTAACCAGCATTGTCTAGGGGTCTTCTTTGACATTAATAAGGCGTATGACACTACTTGGCGCCGCCTTATCCTCAATCAACTCCATGAGTGGGGCTTTCGTGGCCGTCTCCCCATCTTCATTCGGTCCTTTCTTTCTCACCGCCTCTTTCGATATCGGGTTGGTAATGTGCTATCGGATTTGTACGTGCAGGAGAATGGTGTTCCTCAGGGCAGCGTTTTAAGTGTCACCCTCTTTGCCGTTGCTATTAACAGTATCACGTCCACTATCCGGAGTCCTGCCCAATGCTCCTTGTTTGTGGACGATTTTGCTGTTTTCTGTTCTTCCTCCAGTCTTGTCAGTGCTAGTCGGCAGTTACAGCTTACGATAAAGCGCTTAGAGGCATGGACTGCAAAGACGGGTTTTACCTTTTCTGCAGACAAATCTGTGTGTGTTCATTTTAATCGTTCTCGGCGTCTTTTTACCTCCCCTGAATTGCGTCTGAGGGACACCGTTCTTCCTTTTAGGGACACTGTGAGGTTCCTGGGCCTCACTTTTGATTCCAAGTTGTCGTGGTTGCCTCACCTTAAAGACCTCAAGGTGCGGGCCCTGAAGGCACTGAATATTTTGAAGTGTCTGAGCCATCGGTCCTGGGGAGCAGATCGGGCGCGTCTGCTGCAGTTTTATAGGGCTTTCGTCCGATCGCGTCTTGACTATGGTTGCACCGTGTATGGGTCAGCAAGGCCTTCGTATCTGAAGATCCTTGACGCAGTACACCATGAGGGTATCAGGCTGGCCACTGGTGCCTTCCGTACCAGTCCAATCCCCAGCCTGTGTGCTGAGGCAGGGGAACCGCCGCTCGCCGTCCGGCGGAAACTCCTCATGGTGCGACGGGTGTGTCATTTCCTTGCCTGTCCTACCTCCCCTGCGTACCCTACCGTTGCCCGACCGCCTATGGAACGTCTCTTTTCCAGTCGTCCCAGGGCAACAAAACCATTTGGGATTCGTGCCAAGCATTTGCTTGAGTCCCTTGGTGTGGAGCGTGTGGCCCCCCAACGACAAGGTTTTACTCGCCTGCCTCCCTGGTTGCTCCAGAGGCCCAGCATCCTTTTAGACTTGTCGGAGAACCGGAGGAACTGCACTCCGGCGTTTGTTTTTACCTCCTTATTTTACGATATTTTAAACCAGCATCCGGACCATGTACCTGTATTCACAGATGGCTCTAAACAGGGGGACACTGTTGGTTGTGCTGTTGTTTTCCCTGATCGAGTCGTCAAGTTATGGCTTCCTGCGGTGTTTACCATCCTCGATGCCGAATTGTTTGCAATACTGCGGGCATTGGAGCAGATGAGATGTGTTCCCAGTATTAAGTTCCTCATCTGTTCTGACTCCCTGAGTGCCCTTCAGACCATTCAACACTTGTACCCAGCGGATACGGTCGTCCAGAACATCCATGATGCCCTACTCCACCTGCAACGGCAGGGGAAGGAGGTTTCTTTCTGCTGGGTGCCGGGGCACGTGGGTATTAGGGGCAACGAACTGGCGGATGTGGCTGCCAAAGATGCATGTTCCCTCCCTCACGTTGTTGAATGTGCCGTCCCCCTCCATGCTGTAACCTCCCTTTTGCGTTTTCGTGTTATGCATCAATGGGAAGAGGAGTGGTTGGCAGTTTCTGACAATAAGCTGCGTCTGGTAAAGGCCACTACGCGACCATGGCGTACGTCCTACCAGTCATACAGGCGGGATGAGGTTCTCCTCACTCGCCTCCGCATTGGACACAGTCCCTTCACGCATGGTTTTTTACTCCGGCGGGAGGACCCCCCAATCTGCAGGGCTTGTGGCGTCCAGATTACTGTCCGCCACATTTTACTTGACTGTCTTTTATTCTCTGACCAGAGGGCGGTGGTTTCCTTGCCACCGGATTTGCCCTCTATTTTGCAAGACGACGCAGCGACTGTGGTTAAGGTTTTACGGTTTTGTGTCCTGTCCAATCTGTTGCCTCGGATTTTAGGGAGAAGGTTTTAATGTGCTGCTGGGTGACTGGCTCACCCAGTTTTTAGGTAAGAGGTCCGCCAGTCACGATTACCTCCTTGTTTCACTTCGGTATCTGTTCTCTTTTCCTTGTGTTTCCTTTCCTTTTTTAGTGTGCTTCTTCTCCTCTTGTTTTGCCTCTGTATGTGCGCATTTGGAACTGCGTCAGGCCTGTGTCTTTTAGCCGTTCTCCTTGTTCGGCGTCCGTCTTCGTCCCTTCATCTCCTGTGTTCCTGTTTCTATGCGCTTGGGCGCTGATGACCACGCTGTTTAGCGCCCGTCAATCTCAAACACACACACACCTGGTGAGGGCAGCAAACAGTGTGTGTGTGAGAGATGAGAATGGGGAGGAGGTGAAGTGGTTTGTTTAGTTGCAAACCGTGCATTCTCCCTTCTGATACCTATAGCTCTGTTCTTGTTCCCCCTCGCTCCATGAAGGACATGGCCACGCAGACATGCAACTGCCAATACAGCTCTGAGGTTGTGAAATCGCTCAGTGTCAAGGTAGCATCACCATACCCCTGTCCAGCTGTGCAACAAACCACCTCAAGAGACAAAGCCACCAACAAAATAGCACCCGAGTCTTCGCCTAGCCAGAAAGGCTTGAAGGAGTCCATGAAAGACAAACGGTCTTCTCCTTCGCTGACTCAAAGATCTTCTTGAGGGTGCACGTCACCAGTCATTTTTCATTGTTGGACTCCACAGACTGACTGCATAAGCAAGCCGATGCTTCTGTGGGCACCATGAAGCAGGATCCTCCTGCTCCTGTGCCCTGTAGTAGCGACTCTTCACAGGCTGTCACCCAGCATGACTCTCCTCCAATGGAACATTTGCGGCCTTCTGTCCCACAAAGAGGATTTACAACTGCTTTTAGCATCACAGTGCCCCCTTGTACTCTGCCTTCAGGAATCGAAAGTGCGCCCTCACAAACTCTTTGAGTTTTCACATTTCTTAACGGTTCATTTTGTCATTTCCCCTGAGGTTGTCATTCCATCTCTTGAGGGCGTCATGCTGCCCATACAGCATGACATTCATTGTCGACCTATCTCCCTGACTACCCATCTTCAAGCTGTTTCAGTTCAGCTTTTCCTTCCCCACTTGACTTTTTCTCTCTGTATCGTTTATCCGCCTCCGTCATTCAATGTCACCAGGGCAGACTTCCTTCAGCTTATTGGGCAGCTACCGCCCCCATTTTTGCTACTTTAATGCGCATTGTCCCCTTTGGGGTTCTCCCAGGACCTGTCAGAGAGGTACTCTCTTAGCTGACCACCTTAACCAACTTAACCAGTAAAACAGTGTGCCTCAGAGTTCCATCCTGAGTGTCATCCTATCGCCATTAACCCAATGATGGCCTATCTCCTGCCAGGCATCTTCAGCTCCCTTTTTGTTTATGATTTTTCCATCTATTGCAGTTCTCCATGGATCTGTCTCATTGAGCGGCATCTGCAGTGATGTCTTGATTGACTTCACTCCTGGAGCATCGACAATGGCTTTCGTTTTTCCACTTACTAAACTGTCGATATGAATTTCTGGCAGCGCAAATGGTTTTTCCTGTCATCTTTACGTCTTGGGCCTGTTGCCCTTCCATTCGTTGAAGCTATGAAATTTCTGGGGCTCGTGCACGATAGGAAACACTCTTGGTGCTCCCATGTGCCTTACCTGGCAGCCCACTGTGTGCGGTTCATCAGTGTCCAACGTGTTCTCAGTAGTACTTCCTGAGGTGCAGATTGAACCACCCACCTCTGTTTGTACCGGTTCCTTGTCCGTCCGAAACTCGACTATGGATGGCTTGTTTATGTGTCTGCACATTCATCCCTCTTACGCCGTCTCAACACCATCCACCAATGTGACATCCGTTTGGCCACTGGCGCCTTTTACACTAGTCTGGTTGATAGTCTGTATACTTAAGCTGCCGAACTACCACTGTCCTACTGCCATGACTTTCTCCTCAGCTGGAATGCATGCTGTTTGTCTGCCATGCGGGCCACCCACCCAATGCCTCCTCTTTCAATGCTTCCTTTGATCAACAGTATGGGACATGTCCCTTTTCTCTGTTACCTCTTGGAGTTCACTTTCAGCACTTGCTCTGGCAGCTTAACTTCACACTACCTGCAACTACTTCACCACCTTGGCTTCATGAAGCGGCCCACATTATCTTTGGCCTTTATTCGCTTCATAAGGACATTACTCCAGCCTCGCTCTATTGCCTTCAGTTTCACGACCTTTGCTATAGTACCTTTGTATACACTGATGGCTCTCGGGCTGACTGTGGGGTCAGATGTGCCTTCGTAATTGGCACCTGTGTTTTTCAATATGAGCTTCCAGCACACTGCTAAGTATTTACAGCCAAGCTCATCACCCTGTATCAGGCCATCACAGACTTTTCAATTGTGTCCTCTGCCCAGACTCTTTCAGCTACCCTTCAAATTCTGTGTGCACTGTACACTGCCCATCCCTTAGTGCAGCAGGTCCAGGAAAACTGTAACTTGCTCACTCTTGTTGGAGCCAGTGTGATGTTTCTGTGGGTTGCTGGTCATATCGGTCTGCCAGGAAACGAGGCTGTTGATGCTACTGCCAAGGCTACAGTCCTCGTACCTCAGCCCGCTAGTTCCTATATTCCCTCCAATGATTTCTGTGCTGTCATGAGGTGGTGTCCCTTTGGCATTGCCAATGGTACTCCTTTCACGGGAATGAGGTCTGGCTTATTAAGCCTCTCCCAGCGGCTTGGACGACTTCCTCGCGGCCCTCCCGCCGCGAGGAAGTCATTTGAACTAGGCTGCGTATTGGGCACTGCCTTTTTAGCCATCGTCATTTCCTAAGTGGTGCTACCCCACCAATTTGCACACACTGTGCCCAAGTTTTAACTATCCGCCACTTCCTGACTGAAGGCCCATTTTTTAACCGTTTACGTTCCTGCTTGGGCTTGCCATCTGAGTTATCGGCTGTTTTAGCAAATTACATGTGGGCTGTCGACTGTGTTTTACTTTTTATCCACAAAAGCAATATGGCAAAGGCTATTTAAGTTTTAGTACCGGACCTCCGTTTCTGTGTGGTGTGCCTTTTTTTGGGTCTACGCGCCTGTTTTTAGTTGTCTTCTCTAGTGTCAACTGAGAGTGACAGGTAGTCGTTTTTTAACTTCACTCTGGCTTTGTATTCTTTAGTTTTGACATGGGCACGTATGACCCCAGTTGCTTTTTGCATCCTAAAGTAAAACAAAAGATCATGTGGCAGTTTCCTCCTCTTTGCTGTACAAAAGAATGTTTAGAGATATAATCTAGCTTTTTTATCACATTTCATTCACTGCTACCTTATAAGCAGAAATATTAAACATTAATTTATTCATGTATTTGTTTGATCATAATGAGTGTGTAAGATTTTTGTTTGAAATTAGTTATAATGGATAGGGTATACACAGTGACAGGGGTGATGTGTGCCTTAATTAAGTCGATACTGCTGTCCCTTTCAACTCCATTAATTAGGAGACAGATATCCACTGGGGTGACAAGAGCCAGGGGATGGCAGTGTGCACATATACAGATGGAGTTAGTATCGTGCACAAGGTACAAAAGGGCAATGCATTGATGGAGCTGTCATTTGTACTCATGTGATTCATGTGAAAGGTTCCCAAAGTGATTATGGCCGCAGGACACGAATTAACAGACTTTGAATGCAGGATGGTAATTTCAGGCAATTCCTGTCACCACAGACAATGCAGTGGCATTCATTAAATGACTGAGATCAGCTGTGTTTGCATAGATTAGTCATTGCTAACAGACATGTAATACTGCAAGATATACAACAAATGTATCCATTAGGACAGTGCGACGAAATTTGGTGTTAATGGGCTCTTGCAGCAGACAAGCAATGTGTGTACCTTTGTTAACGGCATGACATTGCCTGCATCCTGGGCTCGTGACCATATCACTTGGACACTAAATAGCTGTAAAACCATGGCCTGGTCAGAGAAGCCCCAATTTAAGTTGGTAAGTGCTGATGGTAGGGTTTGACTACAGTGCAGACCCTACGAAGCCGTGGACCCAGGTTGTCATGGAAATTATTTATGTTCAGCTGCTTGGAGACCATTTGCAGCCATTCATGGTCTTCCCAAACAACAATGGAATTTTTATGGATGACAGTGTGTCATGTCACTGGGACATAGTTGTTTGCGATTGCTTTGAAGAACATTTAGGACAGTTTGAGCAATTGATTTCATCACCCAGATCGCCCGACATGAACCCCATCGAACATTCATGGGATATAATTGAGAGATCAGTTCATGCACAAAATCCAGCACTGGCAACACTTTCGCATTTATGGACTGCTTGTAGCGGTTCCGCCTGCTTTATTTACTACTTTGTTTGTTGTCCTCGGTGTTGACTTGCTGCGTTGCTACACTGGCTGAAAAATGGGTTGTGGATTCTGACACTGACTACCGTATATAATGTAGCCGACAGGTGCACAGTTGCGTTTCACAGTACTTTAATTTCACTTTTCACAACCGCCTAATAATACACAGTTATATGGCCAGAGCACTATTGTTTAACTTTCGATAAGCCTCATTATTAGTTTGCAGGGAAACCTCCACATACTGCTACAATAGTTTCCTGTTGAACATCCACGAATACTAAAAACCTAGCCACAAAGTTTACAGTTCTTGAAGAATAAACAGGTACGTATGGATCAGACACTGTCACTAATACGGCCTAATTGTGTACCACTTATTACACTGTTAAGTTGATGCATTGTTGTCGTTCTAACCAACACAAATTCCTCATCGTCTGAAACTCGGCTGTGGACTGACTGTCTCGTGACCAAAACTCTAGCCCTTATATATCATCACAATAATACGTACTGAAATTTCACATTGGTCGATGTTTAATTTACAGAAATAACAATTAAAACATAACTCATTAAATTAACAGAATACATCAAAAACTTGCATCTTTTTAACAGTTTATTCTACTACAAGTTTTAGGTCAAATTATGTGTTTAAATCTTGAAATTAACAAATATAAGTACGCAAATAATACTTTTGACAAAACTGAAAAGTACTTGGGAATTAATTAAGGGCTGGTTTTGCCAACTTGTTTTCAAATAGAGCCAAATACTTTAAGATTACTAGTATTTTGTCTTCCAAATGTTTATTATTAGTACAGAATTTATATTTGTTTGTTTTCACACTATAATGGAAGGTACTAACTAGGAATAGTCAAAATAAATTAGAAAATCAATTACATACACAAAACTGAGCGCAAAACTAGATCTGGTGTTAATTCTTAAAACTGAGGGCCAACCTCTCTGTTATATGAAAATGCAGATTATGTTCATGTATGTTAATGATAAATAGTTAAAAGTAACAAAACAAGAGGGGAATTAAAATTATCCCAGCTTGCTTTGTCACAAGCCATGGAGTTAGCATGGCTCTGTATTTCTGCAGGAGACTACCAGTGACTTGTTGAGGCTTTACTGTGTGTAGTTGCTGCACTATGCCGGGCAAAAGGAGGTCCAACTGGATATTATTAGGTGTTCCTTGACTTTTGTTACCTTGGTGTAATCCAGTGATAGATGATTTAAGAAACTGGAAAATGTCAGGTAATATGAAGAACAGTAATTGTTATGAGGCCAGAAATGGTACTGTTTATTGGGGAAAACATGACCCAGCAAGTCCTTTGACACATTCACAATTACTTAATATTCTGCACGCCACTGTTTGACTTGTATCATTTCGCGCTGAAACTCTCAAATGAAATAACGTGGTATAGATAATCATATACCAAACAGATTAGCAACTTTAATCAAACATTGCTGATGGTACAGGATCTTCACAGGAGTAGGAAGTCAATAATTGTAGTTAGAAACATCCAGGCATTTGTGAGAGGGAAGGGGAAAGGAAACGAATTATTGCTTCTGTAGCAGTATTTGACTGGAGGTGCATAGTGTGATTCAGTGAGTTGCGATTTTTTTTCTTTTGAGGTGAGGCAAGTTGTCGTGCATTGTCATCCAAATAAGGCATTTAGATTGCAGTGTACATAGGGTGTAGTTAGGCCAGTGGTGGTTCTGTGATGTTTCGAGGGTGTTTTTCATTCCAATACTTGGGGCCAGTCATTCAGGTTACTGTGAACATCAAGCAGGATGTTTACTTCAGTATTGTCGGTGAGCAGGTGTTGCTCATTCTTATTCATTTTCATAATGAGTATTCTGTGGACAATCAATCTTCTAAGATGACAACAGATCTGTCACATGGCTGAACAAACAGGTTCCTGATTTGGTGAACACTAAGTCATGCTATTGGACATAAACTGGCCCATTAAATCGTACAATTTTAATCCCACAGAAAGTGTGTGAGACTATATGGAACAGTGGGTGAAACATAGAAATCAATGTTCGTGCAGTTTCTTAATTCATAAGGATATATCTGTAATCATTATTGCATGGCTTTGGTACGTGAATACCTGAAGTAACTTGTCAACTCTTTTTCTCCCTGTGTTGATGCCATTATCAAGGCTAGGAGTGGTATAATGTAATGTCTCCTGGAGATAACAATTTTTTGTCCGGTCTGCTTCAATTTACAATGAAAGTTGTCTGCTGTTGTTTAAATAATATAAAAGAATGGAAACCATCCCTCTGTTGGACATTCACTCATCTCCCTCGTACTTTGTGTAGTGGTTGGCGGATTGTTTATGTAGATACTGTCACAGGAAAGTGGATTATGATGGCATTGCCACTCACTGTCAACACACGTATCTTTCAAGTGAATTTTGGTAAAAGGGTAGCAAATTTGTCTTAGACCTCCAGCAAAAATGTTCAACTGTCATCAAAACTAATTTATAAATAAATAAGACAAAACTGTGGATGTTCTACAGTATTCGTTTATTTACTGTTTTTCAGCTTGCAAGTGAATCACAAGAGAATAACTTGTCATCAAAGAGGATTTAGTCTTGGTGAAAAACTTTGTAAAAGGTCTTACTTGTGGAGAGTGATGGGCAAAATAGAGTAAATGTAACCTTGACAGTGACACTGAAATTGTAACATAATTGAAGATGTTGAAGCTACACAGTAAATAAATATGAACCATTAAAACCAAATAATGTGTATTGGAATATGTAGTCCAATTGTTACATGTTGTGTTGTTTCACCATCTGTATATCATCTTTCTCATTGAGCCCCACAGTGTGTCTCACGAAAGAAGTGTGGGAGCGGGTTGTGGTATGACTATCACCACCCTCCTATAATCCAATGTCTGTTTGTTAATTCTGAAGGCAGTTGATATTTGGGCTGCTGGCAACAGTTTCACTGCACTCGACACGCTTGGATAATGACACACTGTAGTGAAAGGTAGCAACTGTAGAATTCAAAATAAACAGTTTTCATAATATTCATCTGTTATTGGTCTTCATGGTAGAAATTGTAGGCTTGTAGTACAGTCTGAAATGCAATATTTCATGCTGGTGTAGAGGATGCTCAGGTTCATTTTATTAAATAATGTGAATACTGGTGGATTTTCTGTTGTTGAATAGATGTATTTTTAGTCATTTCACTTCACAATACAAATTGATGTCACCCACCATGCTAACACAACATACACATCACATGTTCTCCCTGCTCACATTTCCAGCTTATTCTGAACCAGAACAAAGATTTACCTATAACAACATGTAGTGAAGAAAATACTGTCTTATAATGATCTAGTCAGGAAGAATCGTCTTTGAAACGTACATTACAAAAACAAAGTACCAATAATTGTTTATCTTTGTATATCTTTTCAAAAAGTCCATAATAATCATATAATTACATAAAGTGTTTATATATGTTGACATTTACAAATTTTAGTACAGACACATGGTAGTGGATTTCTGGTTTTGAGTCTTCAACTTGGAAATCAGTCAAATGATTCAAGATTGGTTAGTACCTTTACCTCATCATAACCAGTTTTATTGCAATTTGGGTGCATAGATCCTGAGAAATCAGTACCCACAACAACCACCTCTGGCTATAATAACATCCTTGATATGCCTGGGCATTGAATCACACAGAACTTGGATGGCGTGTACAGGTACAGCTGCCCATGCAGCTTCAACACGATACCACAATTCATCAAGAGTAGTGACTGGCGTACTGTGACGAGCCAGTTGCTCGGCCATCATTGACCAGACGTTTTAAATTGGTGAGAGATCTGGAGAATGTGCTGGCCAGGGCAGCAATCGGAACATTTTCTGTATCCAGAAAGGCCCGTACAGGACCTGCAACATGCGGTCGTGCATTATCCTGCTGAAATGTAGGGTTTCACAGGGATCGAATGAAGGGTAGAGCCACGGGTCCTAACACATCTGAAATGTAACATCCACTGTTCAAAGTGCCGTCAATGTGAACAAGACATGACCAATGGCATCCCATACCATCACGCCCGGTGATATGCCAGTATGGCGATGACAAATACACGCTTCCAATGTGCGTTCACCGCGATGTCGCTGAACACAGATGCGACCACCATGATGCTGTAAACATAACGTGGATTCATCCAATAAAATGACATTTTGCCATTCGTGCACCCAGGTTCGTCGTTGTGTCCTGTCTGTGATGCAGCGTCAAGGGTAACTGCGGCCATGGTCTCTGAGCAGATAGTCCTTGCTGCTGCAAACGTCATCGAACTGTTCGTGCAGATGGTTGTTGTCTTGCAAACATCCCCATCTGTTGACTCAGGGATCGAGACATGGCTGCACGATCCGTTACAGCCATGCGGATAAGGTGCCTGTCATCTCGACTGCTAGTGATACGAGGCCGTTGGGATCCAGCACGGCATTCCGTATTACCCTCCTGAACCCACTGAATCCATATTCTGCTAACAGTCATTGGATCTCGTACAATGCAAGCAGCAATCTCGCGATACGATAAACCGTAATTGCGATAGGCTACAATCCGACCTTTATCAAAGTCGGAAAAATGACTGTACGCATTCTCCTCCTTACACGAGGCATGTTTCACCAGGCAACACTGGTCAACTGCTGTTTGTGTATGAGAAATCGGTTGGAAACTTTCCTCATTTCAGAACATTGCAGGTGTCGCCACTGCTGCCAACCTTGTGTGAATGCTCTGAAAAGCTAATCTTTTGCATATCACAGTATCTTCATCCTGTCGGTTAAATTTCGTGTCTGTAGCGCATCATCTTCGTAGTGTAGCAATTTTAATGGCCAGTAGTGTACATATGAAGACGCGCATACAAGGCCTTAGGAAGCACTGAATTGTTCGATAACTGTCCAGATGCATGTAAAGGGAAGGTGGTGTCAGACATTTCATATGAATTTTGGGGAAGGCTGTATCGTTATAACTGGTACCAATCTTTATGATGTACAGTGTATGGTGTATGTAGTGCAAAGTATATACATAAGTAGTGTACAAAGTTGTTGCAACTGTATTGAGTCAGATTGGAACACAAAAGTCTTTAAAATGTGCTATCGCAAAACCCTTGTCCTACTTCCATATGACATCTCTGTCTAAGTACACCAGCTGCATGAAAAGTGTATTATCAGCACTTCAGAAAATGCATTCATCCCTACCAGCACTCCTATTGCTGAAGAGCCACTCAGTCCCTCCACACATCCAGCAGACAAGCTCATTTTGTGTGTGTTAGTATGGTGTTTAACGTGTTGGGTATTGGGTGACGTTAAGTCACCAGCCAATAAAAGTTCACTTTCTGGAAATGGGGGACATTTCCTTGACCATAAAAGAGCATATTGTTCGAGACTCAGTGTTCCAATTTAAAAGGTCGACGATTAATATTGTTGCTGAATACAGTACATTGGAAACACATACCAAAAGATGGGACTGAGTTATAAGTGGCACAAAAAAAAGGTGGTGGCTGGGCCCCTTCATCAGATATTGACCTGATCCAGAACACTTCCCATTGTCTGTCTTGTTTTTCCATTACCGCCGCAACCTAGCAATAGTTGTATCATAATTTTGCAGTTAAGCTAAATGTTGCAAGTTGTGTTAGCAACACCAATCGTGGATTTTGTCAGCATTTCTTCTCTCACCTCACCCCTCTCCATAAAATATTTCCATAACTCCGTCATCATTCATGCTGTGAACCATATGTCTTTTGGGCCAGTTATAAATCATTGAGCCATATAAAATGTCAATAGGAAGAAAACGGGATGAAGTCAAGCGAGACATTGAGTAAGAACTTAGAATCAAGGTAAATCTTATTTAGGAAGAATTGTAAAATTGGGGAATTTTTAACATTGCTCTTACATGTTTTTCATAGCGGCTATGAATTTATGGCACAGAATCGTGAAAAATGTAAAATTAGAGAATGTAAAATTCAATGTCTACTCTATTAACTTCATCACTGGGCAATTCAACTTTTTTGCACAGAAACACTACTTGTACAGTGCTGGTTTTGTTGTTAGTTTATAATTCATTTCCTGTAAATTTGCTGTCTACTGTTTTCAGATGTTCAACAAAACTGTGTTCAACAAGTGCCACTTTGGTGTCAACGTTAGTTTCCAAACTCAAAATTTGACTATTTACGTTTTTGTCAACAGTACTTATTTCTGCATGCACTTTTTCAAAAGCAGTTTTGTTTTTTCCTTGTCTTCAGGGAGTACATATTTGATATTTTGGACTTTAGTGTTAAATTTAAGATAGATTTCTTTCATCCTGGACTCAACAGACCCTACTCGACCACCTAACCTCTCAATTTTTGGATTGGTATGATTTAGTTGAGCTGAGTGTGTACTGATACAATCAAGTAACACTCCTATTGAATGACCAAATTCTGTGAACTGGCTATTAATTTCTTGTTTATGATTTTCAAGTAGCTCATTAATTTTTGCAAACTGATCTGTATTATTATTATTATTATTATTATTATTATTATTATTATTATTATTATTATTCATTTTTACAAACTGATACTTATTTATCATTATTCATTTTTAGTAACTGATCCTTATTGTCATTATTCATTTCAATTAACCGATCCTAATTATCCTTTCTCATTTTTATTAACAGTGCCGACATAGTACGTATGTCATTATTATAACCTCATTTTCATAATTCACAGACTCTATAGCTTTGTCAATAGACCTATCCTGTTCTTGTTTTGCAACACTACATGAATCTCCCATTTCTGTATTATCGCCCATTGTTTCAGATTTTTGTTCAATGACTGTTATTGTTAGTGATTGTGTAACCAAACGCTTCACTAATAAAGAAAATATTTCCAGTACTTAACTTCATTGTTGGACATCGACGTTGTTGATTGTTCACCTCACTTTTTATTTTTTATCCTTTTCTTCTTCTTGGTTGTGATCTCCTTTCCTGTTATTGTTGCTGTTTTGTAACTGTGATTCTTACTTGGCTAATTATACACATAAAATTTTGACAATATGTGCACTTTTAACCTGCAACAAGAATATAGTCCAACACAGTATTCACATTTAACTTTGAGAAAATCATAGCCGATGGCACCATATTCTGACCGGCACCACCCCCTTTTAACCCAACCCAATGTATGTTCATTAATTCTGAAGTCAGTCGAAATTTGAGCTGCAGGTCACAATTTCATGGCACTTGGCATGCTGAGATAATGACACACTGCAGAGAAACAGTAGAATTTAAAATATACAGTTTTTATAATCCTCATCTGTTATTGTTCTTTGTTGTTGAAAGCTGTAGACCCAATGAACTGCATTTTTTTTCTTTTTCTTTTCTTTTTTTTTTTTTTTTTTTTTTTTTTTTAAACTGGTCTAGCGGATGCTCGGCTTCATTTTCTCATATAATATGAACACTGGTCGATTTTCTGTTGTTGAATAGGTATATTTTTAGTCATTCCATTTCATAATACAAATTTATCATCAACCGCCATGTTAACAAAACTTACAAATTAGGGTCAATCCATTTAAAATCACCCAATATGAATAAAATTTGTTGCTCAACATTTTGATTTTCTTGATTTTGTTTTATCATGAGTTTCCTATAGGCAGGCATTCACAAAACACTGTTTTAAAAATTTTTATAAGTCGTAGTTTTTTTTTTTGGCAGCAATTTTTACAATGGCAGTTGGGCAAATTTTAGCGGAAATTGACGTTTGCGGAAAGTTTAATTGCCAAGTTATTTTAAAAGATATTAGAATAATTCAAAAACCAGTGTGCTCAGCATAAAATGAACTTCAGGCATATTTTTTAAATTTTTCTATCGTGCAAGAGAGTCACTCAAACTCTTTCTGTAAAGACTCTGAAAAAAATTGATCATTCTTCACTTTTTAAGGCCTTCAATTTTCATGAAGGAAGAGAGACTCGCTAATAATATGTTATCTCTGTGTTTTGTACTTACATAACTACCTGCAGTAAAAGTTGCAGTCCTGAGAATGCACTCCTGTTTTTATAGACCTTTTTAAAAAATAGCCAAAACCCTTCTAACGTCAATGTTCGCAGGTCACTATCTAAAAAGGGACTGATCATCAAAAACATCTGGGAAACAGAAAAGATACCAGAAGAATGGAAGTCAGCCCTAATACACACCCTCCACAAGAAAGGAGACAAAACAGACCCTAATAACTATAGAGGAATTTCGTTACTGCCAGCGGCATACAAAATTCTATCAAAAGCTCTGTTAAATCGCCTAGAACCTCAGATAGATCCACAGATCGGAGAATACCAAGTAGGGTTCAGGAAGGGAAGATCATGCAGTGAGCAGATCTGGTGTCTGAGAACATTATTAACAACGAGAAAGTTCAGAAACACCACAGTAACATTTGCTGATTCCATAGACAGAGAAACACTTTTTAATACACTAGAAGAAATTAAGGTAGACAATAAGACCAGAAAACTAATTCAGGAAACATTAACAGACCAGTACGTGGAAACAAAATCTTCAGACAGAAGCCCATTGATAACAAAGTACGGAAAGGTAACACAAGTAGAAAGTTTCAAATACCTGGGAGAGATTATACCGAAAACAGGACTGATTTCAACAGCCAATGAAGAAAGGGTTACAAAACTACAAAAAACGTGCAGACTTACATGGAACCATTACAATAAAAGAAATATTTCTGTCAATGCCAAATTAAGACATTACAAAACAGCAGTCTTACCTGAGGCCTTGTATGCCTCAGAAACAACAGTAATTGGAGGAAGAACTAAAATCAAGGAAATGGAAAAGCAAGAGAGGAAAATTCTGAGAAAGATCTATGGGCCAGTTCAGAGACGGGGGATCTGGATAAAGAGACCAACAAGGGAATTGTACAAACAGAGACAGAGACAATTACAGACAATATCAGAAAAAGAAGGGCAAAATTCTATTGGCACATTCATAGGATGAATGAAAATAGGCTGACCAAGAAGATTAACATAGTGGTGACGAATAAGGTGAAAACTAACTGGGTAAAGGAAACCATGGCAGACCTCAAAAATCTAAACATCTCCACAGAAGAAATATCAAACAGAGGAAAATACAGAGAAAAAAAATCAACAAACAGAAATTCAAATAAATACCAAAAGAGAAGAAATCAGGAAAGAAGTGGACAGAAGAGAGGAAGAAGAAACACAGTGAATTTATGAGAGGTTTTTGGGAAGAGAAAAGAAAGAGACAGAAAAAAGTGCCATGAATTTGAAATGTACCAATTTTTGTACCATATTGTCATTGTGAATATTGATTGTGTTTTAACACTCTCCTTAATCGGGAATTATTGATGATGATGATGATGATGATGATGATAAAAAGGGACTGAATGAAAAATGTGAAAATTTTACAGAATGTTCTTTGTTCTCATAAGAATATCTCACAAAAAAATTATGACTGAGACTCAACTACATTGAGAGTAATAGAGCAGCAAATTTCAGTAAAAATGCTACCCTTCTACATGCTCGTGCAGTGCCAAGTTAGCAAACGAGGGCTTGAAATTATTGCAGTTGACATCGGTCAAATGATGTTTAAATCATTACATACAATAAATGATCAAATATTTCTACTTTTAAATAACAATGGGCAGAGATAACAATTGGTAAGAGGTCTAATTCTTAAAATTAACAGTACATTTGTTGTACTACACTTGCATACAGTATACACATAACAATGTTTCTCCATGTATACAGATTTAAAACTTCAGTTGTAACTACTTGCCAGTTGCAATTTTCATTAGGGAGTTAAACAAACACGATATTTCATTTGCATAGTTTATCAGTTATGTTGTGTGTTCTACCAGACACTGTTCTGAGTTCCAGTGGAGTCAGCTTTCGTACTATTTTATTTGCAGGCACCCAAGCAGTGTCATTTTTGGAAAGTTGAAAGGCAGTTCTTGGACCAGAAGGGCAAAGAATTGCACTAAAACATCATTGTTATCTTCACTTTTCTCTTCAGTTTTTCCAAGCCACCACTTCTCATCATACATACAAACAACAAAATTGTTATTTGTAAAAGATGATACATTTGTAAAAAGTATTGAAGTTTCAAAAGTATTGAAGTTTCAAATATATACCTAATTCCAGTAATATTCTGTTGACAGTATTTGAACAAATCATGTGGAGTCAGGATCTGTTCTGTGTAAGGTCTTTGAAGGGAAGCTCTTGTAACTTCTCTTTTTGTTGTTCCGCCTATCCCATCGCAAGAATTCTTTCCGTGTGATGAGGCAAAGAAATTCCACTGTGTTGGTAAACCAAAATCATTTTTGTGTTGGCAGATATAAATGAAGTTTTTCTTATTTTTGTACTAGCTGCTTGCGCCATCACTAAAGTAGATTATCTTTTCAACATTACGTATGATATTCTCAATTTCTCTAATGATGTGATGTTGAAATGCATACACAGTCGTGGTATTATGTTCTACACACAAATTCTAATTACACAAATAATTTTGCAACACACATTGTCATTTTTTTAAAAGAAGATGACAAACGGATGCAGTGAAGCTTGTGCATTAGTCCAGTGAAAACTTTGAATTGCATCCTGTACTGTAAATGTATAGTTGGTTTCATTCAGGTTTTCTTTCGTTTCCTTAAAATATTGAGCTTGAGCTTTTGAGATAAAGTGATGGGAATTTAAAAGCACCAGCTTATCGACAAGAGACTGTAAAAATTCCTCACGGGGCATTAGCCGTGTAACAAGCTCCACTCTTATCAGTTTGTACCCATTGTTTGAAAACTACTTTATCAGGCAAGATGTCAAGTTCATTTTTTAAGATATCAAGTAGGGTACCTGGTCCAGGACATCCTGCACATATGTCAGGCATACATTTTTCATTATCAATATCACATACCATGAAAGCTATCAGGTCTTTATAATTTGCATTAGGCTTTGCTCCTTCCATCATAAGCTTTGTGTTTTGATGATGGTTGCAAACGCATACAGTATGAATTCCTGATGAACCCGGAAGAACCCACCACTTTATTCGTAGAACACAAAACATAAAGTGGCCAATTTTGTTATCTGGGTATTTTTGTTTATAGAGGCTGTAGAGCTCATTCAGCAAGAGAAGAATTAACCTTTTCTGCTTCTGCACCTTAACATTGTCAATCACCGTTGAAACACATTCCTTTTTACCAGGACACATGCGACTATTGTCATTATCCTCATAAAATTCTTTAACACTATTAATAACAACTTCTCTTATTTTGTTGGCACCTTGTCTCTTCGAAAGATGTAGTAAGATACCTTGATCCATAACTAGCTGCCTAGTTAACTTCACCATGTATTTAGATGCACCAAATTCCTCGATTATTTTTTTCTTTGACCATGATCTTGGCAAGAGGCTAATTATCTTAATATTGTCATCTTCACAGGAAACTTTGAATTTTTCTTTCATTTTGGTAATAAGTATATCATACTCACTTTGTACATTTTCTGTACTATTTTCATTCTGAGCATCTAAATCATTATGGAGAGATTCTTCCAATTTTCGCTTGACAGCACTTGTAATTTTATCAGCGTTTCTTTGTAAAGCTGATAGTCGCTGGTCTTTATTGAGCTTTGTTATTTTACGTAAAGGAGATGATTCCAAAGTTTCACAGATTGATTCTACTTGATGCAAAGGATCATCCTCAACCGATTGAAAGGGCCCAGGAAGAAATTCAGAATCATTCTCAACACTAATTGCCACTTTTTCAGCTGGTTTATTTACAAATATTCTTGATGTGCAAGTTGGGCATAGAGCTTGTCTAGGAATTAGGTTAATATCCACATTTTTTTTTTTTGTTTAGGTGTTCAACTAGTATTTTACGCAAACCAGTTTTAACTGGCTTTTTGTGAGTACCAAATGGGTCACAACACTTTTTACCAAAAATGTGGTTGTGTTTGTCTAAATATTTATCTTTGTGGTAATAACAAATATTAGGAATTTCTTTCAAAATTCTTAATTTTAGCAAACATTGTTCTTCAGCTGGCAAGTCACCCACTCTTATTACTTCTTGATGCACTTTCTTCTTGTAGTGTTCTTTATGGCACTGTTCATTCTTGATGCACTTTCTTCTTGTAGTGTTCTTTATGGCACTGTTCACTTATTAGTTTACCCACAAAACAACTCATTTCAATACTTGAAAAATCTACTATTCTTGAAAACAGTTGAAGATCTACACTTACAAAACTTATTCACTTGTTTATTGTCTTGTGTCCTGCAAAGAAAGTAATATGAAAAGTAACTCCAATGTAATTCACAAAGTGTCTGGTAGCACACACAACATAACTGATAAACTATGCAATGAAATATCGTGTTTGTTTAACTCCCTAATGAAAATTGCAACTGGCAAGTAGTTACAACTGAAGTTTTAAATCTTTATACATGGAGAAACATTATTATGTGTATACTGTATGCAAGTGTAGTACAACAAATGTACCGTTAATTTTAAGAATTAGAACTCTTACCAATTGTTATCTCTGCCCATTGTTATTTAAAAGTAGAAATATTTGATCATTTATTGTATGTAATGATTTAAACAACATTTGACCGATGTCAACTGTAATAATTTCAAGCCCTTGTTTGCTAACTTGGCACTGCACGAGCATATGGAGAGGTAGTGTTTTTACTGAAATTTGCCGCTCCTTTACTCTCACTGTAGTTGAGTCTGTCATAATTTTTTTTGAGAGATATTCCCATGAGAATAAAGAACATTCTGTAAAATTTTCACTTTTTTTCATTCGGTCCCTTTTTAGATATTGACCTGCGAAAATTGACGTTAGAAGGGTTTTGGCCATTTGTTAAAAGCTCTATAAAAAACAGGAATGCATTCTCAGGACTGCAACTTTTAATGCAGGTAGTTATGTAAGTACACAACACAGAGATAACATGTTATTAGTGAATCTCTCTTCCTTCATGATAATTGAAGGCCGTAAAAAGTGAAGAATGATCAATTTTTTCACAGTCTGTACAGAAAGAGTTTGACTGACTCTCTTGCATGATAGAAAAATTTAAAAAATTATGACTGAAATTCATTTCATGCTGAACACACTGGTTTTTGAATTATTCTGATATCTTTTAAAATAACATGGCAATTAAACTTTCCGCAAACGTCGATTTCCACTAAAATTTGCCCAACTGCCATTGTAGAAACGGCTGCCAGAAGAAGACTATGACTTATAAAAAATTTTAAAACAGTGTTTTGTGAATGTCTGTCTATAGGGAAGTCGTGATAAAAAGATCAAGAAAATCAAAAATGTTGAGCTACATCGCCTGGGTGATTTGAAATGGATTGCCCATTACATGCACCCCATACTCCCATACCCCACTGATACCGAACTACAACTGAGGTTTACCTATAACAACCTGTGGCAAAGAAAACACTGTTGTATATTGATCTGTTCATGCAAAATCATCTGTGAAGCAAACATTACAAAAACAAAGTACAAATAATTGTTTATCATTGTATACCTTTTCAAACTCCATAATGGTCATAGTAATTACACGAAGTGTTTATGTATGTTGACGTTTAACATTTTTATACCGCTGTATGATAGTCTCTGTTTTAATCCTTCAACTAGGGTATTGATCATTTCATATGCTTCAAGATCAGTTAGTACATTTATCTCACCATAACCAGTTTTATTATAGAGGTTTGCATCATGCATAGGCCGGCTGTTGTCGCTGCATCTGCTGGTTGTCACTATGCATAATTCTTGGACACCAATACTTTGTGTATACTGCCTGTACTGTGCGACTGACTGAACTGGTGTGTTTTTTTTTTTTTTTGTTTTTTTCTATGTTTAATAGCTTCAAGTATTGTTGCTAGACATGATTATTGTAATGGTGCCAAGTCTGGGACTATCCCTACCTGTATGTCGCAGAGCCAGGACAGAAACACCATGTGTGTGTCATCTATAATGCCTAACAGAGTGTTCGGGGTGTTTCGTTTTGAGTTTTCTGTTGAGTTCCCATTCGGTTCGGTAAACAAGAAGGATCAGTGAATGTTTCTTGTGTGGAACTATGCAAAAACAGAATTGTATGTGGATGTTGGATTGAATTCATACGAAAATTTCCTGGATCTGTGTCACACAAATGAAAGCCCAGAGAACCACTGTTTTAACTAAAAATAAATTAGGTAAGATGGGGGGGGGGGGGGGGGCGCTCTCGGGAAGAAGTGCGAGAAAATCTAAGTGCTGTTTGGCACTTCAGACTGGTGTGTCAAGAGCATCTGTTCAAATGGCTGTGCACAGACTGAAATTGAAACCATAAAATATTGACAGTAGCGCATCAACTGAGAAACTCTGATATTGTTGCTCAACATCGTTATTGCATCTGGCTGTTACAATCTGCGCGCAGTGGGGAAGTTGGTCTTGAGACAATTTTTTTCCCAACAATCTGATGAAGTGTGACTGCATTTAAATTCTCAGAACAATCGACATTGGAGCTCTGAAAATGCTCATGAATTACAACATTCTCTGCATGATCCGAAAATAGGAGTGTGGTGTGCAACTAGTGCAAGACAAATTATTGGACCAATCTGTTTCCACTAAACAATACATTCCGACAGGTATGTGAGCAATATACTGCATCCTTCTTTTTGGGAACTAGCACACAACGAAAAGATGTACTGTTGTTTCATGCAGGACGATGCAAGACCACACATCGCCAATGTTTCTATGACAGCAATATGAAGTGTTTTTGATGATAGGCAAGTTGACTGGCCTCATTCTCCAGTTGAGATTTTTATCTATGGAGAATGTTCAAGGCCAAGGTGTGTGCAAACAGTCCCCACATGCTCAAAGAGTTGGAAGACAGGAATCGGCTAGTCATTTCTCAGATTTTGTCAGCTGAAATTTGTTGAGTGTTTGCTAATGTTTTCAGGAGATGTCAGACTGCTCTTACCACAGAGGGACATCATTTTCAGCACCTACTGTAAATAAAGGTAGCGTAAGTTAATTAGGTGGCAATGTTGTTTACACTTGACTTGGGAAGCGCACACGCAGCTGACTACCGGCAGTTTAGTGTCCGGCACAGGAGCAGCCAGCAGATGTGGTAACGGCAACCGGTGGCCGTGCCGCTCGACCCGCAATTTTCATAGAACCTATAAAAGTCGCACACACACACACACACACACACACACACACACACACACACACACACAAATTTTTATCATTGATCCTCAGTGTTGTTATCCTCTGTGATGATGCTAGTCAATTATTGTCTAAAGATAACATCAGCATTATTGTGCTTTTCGTTTGTAAATATGAAGTTGTTCTACCAAGCAGTGGCAGAAGGAACCAGGTAACAGCTCTAATTTAATTATAAATGGACCAAAGACTTTAGAGGCAATTGCATAAATATTTCAGATAAGAAAGAAATAATGCACAATTCTTACTCAATATGGTGTCCAATTGAAGGGATCTGTAGTAAATATTGTTATTAAAACCCAAGGGAGCTACAGCATTTGAAGAGTTTGGCTGTTGGTACAGGTGTTTTAGTTGAAAAATTTCAATTGCTTTCATGCTAAAAGTTACTTACCTTTTGACACCATGCTTCTCTGTCTTGATTGTAGTCAAAACAAAATGTTACTTGCACATGTGAGCTAAGTTGTACCAGTTGTATTTATTGCGTTAGGAAAATAATAGTGACCGATTTCTCTTTCAGATTACCTTTAGCTCAAAGTCGACAAAAATTCAGTTCAATGGATTTGGACCTTCGTCAAGAATTCCATTCAAAGATGGAGAAGATGGGTGAGAAATATGAAATGGATGGCATAGTTTATGCGTCATTTACATTGCAGCACGGCTTCCGTGGCAGATACTGTGCAGCTGATGTTGTTTATGCTATGTTGGCATTGTTGGAGCATACGGTATGTTTTCATTTGGTATTTAATTATGTCATTAAACAGGCACAAATAATGCACTTATTGCTACTTCATCAGAGAGACAGAGAATTGTAGATTAATTGTGAAATATTTTTTGTGAATATTGTAGAAGATTTTAATGTAACCTTCTTCATTTTGCATTGCTGCAATCTGAAAGATGCCTACATGGTAAGTGCTATGTTAGTTTCTGTTAGTTTATTTCTACATACTTGATATAAAGCTGTGCTGGATGTTAGTGATTTGTGTTTCATTCTGGTGACCCAGTTGACTTATTCTAGTATTCATTAATAAAAATCCTATACATGAGTGAATTTATTAGTTGATGTAATAATGCATGGAACATTCTGGTTGAGAATAACAGGTTATTTAGGAATAAAGAGATGTCTCACAGGAAGGCGGAAACGTTGCGTTGTTGACAGATACACAAACAAAAGATACAGAACTTTGTTTTACTAACTTTAGGAATGAAATTCCGTTCTCAAGCTGTAGGACACACACACACACACACACACACACACACACACACACACACACACACACACACACACACATATTTGGCGGGAGGGGAGGGGGGGGGGAGTGATGTGGTGATACCAGTCAGTTATGTGGTATCATTTCTTCAATGTCAATGTGTGGTGCAGATAAACTGACTGTGCGAGATGGTGCTGGTTAGCTCACTGAACCCACACTTGGGAGGACAGTGGTTCAAATCGGCATTGTGCTAACGAGGAACTTCGCATGATTTCTCATAAGTTGCTGAAGGCAAATGCTGCTTTGAAAGGGCATGGCCAATTTCCTTCCTTCTCAGTACCCAGTCCGAGCTTGTGCTCCTTATCAAATGGGACTATAAACTCTTATCTTCCTTTTCAATAATTGTTTACTAGTTGATACCCATTTCTATTCCCTTCCATTTTACTGCTTCTTGTCTGTCTCTTGATGCCACTTGCAGTATGTTTCTATGCTTGACATAGTTGATGAAAAGTAGATAATATTTCTTCCCACAATGTTGCCTTCACAGTTAGAAAAATCGGTCTATTGCTTCATACAAGCTCCCATATTATGTTTTTGTACAGTTTATTTTGCACCCATCATCCACGTTACAAATTTTTAGCCTTATAACAGTTTTGTTCTATGTGTTCGTGTAGGACTTCTTCTTCTTCTTCTTCATATTATTGTATTAATTGCTATTTTATGAACATACTGTGCTTCCATAAAACTTCCTTTTTTTACATTTGGTTCTTACTCCAGTTTTGCAGTCCTACAAATAAATATGTGTTTAAAAATTAGTTCTCTAAATTTACCTAAGAGCATCTAAAGAGAAAAATGTCATGTTTCTCCCAAGAATACTTGCATAAACTCCCTGAGCTTTCTGTTGTATGAACTATATTGTTACAGCCATGACAGCACACCTGTAAATTTCATCAATTTGTTTCAAGATATAACATTTGCAAATGTTCCAAGGGATAAAGAAATTCTTCTTTACACACTCCAAAATTATTTTAATGCCTAGCTTGTAATTCACAGACACTGAATTAATGATCTGATTTTTTTTTTGCAGGGAAAGGATCGGTTGCCTGCTGACTGCTTCATGGATGCATTAGATTGCCTCTCAAGGTTTGATTTCAGTGCTTTGAAAACATATTATTTTTGTAATTTGATTTTCTTAACCTGAAATATTTTGTTTGTCCAATTCACAGAAACAAGAGAGATGTACTGGAGGATGGAATAGAGAAGGCAAAAAAGTTATTAATGTGTATTTTCAGGCATGTTCAATCTATGCTTGAAATGCGATTGGTAATATCAGCAGGTCCATTTCTGTACATGGTTCTTCAAGAGGTAAGGTGGTTTCTCATATTGATAGTAAGTTCGAGTTAATCTTCCTATTGGTTTTATTATTTTTATTATTAGAATTCTAAGCTATAATTGCCCATTCTTAATTGCTTTGTGGCACATAATAAGCCAATTAAAGAAAACGTCAAATACTGCAAAGGCTTTGTAATAAGAACAATATTACAATAAGGTACATCCAAGATTTATTAATCTATAGCTTGTGGAACAGGAAGCTCCTGCCTCAGAAACTTATAAAATGTGAGAAATTGGCACAAGGACAAAACCGTGTTTTGATTATGTTTGTGTAGGAATGGTGTATATATGTAATTGCTCCACCCAACAAATTCAGAAGAATAGTGAAGTACTAAAAGTCAGTAATAGACAGACATGGTTGTCATACAGTCAAACAAATATCATCATTGTCTTATTATAGAATAGCTTCTAGTGAGCTAAACCTAAGTGCTTGCTGAGAGAAAATGGTTAGTAAAATATCCAAAGATTGATTAACATTTCGATGCAAATAAAAGCTAAGTCCACAAGTAGCTAAATAGATAGAGAACATACAAAATTACATGTACTTAGATAATGACAGATCACCTTCTTGGTAGGGTGGCTCTTGAAATTCATTGTTGTGTTGAAGTTAGTGGGTCCCCCCCCCCCCCCCCCCCCTCTCCTCTTTTTCAGTTGGCACCAATCCCAATACAGTTGACAGAAATATTTACAAATATAGTGAAACAAAACTCCTAACTTTCAGAATCACAGATTCCTCCTTTAAAAGAGTAAGAGGAATAGTCTGGGAGGTCTGTTTCTATGATTCAAGTGTGCTTCTGTTGCCTGGAAATTGTGCACTCTGATGGTATATAATGCCCAAGGCATAAGTCTTTGTGATTTTAAATTTCTAAATGAGATTTTACATTTTATACAATGTGTTTAATGTTTCACCACACATTATTTTCTCTCATGCTCCAGTACTTTTGTTGCAAGTAAGGTAATTCTGAGTTCCCATCAATGAGAATACAGACTTCGATGATCTATTCCCAATTCTATTATCAGTTCTATCTAGTGTGTGTTAGATATGCTGAAGCGAAGATGATTTGACTGTTCATATGAGATACCACATCCAACCACAATTTAATGTAAAAATGTGCAGTGAAACAAAGGAAAGTCACTGTGTTTAATTTTCTAACCTTCCTGCCCGATTAAGGGATCTGACATTTCACACTCCGATCTGCAGAACTTCAGTTTTGTTTCTCCTGATAACAATGTCTTCCTAAATAGTCACTGCCAGGGGATCCGAATGGGGGACTTTTTACCTCTGGAATATCTTAACAAAGAGGATGCCATCATCATTTAACCATGCAGTAGAGGTTCATGCCAACGGGAAAAATTATGGCTGTAATTTCGCCTTGCTTTCAACTGTTCACAGTATCACCACAGCAAGGCTGTTTTAGTTGCTGTTACAAGATCAGATCAGTCAACTATCCAGGCTGTAGCTCTGGAACTACTGAAAAGGCTGCTTCCCTTGTTCAGTAACTGCATGATTGAATGTTGTTTAGCCTCTCAACAAATACCCCTTCATTGTGCTTTCACCTACGGTATGGCTGTCTGTATCGCTGAGGTACACAAGCCTCGCCACCAGTGGCAAGGTCCATGGTTCATGGTGGGAGCTGTTGTAAGTACCTGAACTTTACATATTTCTTCAAGGAGCCTTGTGGATTGGAAATGCCCATATCACTAGGTTTCTCATAAAACAGTTCACAAAACAGTGTACAAGAAAGAAAGAGAATATACAGCACTTTTGTGGCAGCTACTGTGCTACAGCTCTGAAATTGATACACAAACTACTCATCCATAGCCTTCAAATTTTTACTGGGTTTAGGAGCCAAGAGGGAAAGAAAAAGTGTGCAAATAGTTCACAAAATTAATCTAAAAGATTACACAATGAAGAGTGTGAGGTTCGTTCAGAAGTCCTATACCGTCAGCCAATGTTCTGAATCTCAAAACGATATTACAAGAAGTTACCATTGATGCCAGGAAGAGGAGATTCCTGTTAAAAAAGTGGATAGTGCAGTTCTGTTTAATGACTTTGATAACTTTTTTCTAGTTGTGTAGACATTTATCTCCTTTTTATCCATGTCAGACAGATCAATGAAACATACATCAGTACGATTAATCAATCAACCTGAAATGGTATTTCAATAGTATTTCAATTTATTTTGCACTTTTTCTTTGCTTATTGTATGTTATTCATATGAGAATGTGATAGGGATAATGTGTCAAAGGAAGAGACAGGAAATGGTGCTTGTGTGCACTAACATATGCATATTTGAACATTTTTTGAAGCCAGTTGCTAACAGCAGTAATGTACTTTTTTAAATACGTGTCACACTATTAATTGTCTTTTATTACTACCGATTTTAATATTAATTCCATCATCATTTGATATCGGCATTCAAAGAAACAAAGCAGGAAATACATAGAAATGCACAAATACTAATCAGTTGTATGTTGGTGATATACAAAGTAATACAAAAATATCAATTGCTAATCACCTATCATAGCATCTGTCAAAATGGAATCCATATATGAAGGGCGTTCAATAAGTAAGGCATCACATTATTTTTCTCAGCCGATTTCAGTTGAAAAAATGTGTAATTTGTTTTTGGACATCATGGAATATTCCTGCTTCACCCCCTATAGTTTCATGAAGTTATAATAGGTGGCAGTGCTACATGTAGCCTCTGTAATGAAGATGCATTCCATGAAAAGAGCTGTCATTTAATGTCTTTTGGTGGAAAATCAGTGTATTGCAGATAATCATAGGTGCTTGCAGAGGGTCTACGGAGACCTTGCAGTGAACAAAAGCACAGTGAGTTGTTGGGTGAGGCATCAGTCATCATCAAAACAAGGTTACGCAAATCTGTCTGACCTCCCATGTGCCAGCCGACTGCATGCAGCTGTAACTTCTGAAGTGTCTTCATTGCCACAAAAATGCAAACAATGTTCTCCTTCTCCTGGACAACGTAAGGTGCCATACAAGTATGTGCAACTGAGAGGAGCTCACAAAACTTTAGTATACTATTCTTCTGCATCCACCCAGCTTCTGACTCCCATCAGACTGGCGCAATAAAGGCTACACTCTGCACGAAATAGTACGTGGATGCTGGGGAGGTTATTGATGTAGCTGGACGTTGGGTATTATGTCGAGTAGTAGAGTGGTCCCACGTGAATGTACACACCCTCCCTGTGTGGTGGTGTAAGGTCGCAAAATTGTGCAGGATTATGTTGAAAAATAGGATTGTGTAGCCAAAGAGTGGGACATAATATGATGTATTAGAATCTTGAATAAAACCGGGTTACTTTCAGAAAAAAGTGTATTGGATTATTTGTTGTAAGCCCGTTGTCATACTTGTCTCATCTACATTGCAACACATATACATAAACCCACCTGGTATCTTAGCACAAGAGAGAGTGTGATCCAATATAAATCACAGTAATGACTGATTATCAGCTAAGTGTACACGTGTCAGAGAATATAAAACACAAGGTGTTTGTTACAGAAACAAACCACAACAGATACTCTTGCTACTTCATGTATTCAGTATTCAAAATTGTTACACATTTTGTATGTTCATTGGTGTTACACATAATTACAGAATAAAAGTTTACAATAGAATAACAAGTCAGTAGTAAAATTTAAAAAAATAGTAATAATTCAGAATCAATGTAAGAATAATATAGAAAAGAATATAGGTGTGGTTAATTTGTAAAAAAAAATTAATTACACAGAAGTACACGCTTTTCATGATATTCAGTGTCAATGGGACAAAACAAGGAATAACTGTACATTAAAAAACAAAGAATAAGTACAATATAGCATGGAATCATGGAACTCTCATACAGTGTGCATCACTGTACCACAATGTGTGTGAATGCTATGGGATAAAAAGTATCCAAACATCCCCAAAAGCATAAGTTTTTCATATTAGGTGCATTGTGCTGCCACCTGTTGCCAAGTACTTCCATATCAGCGACCTCCGTAGTCATTAGACATAGTGAGAGCGCAGAATGGGATGCTCTACGGAACTCACGGACTTCAAATGTGGTCAGGTGATGGGGTGTCACTTGTGTCATGCTTCTGTATGCGAGATTTCCATACTAAACATCTTTAGGTCCACTGTCTTTGATGTGATAGTGAAGTGGAAATGTGAAGGGACACATACAGCACAAAAGCGTCAGGCTGACCTCGTCTGTTAACTGACAGTAGAAGTGGGTCATAATGTATAATAGGCAGACATCTATCCAGACCATCACACTGGAATTCTAAACTGCATCAGGATCCACTGCAAGTACTATGACAGTTAGGTGGGAGGTGAGAAAACTTGGATTTCATGGACGAGCACAGCTGCCCATAAGCCACACATCTTGCCAGTAAATGCCAAATGACACCTCGCTTGGTGTAAGGAGCATAAATATTGGGCGATCGAACAGTCGAAAAACGTTGTGTGAATGACAAATCATGGTACCCAATGTGGCAGTCCAATGACAGGGTGTGCATATGGGGAATGCCCAGTGAACGCCATCTGCCAGCGTGTGCAGTTCCAACAGTAAAATTCAGAGGTGGTGATGTTATGGTGTGGTCGTGTTTTTCCTGGAGGGGGCTTGCATCCCTTGTTGTTTTGCGTGGCACTATCACAGTGCATGCGTACATTAATATTTTAAGCACCTTCTTCCTTTCCACTGTTGAAGAGCAGTTCAGGGTTGGTGATTGCATTTTTCAACATGATCAAGCACTTGTTCATAATGCACAGCCTGTGGCGGAGTAGTTACACGGCAATAACATCTCTGTAGTGGACTGACCACAGAGTCCTGACGTGAATCGTATAGAACACCTCTGGGATGTTTTGGAATGCCAACTGAAGAATGGACTGCCATTCCCCAAGAAACCTTCTAGCACCTGATTGAGTGTGTGCCTGTGAGAGTGGAAGCTGTCATCAAGGCTAAGGGTGGGTCAACACCATATTGAATTCCAGCATTACCAATGGAGGGTGCCACAAACTTGTAAGTCGTTTTCAGCCAGGTGTCCAGATACTTTCGATCACATAGTGTATATATAGTGGGACACACACACACACACACACACACACACACACACACACACACACACACACACACACACACACACACACACACACACCACACACCCCTCCCCCACTCCCACAAATGTCAGCGATATTTCTCGTTAAATGTGACTTGCTGTCCAGATCGCTTCCTCACGCCTTTCTTGAAACCCTGGAGCTTCTCCTTGGGATTGGTATGTTGTTCTAGCTGTGAGGTGGTAGGCCTGCTGATGTTTCCTGCATGGCCGCATGCGATGTTTGTCGAGGCTCCTATGTAGCTTGTCACGTGGAAGGATCTTTAGTTGCTGCCTGTCCCTTCTTCGTGTTTCTCGATGTCAGTTCTTTTTCTTTCGGTTGTGAATCTTGAAATGCTAATTTGATATGGTCAAGTACAACAGTGTTAGGTTGTCATGGATCTCGATTTAGAAATTGTCATCGCCTCGACTGATTACTGTACATGGAGCTTCATAGGGGGGTTGCAGTGGCCTGCCTACCACATCATTGTGCAATAGCACTTGTGAACAGATTGCTACATCTGCAAAGACAAATTTGCGGTGGCCTGTTTGTTCCCAGCATTGTACTGAATAAAACTGACATGTGGGGTCGCAACTTAAGGCCTGAAAGAGTTAAGCCTCAAATTGGCTTCCTTGATGTGTCATTACGCTCAATGATACACCAAAATGTGCAATCTGTCCATTGAAAAATGTTTTCGTTACAATGTCTTTAGTCATGTCTGCCATAGGTAATGCTTCTTGACATCTTGAGTATCTGTCAGCAATTGTAAGCCAGGAACTGCAGCCTTCAGACATTAATAGTGGGCCTACAAAATCCATGTGGACATTGTCAAATCACTCGTTAGACAGTATAAATGTACCTAGTGGTGCATTGACACACAGTGTGATTTTGTTCTTTACACAGGCCATGCATTGTTGGGTATATGATTAGCAGTCATTGTTCATGCTGGGCCAGATGAAAGATTGTTTAACCACTTTTGTTGTTCATCAGACTCTAGGATGTGCTAGATTGTGAAATGAAGCGATTGCCTGGGTTTGAAATTGCTGCAGAACAAATTGCCGAAGCTTTAGCTTGGTAACATCTTAGTATAACTCCATGTTAGTGCATGGTATTGTCACTTTTCGTAGTTGGAAATCTGATTGTTGCACAAGCCATGTATGCAGCTCCTCATCCATGCCATGGCATCAAATTCAATAGCTGCAGCTCAATTACATCCATTGCCTCAACATGTTAAGTTTGTCTTGTGTGTAGCTGATGTTGGTTGTAAATTGGCCATGTAGTCAATATGCCTCAGTTGTCTTGGCAATGTCTTTCTTGGCTTCACTTTGAAGGCATATGTTAATGGCTTATGGTCCATAAGGATACTGAAATGGTGGCCTTCCAAACAATGCTTGAATTTTTTTACTGCAGTGTAGGCTGTGTACAACTGACAATTATACATCGCCAACTTCTGCTGTGAGGGTAACAGCTTTTGACTAAAGAAAGAGAGTGGATTATCCTCTGCTGTAACACTGCTCCAGCTATGTTAGCAGAAGCATAGACTATTAATGCTATCAGTGTGTTTGCTTCAGGATGTGCTAGTAGAGCTGCATCTGCTAGTGTTGTTTTGATAGCACCGAAGACAGACTCTGCTCGTGTGTCCATCACAGTCTATTATTTGGCCAATGTGCTGCTGTGATCATACTGCCACTCAAAGGTACGCCAGAGTCCAAGGTTGAGTAGTAAAGTGACGTGTCCATATGCCATAATCTTTGTATCATTTGCAGCATACAGGCAACCATCGTCAAGGCTGGAACATGGTAACTTGATTGCAGAATACTCTGGTATTTCTGCTCTGGTGTCTATCAGGTACTGCACTTTTGAGTTGTGGTCCATAATAAACAAACATCATGTGTTGCCAGGTGGATATGGTTGTAGCTGCTACTGTATTGGCATCACGATTTGCTTTACACAGTGATGTACCCTTCCATGTATCCTCACCAAATTTTCTGTGGTACAAAATACGTTGCGTGCCACTGGTGAAAGAATTCAACTACTTGATCATGAACTTGTGCATTGCCTTTTCTGTGCTTTTTGTAGAACGTTCACTTGTACTGTAAGCTCAGCTAGTTGAGACTGTAGCGACAACAAAGTCTCTGAAGTTGAGTTATCTTGTGCATTAACCAAGTTATCTTGTACATTAACCATCATCACGATCACCTGTTTGTGCTATGCATTCAAATCTCCAGGACATATCGTTAAAATCTTCTGGTAGTTGGGATAGCCTTATATTGTGTAACACGTCGTCACTGACAGTATTACTTGCAAGAGTACGCAGTCGACAAAGCAGTTGTGATGGAGTTCTGTTACCTAATTTGGCTGTTTGTTGAAGCTTTTCCAGATACAGTGAAACCTTTGTTTTACATTTTTGTGCAGTCCAGATTTAAAAACCACAAAGTTGAGAAAAATGCAGAATTGAGGAAAACATTAAAACCCTTCAAAGTGTTACCTAAAACACATGTAATTGGCATATATGATTAAAAGTTGCAATCCTCTCCAATACTTTGAATAAATCTAAATGGAGAAAATTAAATGTACAATACAATGTTTATATGATAATTTGTGCTAGTGAATTACATCAGTTTTTAAAAAATCACAGATTTGTAACAACAAGTAGAAAATCATCACAAAATTGAAGAAGGTATCTGGGTACAAGGCAATCGAGCTATTTTCCGGCATGGTACGACCACAAATTATACATTCAAAACTCACATTTTTGACAGATCATCCTTTGTGCTCACCCAGAAAAAATCAAAAATTGATTAATGTGTTGAATATACAATAAACATCCCAAAAGCTAAGTGGTTAAGCCATAGGCATAAATGCGGACATCTTCTTAATGATTTACTTTGTCTCCATTGCTGTTATTGTTTGATGCATTTCTTATGAGCTGCACTTCATATGCTCACCAACATTTAAGTGTTATTTTAGGCTTGATGAGAGAAACAGAGATAAGAAAAAATGAGTTTGGTTTCTGAATTGATGTTACAGGATTATTAGAAGTCGGCTCAGTGAATTTCTGTATACTACGTAAAACATAAATTTGAAACAAAGCTCAGGTGCTACAGTTTTGCTTCATGACCTTTATCACTGCTACAAATCTTTACAATTTCCATTGTGTAGTGCAAAATGTGTACATGAAGTGAAGTGCATGTAATTGTTCAAACTGTATCGAGTCAGAATTGAACAAAAAAATCTTTAAAATGTGCTGTCGCAAAACCTTTGTTCTATTTCTGTGTGATACCTTGTCTAAGCATATCAGCTGCACGAAAAGTTTATTTTGAGCCCTTCACAAAATGCGTTCACCCCTACCAGCACTCCTGTCACTGAAGGGCCACTCACTCTTTCCACACATCCAGTAGGTGAGCTCATTTTACATGTGTAAATTTGGTGTGGTTGCTGGTCTAGCTATTGGGTGACTTAACAAGATGCCAGCCAATAAAAGCTCACTAGCCAGAAATGGGTGACATATCCTTGATTATGACAGAGCTTATTCTTTGAGTCTCAGTATTTGAATGTAAAAAGTTGACGATTGATATTGTTGCTGAATACAGTACATCAGAAATACATAAAAAAGATGAGACAGAGTTATAAGTGGCACAAGGAATGGTTGTCGCTGGTCCCCTTCATCACATATCGGCCTGGTCCAGAACATTTCGCTTTCACTGTCTTGTTTTTCCATTACCGCTGGAACCTCGCAATAGTTGTATCATAATTGCGCGGTGAAACTAAATATTGCAAGTTGTGTTGGTAACACTGAACATGGATTACGTCAGCATTTCCTCTCTCATATCTGTCCTCTGCAGAATGATCTAAAATATTCCCATAACTCTGCCACCATCCATGTTGTGAATAATCAGTCTGTTGTGCAACTTATAACTCGTTCAGTCACATCAAATGTCAATAGGAAGAAATGGGATGAAGTCAAGCAAGACGTCAAGTAAAAACTTAGAATCAAGGTAAACCCTACTAGGAAGAAATGTAAAATCAGCGGAATTTTTAACATTGATCTTATGGGTTTTCCACAGAGGATATGAATTGATGGTGTAGAATTTTGAAAAACATAAAATTGGAGACTGTGAAATCAAAGTTCCACTTTATTTAACTTCAGACTGTTGTGGTCACATAATCAATGCTTTCATGATAGCAGCATGCTGCTTGGTTCCCAGAGGCCTAGAGAGTTGGACTCCTGCAGTAAGATACTCTGTTATCGCAGCTAACGTTTAACTGTATTTCGTTTTGTATATGTGTGCTAAGATGAATTGGCACTCTAATTACATGAACCGGGAAGGGGTTATGCTGCTAGAATGGTGGTGATTTGACTGTAATCCTGCTGATAACTCCATTACTTGAGGCTGGCTTGGTAGGCATTGGCGAGGAATTCATCTTTGTGCTGAACAAAAAAATCAATGCAGCTTATGCATAAGTAACAGTCTTAGTTTTGATGTCGCATGGAATGTTGAAGCCGGTGCAGAAGGACTGTTATGCATGATCACATCATGAAAAGATTTATTTCCCCATGTAAAATAATTACACAGAAATATGAAATTTGCATCATGTTCTGTGTCAATGAGTCAAAACAGAGAGGAACTACATAATCAAAAACAAAGAACAAACCCAATGCAGCATGGAACTATAGACTTCTCGTACAGTCTACATCACTGTGCCGTGGAGTGCATATAGTGGGAGTCACTGCACGGGTACGCCTGTCAGTGCTGACATGGATTTTAAATTTTTGAAATGTATTTTTGCTGGTTTATTTATTTTCTGTGTCTTGTGTTTATTTGATTTGTCTTCAGTGTCAGTGTGTTTCAGTTAGTGTGTTATATGTTTTGCAAGTATTGTTTCATGTGTTACCACAGGGCTCTATAGATGTGAAGATGTTTTCTCGTCCTCACAGTCTTGCATTGCTAGCACAGTTTGCACTGCAGGCTTATGTAGCTGTTTCCCGCAACAAGAAAGCTCATGGCCTGCCCATGGTTGCCTCAGCCCCTCTTGATCCGTCAGAAGGGACATGTCTTGTTGTTGGTGTTCCTCCAGTTTCAGAGGATTCACCTAAGAAGTAAGTATGAAATTTAAATATTTCAGTTATGGATGTTTCCTGAATAAACTTGCGTGGAATGACAATGCACACAAAGTTTAAGCATTCACATCATTAAGAAATGTCCTAGTTCAGACTTGGCAGACTTGTTGAGAAAAGGACACTTTATTTACAGTACAAAAATTTCAGTGTTCCTCACATTTAGTCTGTAAGGATTACAGCTAGTGGAAACAAGTGATTCTCTCTCATATGTTCTAGTAAGTTTGAAATAAAAACTTTTAAAAGTAGTGTCTGATAACTGCTTTTGTATATTTATTGAATTAATCATGAAAATGTGACATGTTTCTTATGTGAGAATATTGTTTTTACTTTTGTTGAGCGAGCTTCTTGTTAGTGCTTAGTTTTGGCCTCCTGTGAACCACACTATTTCTGCTCTGTCTTTGCTTGAGCTTTAAAGCACATCCATTGGTGTATTATTATTATTATTATTATTATTATTATTATTATTATTATTATTTCACATAGAATGTACTTAATACATTATTAAACTTCATTCTCTATTACTTGTAGAGAATTGCACTTATGTATTCATCCAATTTTCTATAGTACATTATTATAAACAATTACGTTTTTTGTCTTTGTGCTTCCGATTTAAGCACTGAGCTGCATGTTCTTGAGCATTTATAGTGTGACTAGTAATAGATGTGTTTCCAGTTATCCAACCATATTAATGATTCCATTCATTTGCACAATATTAGATACATCAATTATTTGCCTCACATGTGGCTAAAATGTGATTAAGAAAAACATTGATGGCTGTTAATACATTTAGAATATCTTAAAGTTTGAAGAAAAAGAAAATTGCATCAATATAATAAACCACTTTTGCTGTACAGCTATTTGTTTGTATAATTATTGAATCACACTCATATTTGCACTGCAATTCAGGAGTTATTCAGTTTACAAAGGCTGATGAAATGAGACTTTATCTCTAGTATTTGTTTAATACTAGCCATTTATATATGTTAATATTTTGTGGTCTCCGAGACATTAGTTGAAGTGTACATTGTGGCACAGACAAATGTATCAGTGTCATAGAAAGCATTTTTATCATGGTTTGGATGTAACATTGAGATCGTGTTTGTGTATGAATCGACAGCCTTGATGTTTTTCATGAAAGAAAACAGTGTCATTTTTGGGCTGTAAATTTGCTTTTATTTGTTGTACTATTGGCCAATTTATACTAACTGCTGAATAGTGAAATGCTTAACTTGTATGACATTTTGAATCATTAAAACCTGATAAATGAAAAGTCACAAATTTGACATAAGGTACCCGCATGCAGTGATGCACCATGTTGCATGAAGTTGACGTGCAGATCAATTTGACAGTCCACATGCAGAGCCACACAGCTGTGTTATTGTGCTTTGTATCAAACAGGATAGAAAAGACAGTAAAATACCTGGCAGATCAACATGTAGTATAATTTGAGGGCTAAACTTGACATCTATTTGTTACAGAACTGTATTCTATCATATGTAAACTTCGAATAACACATTTGTTACATCAACGTACAGACTGAAGTTGTAATTAGCTGATTTGACTTATGTCAAAGATATAAACTAAAGTGTGTATTGACACTGAATGTCCATGCATGTAAGTAAAGCATCTGAATAAGGTATAGCCATAACATAATAACATAGGTATTGATCTGATCACTCATATATCTACTTTTAAGTCAGGAAGAGGAGGAACATAGGAGAATTAGTATTAGTAAACATCTCATACAGTGAAACACATAGCTTACCAGTGCTATCTATGTTTCAGCCATCTGCATAATATATGCTTGAAATTCTTTAAGCAGTTTCTGTTTTTTAAATCTGTTTGTTCATTAAGAACACATTCTGGCTTTTTATTATAAGCAGTATAACTTTTAATTTCTTTTAAAAATGTTCATTATCCTGCCTTTATTGAGCTTATGTAGACTATCCAGTGTATTGTTATTAGTAGCAGTACATTTGCTATTGTGTAAATGTTCACTTCTAAGAGAATTTCAAGCATATATTATGTTGATGACTGAAATTTAGATAACACTGGTGAGCTGTATAGTTCACTGTGATTGCTGTTTAATACTTACCTTCCTTTGTTATTCCTCTTGCTGACTTTAATTTATGAATGGGAATAACTGAATCAACATTTATGTTATTACCTTATGGCTCTATGTTGTTCACCACCGACAAAGATGTGCAGCTCCATACGACCTATCAGGATGATGCCCCTCCTTACCATGACGCATCACCACCAAACTGGTCACTTTCCGTGATGTTCCTGTGGTTGTATAGGCTACCAGGTTCTCTGCAGTGTAATGTGGAGTGAGAATCATTTTACAAACTGAAGCGGGTTTCATCTGTGAAGAGCTTATTCCTTCGTTCATCCATGATCCGATTTTGATATTGCCGACTCCTCAATACATGGGCCTGTCCCTGTGCTGGAGTGGTTGGGATGCATACAGAAGGATGTTTATAAAACAGCTCTGCTGTTCTGAGTCTCCGTTACACAGTTTGTCAGAAAAAGACCAACTGGTGAGGCAGCTGCAAGCTCTGCAGCCAATTGTTTTGCAGGTGTACTGCAATTTGATTTGGCCGTTATGCTGTGATTATTCATGTTGACTTTTTATTGGCCTATGAACAATATCTCCTGAGTCCCAAAACAGTGACACTTCGTAGTGCATCCAAGGGTACCGAGGTAGTGGTCTGTCTCTACCCTACTTCCTGGTGACAGAGTGTATTCTCCCCTGCTAAACAGGGTCCAAATACATTTTTTGTGGCATTACACTGTCAGATTCATCAACTCTGTTCACTGTAAACAGACAAACAAGACTGGGACATTAAGTTGTCTCATGCACTGTTAGTGTTAACTCTCTGCTATAAAAGTATTCATACCACAGAGTTCTTCCTCCCTACACTGAGTTAACAAATAGGTTTAGTAGGTAAGCATGTGCAGTATGTTGGGTGATTCCTCGCGTTTCCTCTTTTCATTTTCATGCTTTCACGATTATGCTTAACTTTTCGATACTAGTGTATTAACTTTGAGTATTTGTTTGACACAAGTGAAGACAGCTAATTATGACTTCAGTCTGTAAGTCAATATAATCAGTGTATTACTTGAAGTTCACACAGAACATCATGACGTTCTGTAGCAAATGGACATTGACTTCATCCTCAAGTTATGCTACATGTGGATCTTACATACACATATTTTACTTTCTGTTTCTGTCTTATTCACTATGTGGCTTCAAATGTGAGCTGACAAGATTTGCATGCTACTTCTCATGCAACATTGGTGCCTAATATTACTGCATATTTAAATAGTGGTTATCATGGTCTAGGTGTAGCTTGTTTGACTAGCAATAAAATCATCTTGGGTCCTGTGTAAATTATGAATACAGTCCATCACCGATGGTGGCCAAAGACTTTTAGTATAAGAAGTCACCTCATTCCACCAATGGTCTTGTCAAAGAGCAAAGAGGGCAAGTGAGCAGACAGAAGTTCAGGCCACTCTCTTGCCCTTGGGGTGGGAAAGTGCCCCGAAAAGGCGGAAGAATCAGCTATGATCAACGGCATGAGGATGCATATGGCAATGGAAACTACTGCATTTAAGACACATAATGTGTTTCCAGAAGACATGTGGCCTGAAATTAAAAAAGTATCATGATGATGTCGCCATTGGCAAAAGATTCTGAATTAGCCCCTGTTCAGATCTCCAGAAGATGACGGTCAAGGGGGCGGTGACCACGCGAAAAAGATGGAATAATGAAAAACGGGGTAACATTTTATGAGTCGTACTTAGTAGGAAAGGTAGAAAATATGAAAAAAATATGCAAAGGCTCAGTCCAGATGTAGTAGTGGTCAGTGAAATGAAAAGAAAAGATGATGATGATTTCTGGCCAGACAAAAGTAAGGAATATCAACAGCAGCAGAAAATAGTATAATGGGAGTAGAATTCATTATGAGTAGGAAACTAGGGCAGATAGTAAGCTGATGTGAACAGTTCAGTGATAAGGTCGTTCTGATTAGATTCGACATAAAAACATCGACGACGACAGATGAAGTATACATGCCATCATCACAAAAAGAAGTTGGAGAGATAAAGCATATTAAACTCATAATTCAGTATGTAAAAGGAGATGAAAACCTAATAATCATGGGAGAGGGAACACAGTAGTAAGGGAGGAATAAAACAGATGGCTATGAGGGGATATGATCTTGGCGGAAGGAATGAAAAAGGAGAGACTAGTTGAGTATTGCAGTAAATTACCGATGGTAATAGCAAATCCTCTGTTCAAGTACAACAAGAAGAGGTATACTTGGAAAAGACCCGGAGGTGTGGGAAGATTCCAGCTGAACTATATCATGGTCAGACAGAGATTTCAAAATCAGGTATTGGCTTGTAAGCCATACCTAGGTCTAGATCTACACTCAGATCACAGTTTAGTAATGTTGAAGAGGAGAGTGAAGTTCAAGATTATTGTCCAGAAGAATCAATGTGGAAGGAAGCGGGATACTGAGTTACTGATGAATGATGAGATACGTTTAAAGTTTGTTACAGTTGTGAATGCCACAGTAAGGAATATGAGAGAAGGCAGTTCAGTTGAAGAGGAATGAACATCTCTAAAAAGAACAATCATGGACATTGGACATTATAAGGAAAGCAACTATGAAGAAACCTTGGATAACAGAAGAAATATTTAAACTGATTTAGAAAAGAAGGAAGAACAAAAATTTTCTGGGGTAGACAGGAATACTGCAGTATAAATTCCTAAGGAAAGACATTTTAAAAAAATGAAATGGTTGTAAGAAAGATGTGAAGAAATTGAAAAATAAAGATTATCTGGACAACTGACTCAGCATATAGAAAAATCAAAACAACTGTTGATGAAATTAAAAGCAAGGGTGCTAACATTAAGATAACATTCTGTCGGAATTTCTAAAATCATTGGGGGGCAGTAATACTCAAACGACTGTTTTATTTGATGTGTAGAATATATGAGACTGTTGGTGTACCATCGGACTTCCAGAAAAATATCTTTCACACAGATCTGAAGGTAGCAAGGGCATATGAGCATGAGATCTCTCACACAATCAGTTTGACAGCTTATGCGTCCAAGGTGCTGGCGAGAATCATATGTAGAAGGATTGAAAAGAAAATTGAAGAAGCATCATTAAATTCTTCATTTGTGTGGATATATTGTCCGTAGTTGCTTTACAATTCTTGAGGGTATTTTCAAGTGGAAATCACCGTAAGTAGAAACCAGCCTATTGTTAACGAACTGTTTTTCGATCTTAAAGCAAATCAAAATGTACATAATTTAATTGCAGACCACTGACAGTGCCCTACCTCTATAAAGTGAAATGCGGCTAGTGAAAAAGATGCGCATTTTTTGTAGTTGCGATGACAGAACAAAGATACCATCAAGAAAATTGAGGAGCTGTTAGATGATTAGTTTCATTTTAGGAAAGATAAAGACACCAGAGAGGCAGTTCAACTTTGCTGTTGATAGTGGAAGCAAGACTGAAGAAAAATCAAAATATCTTCATATGATATGTTGACCTAGAAAAAGCATTCAACAGTGTAAAATTGTGCAAGATGTTTAAAGTTCTGAGAAAGATAAGACAGTAATATACAATATGTGCAAGAACCAAGAGGGAACAATAAGAGTGGTAGACCTACAACAAAGTGCTCGGATTAAAGAGGTTGTAAGACAGGACTGCAGTCTTTTGACCTTATTGTTCAGTCTATACTTCAAAGAAGCAATGACCAAAATGAAAGGCAAGTTTCAGAGGGGATAAAAATTTAAGGTGAAAGAATATCAGTTGTAAAATCATTGATGACATTGCTATCCTCAGTGAAACTGAAGAATTACAGGACTTGTTGAAAGAAATGAACTCTATAATAAGTACAGAATGTGGATTGAGAGTAAACTGGAAAAAGACAAAACTAATGTGAAGCATTAGAAATGAGGTTAATGAGAACATTACGATCAAAATGTGTGAGCATGAAATAGACAAAATTAAGGAATTGTGCTACCTTGTAATCAAAATAACCCATTACGGACAGAACAAGGAGGACATAAAAAGCAGATTACCACGGGCCAAAAGAATTCTATTGGTATCAAATATTGCTCTTAATTTGAGGAAGTAATTTCTGAGAATTTACATTCAGAGCACAGCAATGTGTGGTAGTGGACCATAGACACTGGGAAAGCCACAACAGAAGATAATTGAAACATTTGAGATGTTGTGCTACAAAAGAATGTTGACAATTAAGTTGACTGTTAAGAAAGGAAATAAGAATGTTCTCTGCAGAATTGGTGGAGAAAGGACCATATGGAAAACACTAACAAGAAGAAGGGATAGTGTGATAGAATGTTTTAAGATATCAGGGAATAACCTCCATAGTACTAGAGGGAGCTGTAGAGGGTAAAAACTAAAGTGGAAGACAGGGATTGAAATACTTCCAACAATCAATTGAGCACTTACGTTGCAACTCTGAGATGATCAGATTAGCACTTGAGGGGAACTCGTGGCAGGACACATCAGACCAGTCGAAAGATTGGTAAATCAAAGAAAAAGAAAAAGAAATGTAAATAATGGATGGTATTACATGTCTAATTTCTTCATCATTTATTATGTTGTTAAAATATTTGAACTGTTATACAAGTTAATATGTTTCTCTAGGTGCTTGATAACGAAGTCGGCCAGTAGCACAATAGATAAAAATTAAATTTATAGCCTAAAATGGACAATCTTTTGTTATTGTCTGATATTTGATGTCACTTGTAATAAAAATTAAATATAACGCATCATTTAAAAAAATAATGAAACACAACTCTTGATTATTAGTCATAAATTTGATGTGTGGTTTCAGAATCAGTTAACTAACATTTTAATGATTTCCACAGTTCTCTTATGCAGCCTGTTTTTTATTTTATTTTTGTAGCTTCTTTGGGAAGGCTTTTGAACAAGCTGCAATCAAAATACGGGCTCGAATGACTATGGATTGTTTTGACACATCAAGTGAGTAAAAAGGCTTATGCATAACTAACACATTTCACATGTTTATAGCAACTGTCTCTATACTATAAATAGCAGCTAAACAGAAATCTGATGTAATTATTTAAGCATTTTCAGTGATGTGGTAATGTAGAATGTGATGTGTCTGTTTCTTATATTTTAAGCGGGTGAATCATATATAATGGTGCCTGCCCGCGCATTAGCACCCCAGTTCTTGGATTCGGGCAGATACTTCAGTAGCAGATTGAATCTGTCTGGCAGATAAATGATGAGTGCTGGTATGCCAGGCAGCTTGGATGTGGTTTTTAGGGTCAAATCTGACAAGGGAATACATGATTCACAAACATTTCAACAAACGTATTCACACTTCCTCATGGGACACCACTAGACATATGCAGGTATGAGCTCAAATGAACCCCTGGAGGAAAGACAAAATTTCTATTCATGAAATGCCACTAAGAAAATTTAGAGAACCAGCATTTGTGCCTGATTGCAAAACAGTTCTACTGCTGCCAATGTATATTTAGTGTGTGGACCATGAAGATGAGAAATTTGGACTCATAAGGAGGAAAATGGACAATTGATTTCCTTGGCTCCATTTGTGAGTGGAACAGGAAATGGTGTGACTAACAATGGTACAAGATACCCTTCACCTCATGCGGTTCTAGGCGCTACAGTTTGGAACTGCAGGACCGCTACGGTCACAGGTTCGAATCCTGCCTTCGGCATGGATGTGTGTGGTGTCCTTAGGTTAGTTAGGTTTAAGTAGTTCTAAGTTCTAGGGGACTGATGACCTCAGAAGTTAAGTCACATAGTGCTCAGAGCCATTTGAACCATATCCTTCACCACCCACCATTGCTAGATACATGCTGGCACATGAATGGCACTTTCTAATAGGAATGTTAGAAGAATCAAAGAGTGTGACATTTTTAAGGGATAATATTATGGCTGATGACACATGGTATCACAAGGGTGTATCATAAATTTGATGTGCAAAACACAGAATGGCAGTAAAATTAGTATTTCCATTTAGGGCAGATTGTACTACAAAAGGAGGGTGTGGAAATTGTGGAACATTCCCCCCTCCTGCCCATTTCTAGTAATTTTAGAATCTGCATCTGCACAGTGGTTCATCATAGTACATTACTTCAGTATTTTTCTTACTTTGTTTAGTCATTGCAACAGATTATCCATTGCCATTATCGCTTCTGTTCCTTTGTGGTTCCCCCCCCCCCCCCCCCTCCCCCCTCCACTCCAGCTTGCTGCTCTCTATTCTCACCATCTCGTGCAATAATTCTCACCAGCAGCATTGAACAGAATGAAAATGGTGATGTAGCAAACATGACATTGAAATAACAAAACTTTGTCTCAATTCTTGAAGAAGAACCCTTAGTTTCAGAAATTGTTATTAAGTACTGACCATGTAATCAAATTAAATCAAGCGATATTGAGAGAATTTGTTGGGAAATGAGAAGCTAAAAATAACAGATGAGTTTTGCTATTTCAGCAGCAAAATAACTCAGGATGGCTGAAGTAGAGAGGATAGAAAATGTGGACTTGTCTCTAGCAGTGAAAAAATTTCTTAAAAAGAGGAATTCATTAACATAGAAATAAATTTAAGTGTTGGGAAGATTATTATGAAGGTGAAATATGGAACAATAAACAGTTCTGGCAAGAAGAGAATAGAAGCTCTTGAAATGGGATGCTACAGAAGGACAGTGGGTATTAGATTAGATTAGATTAGATTAGATTAGATTAATACTTGTTCCATAGATCATGAATACGACACTTCGTAATGATGTGGAACGTGTCAGGTTAATAAAAGATGTCTGTACAAGAAATTACATTACACAAAATATTGCATGACACTAATGATTAAGTTTTTTTTTAACTTACTTTATATCTAAAAATTCAGCCAATGAGTAGAAGGAGTTGTCATCTAGAAATTCTTTTAATTTATTTTTAAATGTTAGTTGGCTATCTGTCAGGCTTTTGATGCTGTTTGGTAGGTGCCCAAAGACTTTTGTGGCAGCATAATTTACCCCTTTCTGTGCCAAAGTCAGATTTAACCCTGCATAGTGAAGATCATCCTTTCTCCTGGTGTTATAGGTATGCACACTGCTATTACTTTTGAATTGGGTTGGATTATTATCAACAAATTTCATAAGGGAATATATATACTGTGAGGTTACTGTGAGGATCCCTAGATCCTTAAATAGATGTCTGCAGGATGACCGTGGGTGGGCTCCAGCAATTATTCTGATTACACGTTTTTGTGCAATGAATACTTTTCTACTCAACGATGAATTACCCCAGAATATGATGCCATACGAAAGCAGTGAATGAAAGTAGGCATAGTAAGCTAATTTACTGAGATTCTTATCACCAAAATTTGCAATAACCCTAATAGCATACGTAGCTGAACTCAGACGTTTCAGCAGACCATCAATGTGTTGCTTCCAGTTTAACCTCTCATCAATGGACACACCTAAAAATTTTGAAAATTCTACCTTAGCTACAGACTTCTGTTCAAATTCTATATTTATTACTGGAGTTTTGCCATTTACTGTACGGAACTGTATATACTGTGTTTTATCAAAATTTAAAGAGAGTCCGTTTGCTGAGAACCACTTAATAATTTTGTGAAAAACATCATTTACAATTACATCACTTAGTTCTTGGTTTTTGGATGTTATTACTATACTTGTATCATCAGCAAAAAGAACTAACTTTGCATCTTCATCAATGTGGAATGGTAAGTCATTAATGTATATCAAGAACAGTAAAGGACCTAAGACCGAACCCTGTGGGACCCCGTGCTTGATAGCACCCCAGTTTGAGGAATCAGCTGTTTTAACATTACACGAACCACTTATTTCAACTTTCTGCATTCTTCCAGTTAAGTATGAATTAAACCATTTGTGCACTGCCCCACTCAAACCATAATGATTTAGCTTATCTAAAAGAATTCCATGATTTACACAATCAAAGGCCTTTGAGAGATCACAAAAAATACCCAATGGGTGATGTCCGGTTATTCAGAGCATTTAATATTTGATCAGTGAAAGCATATATAGCATTTTCTGTTGAAAAGCCTTTCTGAAAACCAAACTGACATTTTGTTAGTACTTTATTTTTACAAATATGGGAGGCTACTCTTGAATACATTACTTTCTCAAAAATTTTTGATAGAGCTGTCAGAAGAGAGATTGGGCGGTAGTTGTTGACATCCGACATATCCCCCTTTTTATGCAATGGTTTTACAATGGCATATTTCAGTCTATCAGGGAAAACACCCTGCTCCAAAGAGCTATTACATACGTGGCTGAGAATTCTACTTATCTGTGGGGAACAAGCTTTAAGTACTTTGCTGGAAATGCCATCAATTCCGTAAGAGCTTTTACTTTTCAGTGAGTTTATTATTTTACTGATTTCAGAGGGAGAGGTTGGTGGAATTACAGCTGTTTCAAACTGTGCAGGTATGGCCTCTTCTATTAATAGCCTTGCCTCTTCTAGTGAAGATCTAGATCCTATTTTCTCCACAACATTTAAAAAATGATTATTCAAAATATTTTCAATTTCTGATTGTTTGTTAGTGCACTTGTCATTCAATTTTATTGCACTAAAGTCTTCCTGTGCTCTTGGTTGCCCTGTTTCCCTTTCAATAATATTCCAAATTGCTTTAATTTTATTATCAGAGTTACTGATCTCAGACATGATACACATGCTTCTGGACTTTTTAATAGATCATGTAACTAATGAGGAGATACCAAAGCAAACTGAGTAGAAAGAAATTTATGGCATAACTTCGTGTAAAACGATGTTGGTTGACAGGATACAATCTGAGGCATCATGGAATTGTCAACTTGATATTAGAGGGAAATGTGGGCAATAGAAATTGTAAAGAGTGTCAAAGAGGAGTGAGTACAGTAAGCAAGTTCAAAGTGATGTCGGTTGTAGTAGGTTTGAGGAGATGAAGAGGCTTGTGTGGGATCAAGTCGAGACCTGCCTCAAATCTGTCTTTGGACAGAAGACGGTGATAACAACAACAACTACTACTACTATTAGTGGCACCACCACCACTGAACACATTCCCTTTCTTTTTCCCCTCCTTAAACGATTTTTTTTGTTTTCAAAAGGTACCTCCAATGACTTGAAAATTTATGTTTAATGGTAAATAGCCTCTGTCATTTCATCCATCTTTTAAATAAAATAGAAAGAAACATTCCACATGGGAAAAATATGTTAAAAACAAAGATTCCATGACTTACCAAGCGGTAAAGTGCTGGTAGATAAGCACAATAAAAAACCACACAAACACACACACACAATTTTGGGCTTTCGCAACCCACGGTTGCTTTGTCAGGAAAGAGGGAAGGAGAGGGAAAGATGAAAGGATGTGAGTTTTAAGTGCAAGTGTATACCTGTCCTTTTTTCCCCCTAAGGTAAGTCTTTCCACTCCCGGGATTGGAATGACTCCTTACCATCTCCCTTAAAACCCACATCCTTTCATCTTTCCCTCTCCTTCCCTCTTTCCTGACGAAGCAACTGTGGGTTGCGAAAGCTCGAAATTTTGTGTGTAAGTGTTTGTGTGTTTTTTTATTGTGCCTATCTACCAGCGCTTTCCCGCTTGGTAACTCATCCATCTTTTAATATTTATATCTGGGAACATTCAAAGAAAAATTGTGTGATAAACCAGAAAACATGAATATTCTCCTACAGTAACATTAATTTACCCATGTGAGACACACTGCCTTGGGGAACACAGTTTCCATCATGTAAATGATTTTGTTTTTAATTTTACATTTCAGCCTGGAGTCACATAAATGGCATCATTAACAGTTTAGACTTCTTAGAAAGTAATGATTGGAGATCTGTCTCAATGTGAAAGCCATTAAAAATTTAAGTAACTACTGGTGTAGGCAATGGGGGATACAGAAAAACCTCAAGGAGGAGGCGCTTGAAACATCTTGAGCTACCTTTACTTTTACTGTAATAAAAAATAATCAAGTCACATGCAAAGTTTTTTTATTTAAACTGATTCTTCACATATACAAGACAGTGCCATCTGAGTATATAAAAAAGTTAAAATTGTGGTTCTCCTCCTTAAATGATGAATTGTATGTGCCTGTTCTTCCTGGCAAATTGGTTGATTACATTGTCAATAGGACAATCAATGTCTGGGAGAATGCTCAGCAGAGGTAAGCCATTAAGTCGATCGTCCTCCATTGTCGGACCTCAGCCATGTTTTTGTACACTGCAATGTTGAAAAACTTCTTTATACAATAGCCGTAGATGCAGGTAGACAAGAAAATATTTTGTACAGCATGTGCAAAGTAGGATAGTCAGATCTAGGACAAACAGACAACTCTTTCATAACATAATCATGATCATTAAAGGTGTTTATGCTTGCTTCCTTATATTGAATCTCTCCCATTAGTCTCTTTTTAATCAAACAAGTAATTGTTCTTCAAAGAACAGCAGTTCAGTTAAACACTGATTCAATTTGTGTGTCAGATCATTACCATCATGTTTCAGTAGTTGTGAGGGCAAAAGTATGTTGAATTTTAAATGATAAATATTTTCTTCAGCAAAACTTTCTCTCATGTCAGTCGTAACATGGTCCAGTGTTGGAATAAAAACAGTTCTTTTCTAATATGTCGTGACATCATCATTATGATCGCAGTTTTCCCCCTGTCTTTGTCCACCTGTAAGACGAGGAACACTCATCTCCACACCTCTCTCTTCCATAACTCTCCTTGCCTCTTCAACAATATGAGAAAATCACAAGAAAACAGTAGAATATTCGTGACTTTTCTTGAACAAATGCCAGACAGAGTAAGCTATCAAGATCACTAGACTTTTCTCGTTGGTGTGTGTCAGCTACCTACGTGCCAGATAGAAACTACGTTGACGCAGATGCACATGCTACATAGGAAACTACAACTACTCGATAAATCAACTCACTTGAGTTGAGTGACGAAAGAAATGAATGAATAGCGTGCGGGCTGACTGGCAGGGGCAGTTCCTGTGGCTATGTGGGAGGAAGGTGGGGGGAGGCACCCCCCCAATATGTATCCGCCACTGGGTGTAGGTAAGTTACACATACACCTGTCAAATCATTTCTTCAGGCAGGCATAATTTAACATTCTGGTGGTGTACAACTAATTTTTACTAGTTTTTCCTTTCAGAAGGATCATCTGATAACAGCATACTAGCAGGTTGAAATCACTAATGATACATTTTGTGTGCCTGTGGCTAAAATATGCAAGGAAAAAACATTAGTAACATTAATGTTCACCAGTGTACCAAGCAAGTACCTTTTAGTTGTCAACAATGGAAAAGATGAAAAACATTATGAAATTATTTATGAAATAGAAGCTGCTAGTCAGTGCTAACTGTTAAACTTCTGAGGAGCCGTACACTCAGTGCTGCAATAGTGTGGATATTTTCATACGTTAAGTCTAGTTTGCAGGTTTTGAATGTATATTCGAGGAAGCTTGTGCCTCATTATACATCTATCCTTGGTTTCCGGAAGATCATGTGTAAGATTAGCCGAAATCAATAATGGCGTTCCACTCTTTGTGGATTGGTATAGTGAGCACACGTGTGACTTGTATTAAGTGACTATTCATAACTACTTATGCTAATAATTAACATCTCAAGTCTTTAAAAAACTCAAAATCCATCTAGGCAGTACCCTCAACATGTACAGAAGTAGGTTTCAACGCTTAATAGAAAAACACATTTTTTACTACTAAAAACTTCATGCAAACGTAAACATATAGCACAGCATCACATAAAAAATGTTCAGAAAGTGATGGATCTGATTCTGCAAGATCATATGCAAGCTGTCGAAGACCTCTGCAACATGTTGAAAATAAGTTATAAGCCGTGTGAACATGCCCTGTCAAAAGATTGAACATCAGAAAGATTGCAACGAAGTTTGCACTACAACTACTTCAAGGCAATCAGAGGTAACGCTGTATGGAAACTTGCAGGGAACTGAAACAACTGGTTGAAAATGATCCAATCTTTCTTTCAAAGTCTGTCACTGGTGATGAAAGTTAGATTTCCGACTGTGACCCCAAAACTAAACAACAGTTGTGACAATGGGTGAGTTATTCTTCACTTTGGCCAAAAAGATCTCGACAAATCAGAAATAATGTTAGGCCCTTGTTAATATATGATTGATCCACTATGACGTGACACTGCATGGTCGCATATAGCCTACATTATTCATGATTTTTTGACTAAAAACGAGTCTGCATTTATCTCCCACCCATCATGTTCACTATAGGACTTATTTGAGAGTGACATTTACCTCTTCTCCAAAATGAGGTCTCTAGTTGAAGGAGCAAACACTTGAATTGAGGAGGAGATTCAGTTTGAAATGCAAAGGTGGTAAACACTCAAACAAGGATGGACTTCCAGGGTGTGTTTGAAAGGTGGTGGCAGAAGTATTGGAATTGCTGTTGTCACTCCCAAGAGGATTGCGTTGCAGGTGATGGTGTAGTATAAGATCAAGTTAAGACATAATAATTTTAATTAATATATTTTTGAGAACTTTTGGATGCCATTTCATATACAGTAGAGGTCTTAACATTCGGTATTATTCATATTTATTCTGATGGAGAGTGATTGTGCCCAGGAAAATGCACAGCTAGGCGGGCAAACGTAGTAGTGTTCAACTATGGTAGATTGTGGATCAGTATTTTTTTCTCGAGGTGACCTTATATTTTGATTGAGTCTCAATACGATATTTCTACTTTCATGCTATTGTCAAAAAGAAAAATCACTCCTCAATTAGGTACAAAGCAGTAATTGTGAGTACAAATATGTTAAGTTATAAAACTTATTTTCTCTCTCCCGCTCCCCCGATTCTTCTCAGCAGTAGGCAATGCACAATCAAGGGATGTAATTTGCTGAACAAAACCCCTGTGTGGGTGGACATATGTGTGTTATTAAACATTGTTGTGGAGCTGCAAATATACTTGGGATGTCAGAACCACATTTTTATGAACTGCTCTCACATTTCACAGGCAGTAAAAAACTGAACTACTATTTCTACTGTGCCATGAAGTAGAGTGCCCAGATATTGGCAGACAGTATCAGGGGCACAGGTAAAAACAAATTATTGTGCACATGCTGCAAGAGCTGCCTATTGGAAGACATGATAGAATTGTAATCTTAAACAGAATTGTTTCACATGTGGGTTATTGATACAGTGTTGGAAGCATAGTCGATGGGGTGTAGCATGAGCTGTGGCAACTGCAGGTACAATAACCATGGTCTTGTTTTGTGTGGTAGGGGAAGGAACTGGTGACTGCTCCTGTGTCCACATTGCTTGTCTGACTCCATTCAGAAAACATTGAATTGTATATGCATGCTCCTGAAGTATGAGGCTAATGTATCAGGTGGTGTTATGACTATACATCTGTATATACCAAAGCAAAATGTGTGGATGGTGAAAGGAAGATATTCACAAAGATTACCTGCAGTATTTTGGAGCTGACAAGAAAGCTGAATCATTTACAAATATGGAGCATTCGAAGATGATTACAGTAGATGTGTCTTTCATTGGACAATATGTCAGTCCACAATACAATTAGTCACCCAGTGTTCAGATTGATGCATCCAGCTTTGAAGGGGAAAAAGTAAAAAGAACATCTTTAGCAGGCAGGACTTGCATGAGTGATTAGCAGTGATTAAGAAGTAGACAGAGAAAAATCTCAAAGAAGTGGAAATTATTAATGAGAAAAGTAGACATTCAAGAAGGTGTTTGCAGTATTTCCGAACCATTGAAAAAATCAGTAATAGTGAAAAGTCTTTATATATATTGTTGTCACAGCCTGAAGGCTGGTCAGATTGTGAACTGGCTGGCCATTTCGCACTTTGGCCGAGAGGATTGGCCAAAGTCCAATTACTTGAAAGAATTGGTATCTGGCTTCGCCCAGCCTTTTCATGAATTGGCCAAAACATGATGTGATTGCACATACATTGGGAAATCCATGGCTAAACCGCACTGCATACCATGATGAGGCAACAGTGTGTGCCTCCTGTATGGTAGGCAGCACTTCTATCACGTTCAGTGTTAACTGTGCTGTGCACATGGTATGTGCTGCTTTTTGGAGAAGGTCCCATCTCTGTGCATTGTTTTTCTTTGTGACAAATTGGATTAATTGTGACTACTGTTACATTATCTGTTTTTTGTAGTATTAGCGCATTTCAGATGTGCTTAGGGTATGTCGGTTAAGTATGTGAGCTGCTCTCTCTCTCCATTTCCATCTCCCTCTCCCTCCCTTTCTTGCCCCATCCATTTGTGATGTTTTGTGAAATGTAATGTACTGCCCTCCTCACTTGAGGTCTTCTCTGGCCATTTGACATAGAAAATATATTTACTAAACATACTTGTCTTTCATGTATTACATTTTTTTCTGTGAAAGTGGGTGAGAAAATTATAACTGCATTATCTTAAGGTTCATTATAGTGATACACTGATTGCTGACAAATGGCTCTCTATGATCGCAGTTTTTTGAGGGGGGGGGGGGGGGGGGGAGAATCGTCAAATAACTAAATACTAGTTAGGTGGCGATACCATCTTCCCTAATTCCTCACTCATTCTGTCAGTGCTCCATATGAAACACTCTACTAACAACCATTATTTCTTTCAAACCTTTATTAAAAATACTTTAAGAAAACATGTTTTATAGAGAAATTTTATCAAATGTTTTTAAGGCATGAAAACACCTTGCTTTAAACACACCAACCCTGTAGGCCCTAGTATTTAATTTTATAACCATCAGACAGACAGACAAAAAGGTCCCTGAAAATAGTAGGTCTAACTGTATTAACAGATCCCTAAAAACTGACTGTTAATTGATATAGACTAAAGCCTTTGAACCTTACTATTCATGTGAAAGACAATGTTGGTTGTAGCATCTTCCGAGCCTTATTGTTATCTATCTTCTCAATTTCTAAATTTATATGACCTCTAAGAGAATTCTTGTCAGTGAACTTGAGATTAACTTCCTTTCACAGAAGATTAACCTTTCTCAGGGACATTTGTTTCGACTTATCAGCAGGCCATTTAAGACCCGCATTATAAAAGTTAAGGTACAAATGAATTGTAAACACAACAACATACATTTGAGAGTTGCTGATTATCATGACTCTCTCTCAACTGACATGTGTGAATTTGGCCGCTCCAGGAGGGAACTTCCCAAATGAAATATGGCATTTGTGCAGCATGCCTTTCAGATATGGTCTATGCTATGTATTAATTTTATAAAACAAAATGTTATCTTTTGGAATAATGGGGGTTTTCTGAATTAAAATGTTAACGTGAGGATAATTGACCTCCCCCTTGAAATGAGAATTGGTGAGGTTTTGCCAGACTAATTTCCTCCATTTTGAGCTCATGTAATTAATGGATGTGCTGTAAATCAGTAATCAAACATACCACTACTAATTATTCAGTAGTGAGACCTAGGCTGATCACATCTAATGTCATTCGATTTGAATTGTTCATATCATTCTTCCGTAAGTGACCCGTGTCTACTTCACATGGCTACGATATTCACAATGGAGGTGAGATACATGCAAATGCGGAAATGACATTTGATGTGGAAAGCAGGTTTCTGGAACACTTTGAATACGCTGCCACAAGAAAAAGTAAATAACAGTGGAATAATCACAAGCAGTAGATACTGTTTTTTATAGAGGCATTTAACAAGCCAAAGCAAAGAAGAGAAAAGAGAGTGTTGCCTATCATTGACTAAGAGAATATAACATTGCTGAAGCTGGTGGAAAAGAAAAACTTTTGCACCAGTAATAGGAGACAAGAGTGCTGTTTTCAACTATGTCCATACAGAAAAACTGTTCGAAATAGTGCATGATACTCACTTGAAAATAGGACATGGAGCTCACACACAAATGAAAAAGGAACTGCAAGGAAGCTTTAGTTTCCAGACCTCTAATTTTTAAATAATTTAATTCAAAATGCCAGGTAGATCTGATAGACATGCAAAATATCCTTGACTGGGAGTACAAGTTGTACTCAGTTACCAAGATGACGTAACCAAGTTTATATTATTGCAACCCTCGAAAAGCCAAAGAGCAGAAGAAATTACTTATCATTTGCTTGACATCTTTCCCATGATAGGTGCTACAAATGTGTAATAGTCCGATTATCTTATAGTGTTTTCGAATCAAGTTATGAGCTAAATAACAAGTGGCCTGAACTGAAATTGGTACTTGGAAAACCCAGATATAGCCAAAGCCAAAGTTCCATCGAACGGGCCAACCAGGATATACAGAATATGATTATGACATCGATGCAAGCAAATAACTTAGCACATTGGGCTGAGGGTCTTTGATTCATCCAATCATGAAAAACTGTTTTTTTCATCACGGAATTCAGCAGTTGCCATACAAGGTGTGAAGCAAAAGTGGGGGTCAAGACCAAGTACCAGACAATAACAAGGTGATTTGGTTTATGAAGAAGAGTGAAGTGCAGCTCGTTGTTGTATATCCTTGGCAAAGATGTACATGCAATTTATGGAAGAAGAAATGAAGCAAAGGAATGATATGGAGGGAAAATTATTTGTGAATTATGTTATAATAAACAAGAAATCTGGAAGAAGAGGGCAGGAGTTTATGACAGTTTGCAAGCACAAGGTGAAAGAGATATAAAAATTCAGATACAAAATTCCCACCTACAAAAGCTGAAGACAATGTTCACATCTTTATACCAGATGTTGACAGAGGTTGTGGAGATCCCAACATTCTTGCAGTTGTCATGAATTTTGTGGGCACTTTCTACAAGCTGGGAACAGAACATGGTGTTCTCAAGCAATTATATTCCAGAAATGAGTTCTCTCTTCTGCATGGAATCCATGGCCAAAGAAGAAATATCATTACTAACCATATCATCTTTACAGTCATTGACCAGTAGTCAAGGATACAATTGATGCAGTTGCTCTACTAAATGTGCAATAAATTGCTGCAAATGCAGAAATAAGATAATTTGTGTAATTCCAAAGTCATAAAAGCTTAACTTGTTGTAATAAGGGAATAGTGGTTGTATTAAAAAAGATTTAAAAGCAAATAGATTGTAAAAAGTTTATATTCTTTATAAGTGAGATTGATAAAATAGATAGATTGCATACATCTACATCTACATCCATACTCCGCAAGCCACCTGACGGTGTGTGGCGGAGGGTACCCTGAGTACCTCTATCGCTTCTCCCTTCTATTCCAGTCTCGTATTGTTCGTGGAAAGAAGGATTGTCGGTATGCTTCTGTGTGGGCTCTAATCTCTCTGATTTTATCCTCATTGTCCCTTCGCGAAATATATGTAGGAGGGAGCAATATACTGCTTGACTCTTCGGTGAAGGTATGTTCTCGAAACTTTAACAAAAGCCCGTACCAAGCTACTGAGTGTCTCTTCTGCAGAGTCTTCCACTGGAGTTTATCTATCATCTCCGTAACGCTTTCGTGATTACTAAATGATCCTGTAACGAAGCACGCTGCTCTCCGTTGGATCATCTCTCTCTCTCTTCTATCAACCCTCTCTGGTACGGATTCCATCTTGAAATTATACATATTCGTCCACTCGTTTTTACCTTCTGATTCTGGCAATCTGTCTACCACAGTTCGCAAACTGAGCAGCCAGATCCCAAACTTGGAGAAAAGCTTGGGCATTGGCCAGTCAGTTTACAGTGATGTTCAACATTTCCTGACTTACAAAGTTTGAAACTGTTCAATCAAATCTGCTTTGCTTCTTTCTTCTGAGTTTGGCTGATTGGTCCCAGCCACTTCGTGAACTGGCTGGCCAAAAGTGAAATCAGGAAAAGATCAGACATTGGCAAAAGATCAGACATTGGCTGTCCAATTTAAAGTGACATTGGCGATTTCGCAACTTCTTGGCGAGCCAGTTTCGGCTTTGTCCAATTTTGGACTTTGGCCGTTACATATACGTTAATCAGACACACTGCTCATTTTTGGAATGGTAATAAGAACAAAGTCTCTTTGCACTGGTTTCTGGGGAGACAATATCTATAAGTGTGAATGTTGGTGATGAAAATGGATTTGTGCCAAGTGTGTTAAATACACTCATGGAAATTGAAATAAGAACACTGTGAATTCATTGTCCCAGGAAGGGGAAACTTTATTGACACATTCTTGAGGTCAGATACATCACATGATCACACTGACAGAACCACAGGCACATAGACACAGGCAACAGAGCATGCACAATGTCGGCACTGGGACAGTGTATATCCACCTTTCGCAGCAATTCAGGGTGCTATTCTCCCATGGAGACAATCGTAGAGATGCTGGATGTAGTCCTGTGGAACGGCTTGCCATGCCATTTCCATCTGGCGCCTCAGTTGGACCAGCGTTCGTGCTGGACGTGCACACCGCGTGAGACGACGCTTCATCCAGTCACAAACATGCTCAATGGGGGACAGATCCGGAGATCTTGCTGGCCAGGGTAGTTGACTTACACCTTCTAGAGCACGTTGGGTGGCACAGGATACATGCGCACGTGCATTGTCCTGTTGGAACAGCAAGTTCCCTTGCCGGTCTAGGAATGGTAGAACGATGGGTTCGATGACGGTTTGGATGTACCGTGCACTATTCAATGTCCCCTCGACGATCACCAGAGGTGTACGGCCAGTGTAGGAGATCGCTCCCCACACCATGACGCCGGGTGTTGGCCCTGTGTGCCTCGGTCGTATGCAGTCCTGATTGTGGCGGTCACCTGCACGGCGCCAAACACGCGTACGACCATCATTGGCACCAAGGCAGAGGCGACTCTCATCGCTGAAGACGACACGTCTCCATTTGTCCCTCCATTCACACCTGTCGCGACACCACTGGAGGCGGGCTGCACGATGTTGGGGCATGAGCGGAAGACGGCCTAACGGTGTTCGGGACCGTAGCCCAGCTTCATGGAGACGGTTGCGAATGGTCCTCGCCGATACCCCAGGAGCAACAGTGTCCCTAATTTGCTGGGAAGTGGCAGTGCGGTCCCCTACGGCACTGCGTAGGATCCTATGGTCTTGGCGTGCATCCGTGCATCGCTGCGGTCCGGTCCCAGGTCGACGGGCACGTGCACCTTCCGCCGACCACTGGCGACAACATCGATGTACTGTGGAGACCTCACACCCCACGTGTTGAGCAATTCGGCGGTATGTCCACCCGGCCTCCCGCATGCCCACTATACGCCCTCGCTCAAAGTCCGTCAACTGCACATGCGGTTCACGTCCACGCTGTCGCAGCATGCTACCAGTGTTAAAGACTGCGATGGAGCTCCGTATGCCACGGCAAACTGGCTGACACTGACGGCGGCGGTGCACAAATGCTGTGCAGCTAGCGCCATTCGACGGCCAACACCGCGGTTCCTGGTGTGTCCGCTGTGCCGTGCGTGTGATCATTGCTTGTACAGCCCTCTTGCAGTGTCCGGAGCAAGTATGGTGGGTCTGACACACCGGTGTCAATGTGTTCTTTTTTTCATTTCCAGGAGTGTATTTAAGCCAGCGACGAAATAGTGAAATTATAGTTATCATTAAGTTAAAGTTAACTATCACCTGCCTTTTGTCTTCAGAATGTTGGAATAATTGAATGGTTTTCATAAAAGCTTACTTAGTTTCATGTAGGTACATGACAAGCAGAACTGTGTCCTCTCAGTAAATCAGCAAGGAAAGAGTCAAAGTATTTAAAACTGATGCTAGCCTCACCGTGTATGAGCAGTCTTTTTGTTTTTTTATATTACCTCATTACATAAAATTTGTGTAAAGTCAAGTGATCTAATTTGTGCTGCAGTGAAACGGTATTAAGAAATGTAGACTGTTACATTTGCTTAAATAGTTCGCTTGAAGTGTAAAGGAACAGTTTAGTGGTATGAAACTAAGCAGACCTCTCAGTACAGTCACGATCATAAATTCGAAGGTGAATAACTGTTGACAGTATGACAGAACAATTCGTTGTCAGTGTAGAGGCCAGCTGCTTCATTGGTAGTGACAGTAAAATGTAAGCAGCAATAACATTCATATGACAGTGACAATTGCTATCAACAGCAGCATCACTTCCATGAGTAGCCTTAGTCTCATGTTACAGGTGTGTGCCATTTGACACACTTATATTTTTATGGTGGGTAGCGGGGGTATGTAGCCTCCCTCTCACTTGCGGTCACCCTCCCACGACTGCTTTCTTCCCCTTATGCACCACTTACAGCTCTCAGTACGGCTCACTGATTGTGAGATAGGGGCATTTTGGGGAGTATCAAAAAGTGAAATACAAAAAGTTACGTGTATGAAAATGTATAGAGTTGCTTGAGACATAATGAGTTCCTGAAACTTTAAAGGAAATAAGTAGTTCAGTGACAATAGTTCAGGGCTGGGCTTGTGTGTCAAACTATAGAATAAACAAAAGGTTTGGTCAGAAACAGTTAAAACAAAGTGTGAACTGCCTACTGTTGCATTACAAATTAGTAAAAAGTAACTAGCCTGTAGTAAAGAATTATGTTTTATAGTGCCACTCTGTTTTGAGATTTACATATTAATTATTCATGTACATTTATTTCTTTTCAGTTGTTCAGTTGAAGACAGATGACCGAGCAAAGTTCTTTGATGCACTGACTACTCTCCTCAGCTGAATCTTCGTTTATCTTTGTTTTACTCTTTACAGAACAGACAATTGCATCGCCTTGTCTGAAGGAGTCTTTCAGATGTTAGTACCTCTACACAAGTGCTAGCACAGTTGGCAAAAATGACGAAAAATCTCTTCATACTCCGTTACATGTTCTTTCAAAAACAAGCTTTAAATATCAATTATAGTATAATGAATAGTGCCTTTTAAGGTATGTGTGAATGGTTTGCCTCTTAATATAAATAGTGCCTTTTAAGGTGTGTGTGTGTGTGTGTGTGTGTGTGTGTGTGTGTGTGTGTGTACGTGTGTGTGTTTTGGAATGTACAATTAGATTTAGAACTTCCTGTGTATTTAATGCTTAGCTGTTATGGGATCTTGGTAGTGACATTACCTGATAGTAAAATTATTTTATGAGCAGTGAGTTCTTGTATGTGATATTGACATTTGTATAAATTTTCATATACTTTTCATGTTTTACAAAAAATAGACAATGAAATATATTATGAACAAAGGAGTCATAAATTGACTGAAGTGTTTTAGCACAATTGTCACGTAGACATAAAGAGTAAAAAAATATTTGAAATGTTCAACAAAATGTATTCAAATACAATATTTTAACAAGAAAAATTATATTTTGTGGGAAATTAAAAATGTTGTACTGATATTTTAACCATTTGTTCCATCCTTTTGAATGAAACTCTGCCAGTTATTACTACGGACACCTTTTTTACATTTTTGTGTTAACCGTCCATGACACATATGAAGTAGCTTTCCTAATGGTTATTCTGCTTTGTACTTTGTGACTTGAAAGTATCAGACTGCATATACAAAGGGTTAGAGTTTGATTATTGCCCTGTCCTAAGATTTTTTCCAGTCTCTTAACATGCCTTTTCCATGGCACAATGTTTTCCTAATGTTACAAAAAGTTGTGCATAGAACCCAAGACAAACTATTGCCCTTCCTGTACACAGCTGCCAAACTGGTTCTCCACTGAGAGGGGGGACCATGCATAGGAGAGCACTATAGTATTTAAGTCAGCCTTCATTTTGATTATTACATTACTTCAATGGTGTGAGGAAATATGTTACTGTAGACTGGTGCTGGCTGCAGACTTCTATGTGTGGGAGGCTGTGGTATAGAGTCTCCAATACCGTGGGGCATGCAGAGTCAAGAATGGGCACTGAAAGATGAATATTCATTATTACTTGATGCCTTCCACACAGTACTTCAACAGTAGTGCCTAGGGGAGGGGGCAGATGTATTGTCACTAGTGGTATGCTTGGTGTCATGAGGCTAAATTAGGCAGTGGTAGAATACTGGTGGGACATGTGTGGGTCCCATGTCAAACCCAGGACCCCCTCAGAGACTGGTTTGAGTGTTAGCCAATGGCACCTCCTGAAGCCTGGAACTATTAGGGCTTGCCGACAGTTAGTCATACATTTGACCAATGACTGATGTGGAGACTGAAGCTTGGTCCACAATACATCACGTGTCCACCAAATAAAAGCAAAATCTTTGGTACTCGTGAACTTACAGCATGATATGAAAGGTGACCTGGACCTTATCAACAACAGCTGTTTATCATTTGCTGCTTTATATTGGCCTCATGCAGAATTCTCCATACATTACAATCTACAGCTTACTGCATCATTTTTTTCTACTTGTTTCTTTGTTGTTAATCTATCTCCCATTATTGCTGCAGGGCCAGCCACAGGCTTTATGATTGTACAATGTTTTCGTCTTACAGTGATTAATCTTCAAGCTTACTGTCATACTTAGTGTGTTTTACTTTTTTTTCTGCTTTTTTCTTTGTTGTTAATCTATCTCCCGTCATTGCTACAGAGCCACCAGTAGGCTTTCTGATTGTACAATATTTTGGTCTTAGAATGTTTAATGTGTGTGAATTCCTAAGGGACCAAACTGCTTAGGTCTTCAGTCTCTAGACTTACACACTACTTAAACTAACTTACGCTAACAACTACACACACACCCGTGTCCGAGGGAGGACTCAAACCGGGAAGGTGTACACGATCAAAGGCAGAGCCACGAGTGAAAGCACCCACGTGATTTACCAACTGATCTGCCTACACTGTGACACTTTCTATGTGGGAATGACCAGCAACAAACTGTCCATTCGCATGAATGGACACAGGCAGACAGTGTTTGTTGGTATTGAGGATCACCCTGTGGCTAAACATGCCTTGGTGCACGGCCAGCACATCTTGGCTCAGTGTTAACACCGTCCGGGTTATCTGGATACTTCCCACCAACACCAACACATCTGAACTCCGGAGATGGGAACTTGCCCTTCAATATATCCTCTCTTCTCGTTATCCCCAGGCCTCAATCTCCGCTAATTTCAAGTTGCCGCCACTGATACCTCACCTGTCATTCAACATCATCTTTGCCTCTGCACTTCCGCCTCGAATGACATCTCTGCCCAAACCCTTTGCCTTTAAATATGTCTGCTTGTGTCTGTATATGTATGGATGTGTGTGTGTGTGTGTGTGTGTGTGTGTGTGTGTGTGTGTGTGTGTGTGTGTGTGTGTGCGCTCGCATGCGTGAGTATATACCTATCCTTTTTTTCCCCCTAAGGTAAGTCTTTCCGCTCCCGGGATTGGAATGGCTCCTTACTCTCTCCCTTAAAACCCACATTCTTTCATCTTTCCTTCTCCTTCCCTCTTTCCTGACGAAGCAACTGCCGGTTGCGAAAGCTCGTAATTTTGTGTGTGTGTGTGTGTGTGTGTGTGTGTGTGTGTGTGTGTGTGTGTGTGTGTGTGTGTGTGTGTGTGTGTGTTTGTGTGTTATTTTATTGTGCCTGTCTACCGGTGCTTTCCTGCTTGGTAAGTCTTGGAATCTTTGTTTTTAATATATATATTCAACAAACTGGCATGGAAAGTTCTGGCAAAATGTAAATAGTTTGGGAGTAAAAATAATAACTCACTAAACAATAGAGACATTGGGTTGTTGACAGGCACGCAAGACATAGAATCTATTTCTTGGTTTCCAAGTGATGCCTTCTCTCTCTTCAGTCCAAGGATTTTTCTTGTTTCTGTGCACAGAATTGTTTGCCCTACTACTTCTAGTATTACTCCCAGATTGCACTCATTCTCGCACTTTATTAGCCAAGTTAACTCCCTTAAGATGCATTACAAATATTGTTGGAAAATTTTCATACATCTTTAATATGGTCTTTATATACAAGGTGTATACGAACCGGGAGATCCGGGAAAAAACTCGGGAATTTTTTCATCCGGGAGAAAACCTGGAAAAACGGGACTTTTTAGAATTTCGGGAATTCTTAATTGTTTTAGTTTTCAGTTAATTTTTTGTTGCATTGACTGGTAAGAACCAATACTCTAATAAAGGATATTACTGTATCTCGCTACTTCAGCAATAAAACATGGGGGGTAAAGGAACTAAGTTGCTGAGGAAATGTGCCATATACAGCAACAAAACACTGTGCTCACACAAGCATCTGCCAAGAGCAAAATGTGTCAACGGCTTTAGGAAACCTATGTAATGCTTCATAACAGCAAATTGCCTCCGATGAGCGTGACGTCACAACTCCTTACAGTACATTCGTTTGAGCAGTTGTGAGCGAGCACATGCCCAGTTGAGTTGCGTATGAGTAGTACCTTCTCCTGCTTCTGGCTACGGAAATGTGGCAGTCAACTGTATAAGCAATAGCAGCAAACAGCCAGATACCACGCGGAAAAAATTTTACTGGGCCTCCTAAGCTGTCAGATTCACGCATCCGCAAAGGCCTGGACATAGAGGCTGGGAGCAAACTGGGGTATCTGCCCCAGTCGGCAATTTCTGGGGTGGGCAGCCGCTGACATTCTATTCCTGGAGTAGCATGGAAAATGCGTTGTACGAACACGTAATAACGCGAACAGGAGAATAAACATGGGATAACTAAAACGATGATTGTGGCAGGTTTGGGCAAGTTAACTTCAGAATAAGTTTTAATGCTGGCAGGAATAGCTACAGAATTAGTGATGACAAGATTGTTTGTTAGAATGAGGAAGGAGAAGAAACGGGTACATCACACAAATTATGTAAGAATATGAGGATTCCAAATTTATATAAAAATTTTGTACTACTACTTTTCGATCTCATACTTCAGAAGCTAGAGCGTATAAATAAAATGTGAAACTATTTCCTAACATGAAACTTTTTACTTGTAGGCGTAATGTTCTGTTCTGTTATAAAAATGAGACCATTTGTGCCAAAACAGTGTCGTTACAATTCCTGCAATATTAGGCAGACCTGTTATCTAGCAGACAGTGACAAAAGACACGTAATCAGATCGAGAAAGCACCCCTGTCTTGGGTAATATTAGTATTAATACCTTTTTCAGTATTAGTCAATGACATTTGGTTTTTGACGAACTTTGATGAGCTAATAGATTCTTGCCCAAAAGGAAAGCACGCCATGTAAAGCTGTACTAAGGTTAGTGAGAAAAGCAGTGCAAGGACTTAAGAATTGAAAAAATATGTACTGTCTTGCTTGTCTATTGTCTTCGCTGGTTTTATGTACCCTATATTTAATTATGTCACACACAACCATTACAAAATGTTACGTGATTGAGTTCCACAGAATGAAATACAGTGACATGCGATAGAATAATGCTATGTGAAGAGGCGTGGCACTACACTTTGGCACATTTAAGACCAAATAATATATATTCATCTCCTCAAACACATATGTTTTATGTACCAGCTCTTCAGAAAGATATGCACTGCAAAATGGACATGTTTTTGAAAAGTCAATTTTTTAATTTTTAGCATCCTACCTCAAACGCTCAAGGGAGGAGGGGCGCCACTCTCTAGTATTTCCCTGGTTTGGAAATATCGTAGATCCAGAGCAGATCTACAGAGCAGTCTCAAGTTGTAACAGGGAGGTGGGTAGTCTCATGTGACCCGTGTTCACATTTAGTAATTTTGCTGTTTCTTTTCGTTTATTGATCTCACATCAAATGAAAACAAAACGGATTTTTCTGATCAAGAGCTATCAAGATAATTAAAATACATTCACATAATTACAGAAGGCTAAAATATGTTATTAGTTTCAGATTTTATTTTATTTCCCCTTCCTGACAGTCAAGCATATCACATTGCAGAACAAAATGAACTTAATTTTTGTCGATTTGCTAAAGAAATTTGGCTTTTATTAATCTTTTTCATTGAACCAGCCAATTTATTTGAAATGGAATGTTTAATTCCACAGTATTGGCTAGTTTCAATTGTTCGCTGCATTTCAGGTGCACATTTTCATCTTATAGAATGTGTGGCATTACGCCACAATAAAGAACCAAACGTGATAATACAGTACTGGTACTCCAAGAAAACTTACATCCGAATCTGGACATATGAATGTGCACTTTAAGCCGAATAATGCATATTAGTATGGTTCACGAAATTACCGTGCTCTTGGAGTATCCTCTAATATCTCGTTTCTTTTGTGACATTATGTAAGACACTTTTTATCTGGTGTTTTCTGGCAACTGCTGAAATGAACCTATTTCTATTAGGTCGTGGTAAAATATTGCGAATGGTTGTTTGAAAAGCGTTACTTTCAAAGTAAATTTCCCTTTACAAAAGATGAACTATGTTCGAGTATGTACGATGAATTTCTTAACTCACAGAGCTTTTGACTCTCACTTAAAAATCAACTCTTTGAGTACAATGATTTAGAATAATTTCGAGCCCAGAAGACCTGACATTTATGTCGTTCTTAAAAATTGTACTGGCGCATTTGTGTCATGTAACTTAAAGTGCAACATGCGCAGAAAGGGGCAACATTATATGTGAAAGCTTTTCTTTTCTTTTCTTGTAGCAGCATTACGTGTATTAATTTAAACCATTAACTTTTCCTATTTGTGTGTTTGCGTTGCTTAACAGTGATGTTGCTATTGGCAAGGAACATAAAGCTATGGGCTGAGTGCATCATGTGTCCTATGTTCTGAACATCCACTGTTGTCGGCTGGCGAGATCACATGATGTGAGCTATGACAGGCTTACAAAAGTGCATCATAATCATGATTTAAATGTTTTGGCAAGTATCATGCGATGTTTGGTGGAATATGAATTTATACTTTCGTAATAAGAAAATATGCAGCGTACATGTTGCTGCATGTCAGACATCTTCCCAAAACGTGTTTTGTTCCCTGAGTTTCGTTTTCTAAAGTGCTGGGAAATTCTACACCCCTGTATAAAACCATAACCGTTCAAAAGACTGATAAGTTTTACAGTTCAGAGGAAAAGTACACTCTCACTTAACACGGAAAAAAGGTATTATCACCTGGGGGAGTGGGAGAAGTGTACCTTTTACGGGGAAAAATCTGGGAATTTTTTTTCCTCGTCCTCGTATGCACCCTGTATATAGCATCTACATCAATACTTTGCAAAACTACTGTGAAGTGCATGGCAAGGAATACTTCCCATTTGTATGACTTCTTAGGTGTTCTTCCCCCTCCATTCATGTATGAAACACATAAAGAATTATGGCTTTAATGGCTCCATGTGCACTGTAATAAGTCTAATCTTCTATTCATGATCCCTCTGGGAGCAATACATAGTAGGCTGTAGTATACAGCTATATTCTTTAGTTAAACCTGCATCTTGACACATTATAAAATAGGCTTTCACGAGATACTTTGCACCTATCTTCAAGTGTCTGTGAGTTCAATTTAGAGAACTGGAATTTGAAGGTGGATGCAGAATGATTCTACTGCCGCCAGCATATGTTCTGTGTAAAGACCACAAAGATAAGGTAAGAGAAATCAGGACTCACATGGAGACATACAAAGTCATTTTTCCCTTGCTGTATTTGTGAGCGGGGGAAAAAAAAAAAAAAAAAAAAAAAAAACCTGGTTAATAGTGGTACACATTACCCTCCATCACGCCTCATACAGTGGCTTGTGGAGTATGTATGTAGATGTAGATATCTGTCAAAATACATCTTTATGATATAGTATCTCTACAAAGCAGTCAAGACATAATCTCAACCATCTGCCATATTATCCTAACAAATATGTTCTAAAACTAGTTCTTTGGAATGTATATTTTTGCTGATGTAAATATATTTTGAAGATGTATTTTGACAGCTATTGCAGCACAATGAAATTTTTATCTAGTGCAGAAATGGTATGTCTTTATACACGCCCATAAAATCAGTTATTGAAATGTGAATTTCTATTTCCTGTGGTATTTCCCAGTGAGTATACAAGACCTTCTCTCACTCAGTAACAACACTACATTACCTTAGGATGTGCACTTCAACTTAATCTCTGGCACCGACAGTGTAACCAGCCAACTACTTTACTTTAAACGCAAGTTACCATACTGTAAATGCAATAAGTTTATTAATGTTAGTGTAAGATTTCATATTGTGACACTTTGTTGTATATTCCACAGTGCAAATTCCAGAGATTCTCATTGTGCTCTTGTAATATTGTACAGTGAAACCGGTCATTACAATCTACTGAATGCAAATCATGGCTGTCCTGAAAAACTTAATTCTAGTCCACAGTTCCTGCTGTAGGACTGATGTGATGTTCTGTTTTTCCCGCCTCTTCAGCTAGATAACATTATAAGCTAATTGAGCGGGTTACTCAAACTATTTTCAGATCTCTTTTCATTCCACTAGTGACGTTTAGTAATTGAAGAAAGGATCACAGAGGGATGCTCCCCTAGCATTTAGAACATGACGGGTATTGAACGACAAGCATGCACTGTCAAGTCCAAAAAAACAAACCCTCGAAACACTGAATTAACTGGCCTTAATGTTCTTCATTGTTATCCCTTTGTTAAATCTTTCTATGAAAGTGTTTAAAGCAGAGACCCAAACTATTTGCAAATCTGTGTTCTCATGTCTATGACATTGTTTTGTCAAGTTTATGATGGCAAAACTTTGATGGTGTTGATAATACCACACAAAATATTGCAAAAGATTTTGAATTGTGTTATGGTGTATCAAAGGGCAAGAGGACTTTCTAGAATAAATAAATGTGCTTGTGAATGCGGCGATCATGTTATTCCACTATTCATCATGTAAAAGAGTAATTAATTGAGAAAATGATAGGTATAACTATGTATGTTTTACTTTTTCATGTCAGTATACAGCAATATTCATTAACGCATGATACTTGTGTCCAAAGTATTACGTGCTTTTTTTAAAAGAAATAAAAGAAAAAGAAAAATTTTAAACTTTCTCACCACTTCGATTGTTTCATGAAATTTTTAGTGATTTCCCTTATGTAAATAAATTTCTGCCATGATATTTAAGCACAGAGTCTGTTGCCCATCTTCAGGTATATCCTGATGAAAGTACACTGAGCATCTGTTTCTAAAACCACGCCAGTGCAGGTGTGTTAGACTCCCAAATGTCATGGTGCAAGCGTAACTTGAGTGCGCACATGCAATTATGCTGTTAAGTTTGTGTGTTGCTCTGAGTATCCCCTGTGGTTGAATCTCATCTTATGAATGTCAGATTGATTATCTTCATTCGATAAAGTAGGAGGGAGGATCAGAAAATAATGCACAACAGGTTTTTTTTCTCCCCTGGTATTGCAGCTGGAATGTTGAATAGCTTGAAGTTTGCACTACAGAGGATATTTTGTTTTCGTGTGCAGCTCTTGTGAGAGAAGCGTGAACGATGAAACAGACATAGTACGCATGTTACTGTTGTCAACTTGTGAAGAGCAGCAAAGTGTAGTTCAATATTTTTTAGCCAAAGGGCATAAACTGAGTGAAATTAACAGATGGTGTAGATGGGGATGACTGTGTGGACCACAGAAATGTCTCCAAATGGTGTGCTATCCTCTATGTGGGCCAAGTGAACCTCAGTGATTCGCCATGCTCCAGCAGTAGGCCAGTAATAGCTGCAACCCTGCAGAATGAGGGGACTATTGAGGCAGCAATTTTGAATGCTCCGCATGTGCATTTGCAAACATATCCTATGGTGTGGTGTATGATATTGTGTTGAAATTTCAGTGAGTTAATGCTCTGGTTGCCTAATAGCTTAAAGTAGGATTGGTCTGATGTTCTGCTCTTGCAGTCTAGTGTGAGACTCAGGCCTGTTTCTACTTGGTTAGTCACTTACAGGGCCAACACATGATGACAAATTTGGATCACTTAACATGTTACACTGCGTAAGGGCATGACATTATGAAAGGAATCATCAGTGGTGATGACTTGTGGGCATACCACTATACACCTAAAACCAAGCAGGCCTGTATGGAGTGGAAAAAAATTCAAAGTGATTCAATCTGCTAGGAAAGTGCTTGTGACAGGTTCTGTGATATGCATGATGTGTAATTGATGAATTTTGCTGAGCAAGGGACCACAGTGAATGCTGCAGCCTACGTTAAAACTTTGGTTAAGTTGCATCACGTCCTTTTCGACAATCACCACAACATTAATGCTGATAGTGTCAAATTCTTCCTCACAATGCTCGCCTCCATGTTGCTGTTCCTGATCATGAGAAAATCGCCAGATTTGGGTGGGAGGTGCTCCAGCATTCACCATACAGTCCGGACTGTGCACTATGACACTTTCTTTTATTTGGTTGCATGAAGAAATTCCTTGCTGTCCAATGCTTTGCAACAGATGTGGAAGTGAAATCAGCAGTCTGTGGATTGTTGCACTCCAGCCAAACAGACTTTTATGAACAGGGCTTATTGAAACTGGTACCACAATGGGAGAAAGGTGTTGAGAAAGTTGGTGACTGCATAGAAAAGTGGGTAAAAGATGTAATTTCATTTGTGTTTTTTTGTTACTTATGAAACTGTTTGGTAACAAAATTATTGTGCAATATTTTCTTATCTTCTCTCGTAGCAAAGCATCATTAGCTATAAGGAACATGAAATTTTGCAGTGACAGAGTTCAGTGTAATAACCAACTGGAGACCACCTTCCCAATTTATAAGGTCCTCAGACAGTTGTATTCCCACTGATTCCTTAAAGTTGGAGATCCAGAGTTCGAAGTATGGGCCACATTTTTTGCTTCATTGTAATTTATCAATTGTAGGATAGGTAGATCGCTACTTACTGTAAAGAAGACAGGTTAAGTTTCAGACAGGGACAATTAAGACAGACACTTACACAGAGTTTTCAGCCAGAGCCTTCATCAGCAAAAGAGAAACACATACCATTCACACACACAAGTAAGTACACCTCACACACACATGAGCACTAACTCTGGCAGCTTGGGCCAGATTCCATAAGCAGTAACTCTCAGACATTTTAAATTATAGTATGTAGCATAAATTTAAATCTGTTACAAACTAGACATTTTTAACAGATGGGCCTAAGAAGAGGACTACAGTACTTATAGCATACAAGACAAAACTGTATTACTTGCTCTGTATGGACACAGGCAATAGGTATGGACACACTGATAACAACAGTTTTACTAGATGAGTGGCTAAGAGGAAGACTCAGTTCGTGTGGAATACAAGAACTGAAAAGAGGAACAGTGGTGAAAAAACAATGGAGATATTAACATTCAATTGTGTATCATAATTTGTGGTGCTTGCAAATGAACACATGGTAAACAACTGTTTACAGAATTAAATTATGTAACTACAGCATTACAGTGAATAATTATATTTTCATGCCAGATTTATGGTAAATAATGAACTACAGTTCATAAGCAATCATGATGGCCCTAATTATAATATTAGAAGTAAAGTGATAATGATGTTCTCCATATTTCATAAGATGATATTGTCAACAAGTTTTGTTCTTTATGGCCAGGAGCATACTATAAGTCTGATAATGACATAATTATTAGAATAGATGTGCCAAATAGCCACTTATAATAAATAATCTTTATTCACGACAGACTGTTTAGCCTTTATCACCATTGTCAAATACATCTAGATTGATGTGACATCCATGTTACATTGTTGTGAACTGTCTTATAACTGTCACTCTTTTAATAAGATGGTAAATGTTGTCAGTATGATGAAAATAAAGAGATAATTACAGTGTGAAAGTAGTTTAACAGTTTCACTCTATATATTTACCATATAGCATCGTAAGAGTGTAGCTGTCAAACTGCTGTCAAATTGTAATTAACATTTTTTTCACCATATTGACATCATTTATCATCTTATTAAAACAGTGACAGTTGTGCGACAGTTCACTGATGACATAATATGCACGTCACATCGATCTAGATGTACTTGACAATGGTGATAAAAGCCGAAACAGTCTGTCATGAATATAGATTACTTATTATAAGCAGCTGTTTAGTGCATCTATTCTAATAATCATGTCGTCATCAGACATATGTTACGTTGCTGGCCCTAAAGAAGAAAAATTGCTGATGATACCGTATTATGAAATAAAGTGGAACATTCTGCATTTTATATGCATAAAAGTCAAATTCATATTTATCACTTTTCATTATAACTGACTTCAGCTCAGAAAGATATGAATATGCTGCTACCTAAATCTTCAGTCACTTACCTTCTCCTGTAAAATTCCTGACATGCAACAGATCTTAATTTGAAAGCAACGTGTAAAAAGGTTTCTTCAGGGCAGCTCTTATTTTATTGAACATTTATTTAATAACTTTATGCAACAAAGTATTTCACACTTACTAATGTTAGCAACCTGTTTTGACCTATGTGTAGCCATATTTGAAGACAAATTAGTCTGAAAATTGATGGAGCCATCTGTATAGTTACGTGTAAAAACCTATAGGTCTGAGTCATGCCCAGCATGAAATGTTAATCCTCAGATGACCCAGCATGACACATTTTCTTTTATCTCTCACTCATCTAAATATTCAGGATGCACATCACAAGTTTATTTGCAGTTATATGTACAAAAAAAGTGTATATAGATTTAATCTGTGTTACTGAATATAAAAAGGATGATAATTTAAGGTGGTTTCTATTATTTGAACTTATGGCAGCATACTGTAGCCTTACGTTAATTATCAGGAAAGGGAATAACTTCATTTTAAAGATGATACTTTTATTCCATTCCTTACAAATGTCATGGAGTCCCATTCATGTAGAAAACTGAAAGATGGCTACAACTATGTCTGAAATATCTCATTTGAAAATCATGATGCAACATGAATGTAGAAGACAGCAGCTAATATCACTGACAGTGCTATAGCATCCTTTATAGATATCTTTGGTACATATATTTTGGTTCATTTATAAAAGAATTCATTAAAATAAACATTTTAAAATACTGTATCTGTTGTTAACATTTGCAATTTTATAATTATGGGCTACATTGTTTAAATAGTCTTCTTGTTTGTGGTATGAAATAACTAAAGTTTTATAATGTTACTGAAAGTTTACTCTGGATTTATTACTATGATTCCTTGCTTACCAAAGGCGTTAATATACCTTATTATTCCTAAGAAAGAGAAACAATTTTTTGTCATTTAACTGCATTTCAGCCATTAATTATCATCGACCTCATTCTGCTGTAATTAAAAATAAACTTGACTGAATTTTGGATTACCGAAACATGCCTTATTCATTTTGCCATGTTACCGTACTACTGTCTAAGCTTAATTCTTTCATTTTATTGTGAAAGACATTTTACTGTAATTTTCATATGTCAAAGAGTGTTAAGATAAGCTTATAGAGCAGTATAATCCAGTATTTGTAAGAAAATCTTATGAAGTGCTGTCCATTAATCCTATGTACTTTTTCTTGCAGCATAATTTTACTGTTGATCTGATTTACTTGCCTCTGGAATACTCAGCTCAAAGTCACACGATTCAGTTACATCTGTAGTTACATTGTGTATCCAAAAGGTTTTTTGCTGATTCTACTTCTAACACTGCCCTATCTCTACAAGTTGTCCCTCTTCCTGATCCTGTGGAGATCCTATATCAACAGTAGGTAAAGAGCCATCACAGAAAGCTGCAACAAACTGCCGGACAGAGTCCTCAGTTATCTCAGCACCATCTTCCATAACCGCCAGTCTTCCACTAGGAATGTCCACAGCAGCAAGTAGGGGTACAGCATCATCAATGCCCACCAGCTCACGGAGCAAGTCACTCGTATCACTCTGCAAAGAGAGGTGGGAAACCAAAATTAATGTGTTACCATCGTTGCGATTTAATCTATGAAGAAATTACTAATAACCTCCTTTCTAGGTGACAATGGTGTTATAAATAATGTTGCACAGGGATGATTTTAATGAAGAGTGAAAATGGAGGAGATAAATAAAGTTCAGAAAAAAGCTATTTATAACAATAATTTTTATAAAATTGGCAATGAATTTGATAATACTTCATGCATTCAGTAACAGGTTTCCAGATCCCTGATATAATCAATCATGTGATGTGTAATTATCCTCCATTACAATTCTAGTTATGTGGCTAATAACCTTCATCATTTACAATAAAAGAGGAAACATTTGTTTATGTATTGAACATATGAAGCCTAATTTCATTACACCTGGATCAGACTAACACAGTGATTGACAGTTAGACGCGGAAAGGGGAGATGTTTTCAGTTGCCTGTTGCAAGCCCACCCAATGTGGCTGCAGTAGCAACAGCTTTTCAGATCAGTACTGATTTTACATTTTACATTAATCTGCAGCACTCAGTTCACCTTATGGGATCATAATAACCTTTAACATTTTGTTGCTCTCTCTTACTATTAGCTATCTACAGTCTTTGGCATATTATAAAAAAGAATCTGCACAAACTTAGAAAGCATACAATGAACAACAGTATGTTAGTGGCCATAATTGTTGTCTGTAGACTGATATAGCAAAGGCCAACAAATCAGAAGACATGGCCAAGTTCGTTCTTTGGTTGGTTGTTGCTGTGGTAGCTTTCATGTAAACAACTAGCTGTCAATCACATTGTTGTTCTGGTCTGGGCATAACTGATTGTGTTCTTGCCCAATACAGATTTAGCTGCAGTGTTGTTTCTCAGTTGCATCAGAAGGAATTAGTTATCAAAAGTTTCACTTATGGTACAAGGTCTATCTAAAACTGACTGTATTGCATGATTGTTTTTCATGAATACAGACAAGTTTATTCTGTAATGTTATTCAGTACGTTGTCAATGATTTGTACTGTGGACCATTGCATAATTTCAGGTTTTTGCATACATGTATGCTAAGTCGTTACTTCATGTGGACCTTACACATAAGCCACACAAAGTTGTGGCACTCAGTGCACATATCTATGCTCCATTGGCTTTTAGTGGGTGCTGTATCTTCTTTTGCAGCTTGAGACCACAGCTCTAGCCATATGCCTGTTAGGTTTCTTTTCAGCATTAGGTTAATTGATGATACATGACTGGTATGTCAAAGCCATCATGTGCATATGTATTCTGTGGTATTTATTGTAGGTTCACTTTGTATTACTCTTGACTGTTTTACTGTAATGAGCATTATAATATTATTGTAATTTCTACCTCACGTAAGAAGAAATTTTGTTTATTATCTGTCATCGTATGATGGGCGAGTCCTGAAACATGTCATGACAAGAAACAGTAAATAAAAATAAATAAAACATAAATAAATTAAAAAAAGCCTGTGAATATTTTTGCGCAATCTTACAGTATTTTGAAGCCTATTTCATAATTTTTGAACAACGAACGTAAAAACATATTTGACGTCATAAATTATTCCACATCCATAATTCAAATATATTGTTCTTGAAAATGATGGTCTAAACTGTAGAACTTTATGGAGACTAGATTGAGAATGTGACTTTTGCAGGCAGACATGTTGTCATTTCAAAGATTTCTAGCATCTTTGAACCCATATTCTAAGAAAATTATTATGTTACTTACATGCTTTGAATGTGTCAACACTGACTAGCCTTGTACTCGTAAGGTACTGTGTGATCAAATTAAGTTACAACAAATTAATTAATAAGTCAAATGTCAGTGTTTTAAAAGTCACACAATATTATTAATTCTTACCTACAGTAATACATCAAATGGAAGGGAGCCGAATGTCATGTGGTACACACATATACCCCTAAAACAATTTCTTCCCATATGTTTATCAGCATGCCTGGAAGAAATTGACAGCTGCTTCATTTGTGAATCTCTAGTTGGACAAGTGTGCTGGTAGAGTGCGCACAAAGTCCTTTATAAATTCCCTCTCCCACAGGTGCACCGCCATAACTGAGTAGTCAGTGTAGCTAGGTACCATGTGGAGAACCCACGTTAAATTCCTGTCATTGCCGGGGATTTTTCTTTGGTGGGAGGACTGGAATGGGTACACTCAGCCTCGTGATGCCAATTGAGGAGCCACCTGAGAGAAGCACAGCTGCAAAGCCAACAACAGCTGGGAGAGCATTGTGCTGACCCCACACCCTACCATACCGCATCCAAGTGATGCCATTTGTTGAAGGTAACATGGCAGTCTATCAGTCACAGTTGGCCCATTTTGAAGCCAGAGTGGCAGAGCTTTGCATTTTTGCCATTCCTACAGGAAAATAAATAAGTAAAAAAAAAAAAAAATGCTACTGCATAGTACCAGATCAAGTGAACAAAGTGTACATGGCAAATGAACTGTGTCATCTGGCCCTCTGTGCCCACCAGCTAGGGGTATCATTATTTAATTAACCCTGCGAACAGCTACACCAGTGTGGAGGAGCAGCATCTTGTTGTCAAATAAAATTCCCTGGTGTGTTTTGTAGCTTAGGACTGCTCTAAGCAGTTTTCATTGCATTCTCAGCATGGCTGATGGAAACTGGCTATGGCATTGTGAAATGTTGATCTGACTGTGTTGTGAAAAATGTCTCAAAAGAACATAATAAGTGAATCCTAAAAGCAAGTTCATACTTTGCGAGTCAAATTAAGATTGCATAACCAAATTGGAGTTCTCAGTTCCACGGATGTACACATTATGGGCATTTATGATTCCATAAAGATAAAATTTCACTACTGAAGGCAATACTTCTTACTGCAGCAGCATTTTGTTTGCATATTCGGCAGTCAGGGTGTAAACTGTCAGCTTTATAATATGTAACAGCTGTGAGTGATATGAATGTAGTTGAAAACATGTCCTTGAAACTTCCAAAGCCATCACTGAATTTGGTAATTTATGACTAGACCACTTAAAAGATTTCATGTGGGAACATACAAAAGACTCATGTTCTGCATTTAGTTCAAACACTCTTCTTAGTCATTCCAAACTCCTTTACAAATGCAATCAAGTCTTTCAAACTAATGACACATTATAAGTGTGTTATCATGGCTGAAGGAATTGCAATTGAACTTGGTACAAAACATGCAGCAAACTAAAATCATAGATTTACCCCTTTCAAACTGCAAAATGCAGCAGTAATTGTGGTCACAAGTATCATCTTTACTAGTTATGCTTCCAAATGTTTGGTTAAGAAAGCAGTTTATGAGCATCTACTAAACTGGCATATTCATTGTTTCTTTCAGTTTTGAATTATTTACTGTATATTACAGCTAAGATGCATAGTGGAAAATCAGAATTCCAATGTTCTTTGTGGAACATTCAGAAATGTAAAGGGCTGGTAAACAGATTGTTAGCTGCACTGCAGACAGTTGAAATAATGCAAGAAGGGAACATACATATTATATAATAACAGAAATATCACTCTTCTGGGTTTATGAGGGGCACAGTGAAGAGTATTACAAGGTTTTCAGTTTGTCATGAACGTAGCCCAAAACCCAGCACAGTAGCCATTCTGTTGTGTGGGGAGTTGTCAAGTACTCACACAGTGGTAGCCCCCGGGCGATGCTGGGATTGCAGTGTTGGTGCCCAAGGTGGAAACACCCCATGAAGCCAAGGAATCTGGCTCTAGCATGGGGCTCTGGACAATGATTTGCTAGCCAGGTAACAGATGCTCTAGCTGGGTGGTTCCTATGGAGAGAGCTGCCATTTGGTGTGGGCAGTACCATGGCAGAAGATTTTCACATTAAACAAATTAAATTTTCTTCTGCTGATGGCTGCACAGTCCCAGCAGTCACTTCTGAAGCTGTCATATTGCAATACTGAGAGATATGACACCAAAATGTTCCCTTCCATGGCTACACCCATAGGAGGAATGTAGGGTGCAGAGACAAGGAGAGAAGTACTCCCCCATACTTGTTTGTTCTGAGATGGATTCCTTTTGAACTACAAAGCCTTTGTTCTTCACTGAACATCTTAAGAACAGATTCGGAGAAGTGGCATAAATCGATGATGACCTGGGTGGCAGTGATCATTTTATCATCATTTTGACCCTTCCTTGACATCATTCACCAGGGTGTCCATAGGTATAAATTGAGATGAATTCTCTCCAAAGCTGACTGGAACGCTTTCACCACTGCCATTGCCTTTCACACCCCACCATGTGGAGGTATCTATATGGTTGGCTGGAGCACAACTGCAGCCATTCTATCAGCAGCTGATTCAGCGATCCCCAAAATCATCGTGGCCATTAGAGACCACAGATGGGCTCTCCATTGCCATAACACGACATCAGTCAACAGAGCACCTCATTACCTTTAAACAGCTCCATGCTCAGGTCCACCACCTCATAAAACAACACAAACTATAATGCCGAGGGTGGTAAGTTGCTACCATTGGACCACATACCCCTCCTTCATAGATTTTGGTGAAGATTCAACAATGTGTCTATGGACACCAGTATGTGGTGTGCTTAGCCAGATGGCATTGCCAGACATTTTGGTTTTCATTATGCTTGAGCCTCTACATATGAGAATTCTCAGCCTGCATTCTATGCCGTCAAACAGTGGGTAGATTCTATGCCGTCAAACAGTGGGTAGAGCGACTTGTGTATTGGGTATTAAACTGAGGGCCTAGAAACAATGGAGAGGCTTCGACCCGCCATAGCCCTCACTGGTTCACAACGGGCAACAGCAGTTCAACCACCCACCACTGCCCCAAACCGAACCCTGGATTATTGAGTGGTTCGGCCTCCAGTGGGCAGCTCCCTCCCCCGAGCATGTGACTGTTTGCACAGCAATTTCCGACATAGTCTAAGTGATGCGGAATAAAGGGGAACCAGCCTGCATTCAACGAGGCAGATAGAAAACTGCCATAAAAACCATCAACATGCTGCCCGGCACATCGGATCTCAACACTAATCTGCCAGGCGGATTTGTGCCGGGGTCTGGCACGCCTTCCTGATAGGAAAAGAGCGACTTACTTTACCATTTACTACATGTCACCTAGAATCTCATAGTGCCCATTCAGTGAGTGGGAATTCTGCAGTACCCTAGCCCCTCAGTCTGACATGGCTCCAGAATCAGACTGCATCCACAGCCAAATGCTCAGACCCTTATCAGTGGATTGCCAGTGTGACACTCTTGCCATTTTCAGCTGTATCTGGAGTGAGGGTGTGTTCGTGCCTCAGTGGTGAGAAAGCTTGATCATCCCAGTATTGAAACCAGGCAGATGCCCCCTTGAGATGGGCAGCTATCACACAATTAATCTCACGTGTTGATACCTTGAGTCTCAGGGTGCCTTAGCTCCATCGTGGGGTGGTTTTTGCCAAGGCCATTCTACTGGTGACAAGTTGTTCTGTCTGGAGACCACTAGTTGGTCAGCTTTTTCCAGAGTCAACATCCTATCGTTGTCTCTTTTCATTTACATATGGCACCACATTGCATCACCACATCCTCCATGAGTGGGGTCTCTGAGCCCAACTCCCAGTTTCTATCTGGAACTTCTTGTCTCGCCATATTTTCCAGGCCCAAGGTGGTGGTTCCCACAGTACTCCCCATATACAAGAGACAAGGTCCCACAAGACTCTCTATTGGATATGACCCTTTTTCTAGTGGCTATTAATAGTCTGGCTGCAGCTGTGGGATCTACAGTGTTATTCTCCTTGTATGCCGACAGCTTTTGCATCTGCTATTGCTCCTCAAATGTCAGTTTTGCTGAACGCTGACTGCAGTGTGCCATACAAAACACACAGTCCTGGGCTCTGACTCATGGATTCCAGTTTTCTGCCACCAAGACATGTGGCACGTACTTCTGTTGCCTCGTACTACCCTTTTGTGTACTTACCATTTTTTGGGATTGGTCTTTGATGCCCAGTTGACATGGCTTCCCTGTCTTTGAGAACTTAAGCAAACATTTCAGTCACAGCTTAATACTCGTTTGCCATCTCAGTAACACCAGTTGGGGTACAGGCCACTTTACAATTTTGCAGCTCTACAAAATTCTGATCCTGTTGTATATTGATTATGAGAGCCTCCTGTATGGTTCAGCATCACCTTCAGCATTGGAGATGCAGGATCTGGTACACCGTTGTGGGGTTCGACTTGAAATGGATCCTTCAGAATTGCAGATGCAGGATCCAGTTCACTATTGTGGGGTTCAACTTGTGACAGGCCCTCCAACATTGCAGATGCCGGACCTGGTACACCACTGTGGGTTTCGACTTGCAACAAGTGCTTTCGGACCAGCCCTGTGAACAGCCTTCTTGCAGATCCCCTACAGATCAAGTGCCAACCACTTGTGTACAACAGAGGCCAAGATCTGGAGTCATGAGTGCAGTTCAGATTCTGTGCTCTGAACTCCATCTTTCCCCACTGTCGCCTCTTGTCAGGGAGCTGTAGCTTGTGCCCCATAGTGTGTACTCCATCCTCAGATCTACCTTGACCTGTCGGTTTGACTGAAAGACTTAGCAGATCCTATGATTTTCCACCACTTGTTTCTGGATGTCCTTGACACTCAGACATGGTATACACTGATGGTTTTACAGACAAACTGGTTTTGCCTGCACATATGCAAGATACAGTGAACTACACTGCCTGCTGAATGGTTTCATTGTATTCATTGCAGAATTGGTGGCCATTTCTTGAGCCCTCAGCCAGCTGCATTCTTGCACTGACAAGTCATTCTTAGTCATCAGCATCTCCTTGAGTAGTTTCCAGGCTGTCGACCAGTGCTACACTGGACATCCATTAGTTGTTGTTATGCAAGATCTCCTGTATGACCTCCACCACACTGGATGGTCAGTCATATTTGCCGTGTTGTCCGAACAAGACACAGCAAAGGGCAAAAGCACCACAGGCACAAAGATGCGAGCTGGTACCAGTGCCAAAGTGGGTTTCCACTTGTGCGTGTTCCACCAGCAACACGAGCAGAGAATGAAGATAATGAAGATGTTGAATTTGCCGGCTGAGTACAATCCGCCAGTGACCAGACAACAATGGACAGAAGCCTACTCAGAAGATAGAATAGCAGCTCTAGCCCACTTAGTTATAGCTCATCGTCCAGGGCTGACTTTGACAGGGAACAGTGTTTAGTGAACTCTTAGAAATGAACAGTCAGTTGTTGTAAATTGCATTTGCTATGTACTGTGAAGTTTACCTATGATTATTTTCACTTAGCCACTGAGGGCCTTTTTGTGTTGCATACTTCATTATTCAATAAGTTACAAAGGTAAGTAAACCTTTTTAACTCAATTGTGTGACCTGCTTACTAATTTGTTGGAGTTTTTTAGAACCTTTGTTGTCCTATCCTGTTACCTGACCCTGAGGCAAGGCTGTGTAATAGTGGCAGGGAGAAACTGTCTTAGCAGTGTACTGCACCAAAGCTGTTTCACGAACTCCCAAACTCGGCGTACTGTAATAACAGTGGCAACTCAGCGTCCACAGCAGTAGCAACTAGGCCTTAACAAAACTGGCAATGAGGGTTAACAAAAGTCTTTGTTTAGACTGTTGGTCACATTGAGATCCCAGGGAATGAAGGTGCTGGTTGGTTGGCCAAGTTGGCTACCTAGATCCTGACTTTGGGGATGGAGGCAGCAGAACTAGATCTTGGGTCAACTCTACACTGGCAATTGTTGGAGGCTTGGAAAGTGGATTGCTGTGCCCTGATTTGCCTGGATAAACTGCGAACCATAAAGGAGACCACGACCATGTGGCAATCTTCCCTTCATGCTTTACTTATGGTATCTACTGTCCTCTGTCAGTTTCACATTGGTAACGTTTGGCTAGCTGACAACCACATTCTCCAAGTGGTGCCCATCTCACAGTGGTCCACATCCTACTCAACCACCCTGATTTGACCACATTATTTGCAAAACCTTAACCCTGTAGACATGCTACCTCTGGGCTAGCAGATGATGCCAGACTGACCAATTTGGTTTTATGTTTTACTGTGAAGAAGGTTTTTACTCCTACCTGTGACATAGGGTACATTAGTATTGTTGGTCGATTGAGGGATTGGAGGAGTGCCCTGTCACTGCTCTGACCCAAGGGGCCCATGGCTTTCCTTACTCAGTAGTCCATTGTGGCTCCTGCCATTCCTCCTTTTTACAAAGTTCGGGTCCTGAAATTGTGTACCATATTCCCTCCAGATACGAATCCATCAAGATTTTCCAGACCAAATTGGGTCTCATCTGAATAAAGAACATTAGTCCACACTGTTTGACTGTCTTCTGTGAAGATGCATCAGAGGTATACATACAGCAGGGCTCCGACAATAAAGTCCACTCTGCTGAAGCCTTCTGTACACTGCTTGGATGCTGCAAGGTCAGATGCCAGTTGTCATGCAATACTAAGACAGTACCATCATGCCCTTAAAACCAAATGAAGATCCACTCTTTCTGATGTCATGTGTGGTTGGCTCTGTCCTGGCCTCTGGAATATAGTTTTGGTCTCTATAAACTGTTGCCTCATTCAAGAAACAATGAAACGATTTACATTAAGCCATCAGGTCACATCAGTTTGCGACTCTCCTGGTTCCATTCTTCTTATGGCCCTCTAGAGCAGAGAGTCTGTATGCATATTCTCTGTGCCATACTGCACCATCTGTGACTGCACACAGCGATTATACATGTGGAACTACCCAGCAAACACTACCCTGCTTGATAGGTGCCCTGATATCATTGCTAGCATGGTTATCCGTTAATCGTAATGCCATCTTCGGCGCAGAACATGATGGTAACGACATTTGTTGACATTTTGTATGATTATATTGTGAATTAGACACAGGATGGGTAAACAGCAGTTTGTCGCTCTAATTTTGGACACTGGTGTAGTATTCTTGTGGTAATGCAGGTGAGTATGGAAGCACTGGTTGAACACAGAGGGTCTGCCTCCGGTCACATATGTCCCAGGGGCCACCAGCTGTTTTCTGGGGGGGGGGGGGGGGGGTCACTACTCTCCCACCTTCACCCTTTTACTCCTCTCTCACTTCAGATAGCTTCTGTCTCTTGGCGTTCTTGGTTCTTGGATACAGTTGAGACCATTGTGATTTGTCTTTTGTGTACTTTCTCTCTGGGGACTATTCCTGGCTTGACACACAAAGGATTAAGCGACTGATAACCTCATAGTTTGGTCCCTATAACACCATCCATCCATCCATCCCTCCCTCCCATCAGGAAGGAATGCAAGAGGCAGGCTCTATGGACAGGCTGTTATGTTTGATAGAAGAACTGGCTTAGTTGCCTTCAAGTCGTGGATGTCTGAACAGTGTACCTGAAGTATAAGTGTAGTTACTGCTTATGCCGAGAGTGAACCATCAATCAGCTTTTTGCAATAAGGTGGTACATTAAACTAAACAAAGATGATTGACTTGATCTTTGTGGCTTACAAGAGGCCTCAAAAGACATTTTGTTATGATGATTGGGGCAGTCCAGCCAACTTCAGTGTGGTATCTGGTTTGCTGCCAACTTCCAGGGGGTGTTTGAAGACTGAAGAAAGCACCTGCAGTGGTGTATTGCCACCTAAGTCATATTCTGAAGAATATTATCCCACTGTGCACATATTTGCAACAGATTCCTTTTTAAACTACTTCAGTCTCAGCAATTATTGGACAAATAATGCATAATGAGCATGCTGATTTCAGTATTTATGCGCAGACGTAGTACCTACAACTCATGTCAGATTATGCATGCTTCTGCTGAGTTATTTTATCTCCACTAGGGATCATTTCAAGCAATTGGTAGTGAATGTTCATTATAATTTGTAAGCTTAAAAGAGACTTACATCATAACCAATGAAAAACTGGAGTCTATCTTCAGTGTCATCAAGCCGGTGCTCTGCATCATATTCCTCAGCTGCAGGCAACAGAACAGCTTCGGCAAACTCCATTTCACTTTCTTCCCCCTCTGCAAAAAGAAATCATCATTTAGGTTTTTGTCTTGTTACTTTTATCATTTATTATTACCCATCTTTGTTTGCTTTGTTTCATAGTAAGTAATAATACTAAGACAGAGTATACTATTGCAATTTAAATGCAGGCAAAAAGCTATCATATAATATGGTGATAGTGAAAATTAGAGATGACTTGGTGTTACTTAACATACACTCTTCTTAAACTGTTGATATAATTGGTAGTAACACTTACAAATTTTATTCCTAATGGATATGAATTTGTAAGTGACACACTTTCATACCAGATGATTGATCAAATGTTATAATCAATCAGTTACGCAAAACTTGTGTTGCTCATTGTACAACAGTCACTCAAAACAAATGTTGACTTAAAAATTCAGACACTTTCATTGGGGCAAGGAGGGGATAGGGGAAGGGTTATGAATGTTGTAGAAAAAAGAGCTTTCTTAAAATTGTAAAATTGTTACTTTACATAGCTATAACCTTTTCTTTTTACTTAAATATATAGATTAACTTGTACATTGTGTTTTTGCTCTATGTCCCTACTTTTGCTCACAAGAGTACCACATTAACATTGCTTTATACACACATATTACATGAGAACAATGCAGACAGAATACTCACCAACAAATAGGATAATAGCTGGATGGTCATGTATTCTTGCAGCATACCTCTCTGTCAAGATGTTCACCAACTTTGGCTGCCATGGGAATTCCTGAAACATTGTCATACTGTGCAGTTAGCTTCTCTTGCTCTATTTTCTTCACCCTTAACCTTAAACATCTCTCAAATGTGCATAACTAGAAACATGTGGTCCACCAAACTTTGTAATGTTTTTTATCACACTACTTCACATTAGCTGCCAGAAATTAAATAAATAGTTAGCTAATTCATACTGAAAGTAAATTTAATATTATTCAGCATGTATAAGGACTTCGAACGATGATTGCATTATCTAAAATGAATCAAATATCATACGTGTGTGCTGTCATTTATTATCAGTCTTCAAAAATTTGCTAATATTGTTACAGCAGTCACAAATATAAATGAAAAATAACAGAAAATGTAAATGAAATTAATAATCAAATTAACTGAAAATATTACATCACAGGACTTTTGCATAGTCAAAGCATATCTTTGTACAGTACTCCAGGTAAATTAGTTGATCAAATTTGGTGCATGTGCCATTTTATTTTAGTGGATTCAGATCATTTTATACACTTTTACCTCTTTTCCATTCTGTCACTTGGTATGCCTCTAACATTTCATAATCAAATAAATCCTACAAAAATTTGAGATTCTGTAGGCTTTTGCCCAAAATTCAAATCTTGGCTCTTAGTCCAAATATTCGTTTTTTCAAAATGCAATGCTTTCTTTTTTTGCTCTAACAGGCTCAGAACATCCCCCCCTTTAAATCATTTGAAATAAATTTTGTTCTAGTAGTGTGTCTGCTGCGAGAAATTATCTGTGGTACAGACAGCGCTTTTTTTCTAAAAAAAAGTTTGAGGGTACTCCGACATGGGATATAATGCAGCGAAAATTAGTTATAACTGAAGCATAGGATACCACCCATCTGCTTTTAGCCATGACGTCATCAACATGTTGAACTACAAAATAGATGGTATTGGACTCTTCAGTTGAGTTTACAGCTCAAATAAAGCAGGCACTGGTATCGTTCGCATTGCAGTTGCCAACACAAAAAAATGAAATAAAAATTTACGTCTGTGAAATAAATCTTTGGCACTCTTCCAAGTTCTCAACATCGTAAAAAAATTTCTTTGTCAATGTAAAAGTTTAGGGTACGCATCCCCCAGTGTTCCTCCAGAAAAACAGCACTGGGTACAGATCACATCAGGTTCTGCTTCCAATAAAGTATTCTTCTGTTTAGCATCACTATCTATTTCATAGCAACTGTCAGCTACCACAAAGTTGGGATCAGCATCAGAATCCTAAAAAATATCATGGTCGTTCCCATTTCTCTCATCATCTATATCACACATTAGTTCTTGTACCTAACTTAAAAACTGGGATTAGCTGCAGACATCTCCTCTACATTTCAAACGTTTCTCTATGCTATAGCCAAAAAATAACATAAATTCACACTTATAATAAAATGCTGTAAAATGAAAAATCCAAAGAAGCAGTTGGAGAGCAAAATATATAGTAATTAGAAATCTGTGGTCTGTTGGAAATACCTAATTATTACACATAAAGCGAAACATGCAGTATTCCAGGCACTTAATTGTGCATCAGCTCTAAATAATATACAGTATTTTATTGTTAGACTGACAAAGTCATACTGACTGTTGAATGATGCTTTCCACACAGCAGGTAATAAGCTGAAGATACTGAGAAAGAGAGATTGAATGTTTTGCAGTGCTACCACACGTGATCTTTAAAATTGACAATGGACTCTAAAGACAAATTTTTGGGTTAACAGTTAAATAGAACAAAACTATCTGTGACTGTTCGATTAGCTTACATCTCAGCTAGAACATAACACACTTACTGCTCAAACATGTCCCCAGAAATTGAATGACCATAGTTTACAGTGGATGTGTATGAAATTTACGTTTAGTAGACATCATTCAGGATCTCATATTATGAAACTAAAAGTCATGGAAGGTCAACCAAGACCATTGATAGTCTAATGATACTACAATATACAGTGTCCAGCAACTGAAAGGATTGACTGGTTTCTGAGGAATTTTAAAAGATTACATTCAATGCAACTCTAGCGACACCCCATTATCCACATATCAAGCCTCTTATAAAAAAAACTGTGATTGCGTTCATCTATTTATTTTGAGTACCCTGGAAGTAGATAAAATATTACAATAATGTGCGTTGTGAATTGCTTTAATTGAAAACCATACATAACATGAACTACTTCATCATCACACAAGTCATATTTTTATTGCTGAACACTGTGACCCCATGAACTGAGCGTCTGGTGCCGGATGGTTACCTGCTTCTCTTAGCATCTGCTGATAGACTGCTAACTTGATTTGGTCTATACTCCTGTTCACTGCTCTCCTTCGTGGTCTTGTGCCCTTGATATTTCCTCCCGTGTTTATTTCTCCTGGATTTTCTCCCTCTCTTCTAACAATATGGACAAAGAACTGGTGAAGTTTTTGGTTGACATGTGGAAATGGATGGCTGGTGAAATTAAGTTGCTCAGTAACAAATGTATTAGTTCTTCTTTCAGTTAATTTTATGCACAGCGTCCTGAGGCTGCACTAAAGCGTAAATGCATCCATACGCTGCTTATTCTGGCCTTGAGTGCCCATGTTTCGCAGTCATAAAAGAAGATGGAAAACACAAGTACTTCAAAAAGCTGGATTGTTGTATTGTTGGTTATCGCTCTGTTCTGCCAGATCTTGGTGAGCTTCTTCATAGTCTGTATTACTGACTGAGCTCCCCAGGAAAGATTTCTCACTGCTTTACTTACACCAGTACTCCTTTTCTATCTTCCAAACCTTACAGAAGTTACTACTGTAGATAATCCACTTTTTGTTTGCCTTAACGTAAGTACTTTAGTTGCAAATACAAGAAAACCAAGAGCTGAATGTAAGCTGGAATGGCATCAAGCTAGAACACACACATAAACCATCATACTCTGGTGTCATAGTATACTGGTCTTCAACATACAAATGTCACTGTGAGAAGACCCGTCATAAAGTCGCAGCAAGAAATATTCTGAAAAAATTGGCTAACAGCAAACAGGAAATTACACCAAAGCTGCTGAGACCCAATATCAGGCACTATGCTTCTGCATAGCAGAATATGCTTGCCCACTGTGGTCCACATCTGTACATATCAAACAGGCCAACTTAAAGCTTAAGTGAAAAGCATCTACTGTTAACTGTTTGGATGAAGCCCATGCTGCTGAATAAACTATGCATAGCTCAGTTCACAGACCCAATTCGTGAGAAGCTGAAGCATACATATGCTAAAAGCCATACCTTATTTGGCATTTTCTCTGGACTTGAAAGACTCAAATCCCTCAAGAGATTCTCGAACAAAGAACTTACTGAAAATCCAAATGATTAGCCTCCACTACAGTATATGACTACTGGTGAGAACATGAAATGGAAGGTTTGGAGGAGCCTCCACAGCACCAGAATTGGTGTGGCACCAGTTAAGGCAAACCCAATCAAGCAGGGCCTGACAAATGAATATGACAACATATGTGATTCTGGAGAATAGCAGGAATATGAAACATTTCCTAATCTGTCCCTGTAAATGTATGCTCGATAAATTATGGCAGAGAAGCAAGGAAGCACTGGACAAAAACCCAATTTTGGACTGAAAAACATGGAGCTCCAACAAAAAAGGTAAGAAAGATGTCAGAATGATTATTTCAAATAAAAGCAGCAATATTAATCTTTTAGGTGGTGGTGTTAACAAATTCATGTTTCAAAAAGTACCATTTTAATGCTTTTTGGAAAAAATCAATTTTTGAAAACATAATGTAATTGGACAGATAAAAAATCTACTCACCAAGCGGAAGCCTGTGAACACACATAAGAAGGTATTACATATGCAACCTTTTGGAGAAAGTGGCTCCTCCTCCTGGCAGAAGGGTTGAAGAGGAAGGAAGAGGCATGAAGGGAGGTTTAGAAAAAGGGATAGAGTTCGGAAAAGTCACCAGAACACTGGGTCAGGAGAGACTTACCAGACAGGATAAGAAGGAAAGATTAATTGTTGGGGACAGCACTGGGTGAGATTTGAAAACCTAAAAACTTAAATGTGGAGGATAAGGTAATATGCAAAGCAGAGAGTACTGCTAAAACATCATGCACAAGTTAATAAGAGTCAAATGCTAAGGGCATTGTATGTGATAGGGGTGGGAGGGGGATGGCAAAAAATAGACAGGTCAGAAAATGAAAGAGGTAGAAAACTAGAATGTAGTTAAGAAAGGAATAGCTACTGTGAAGAAATGCTGAAACCAAAGAAATTAACTTATGTTAATTTCTTTGGTTTCAGCATTTAGGGCAGGTGGGTAGCGAGAATCAAGGACATGTTGTAGTGCCAGTTCCCCACATGCTGAGTTCTGAGAAACTGGTGTCTGGGGAAAGAATCCAGATTGCACATGCGGAGAAACAAGCACCAAGGTTATGACTGTCATGTAGTAGTGCATGCTGTGCAACAGGATATTGTGTGTTGTCAGTGTGCACCCTTTGCCTATACCCATTCATTATTTGCTACTGGTGTATTTAGTGTCCATTCATCAGAGCCATATAGAAGTGCAGGTCAGGTATCACATCTTACAAATTGAACTCTTAAGGTTTAGATTTAGGTCTGTACTAATGGGAATTTTTGTGAATTTTATGAAAGTGTTGCTAGTATTGTTTATGCAATATTTTATCTCGATGTTTGAGCTCTGATTTTTATAGAGCCATGTTCCAAGGACCTTCCTCCTGGACAAAAGGGACAGTGTGAATAGGAATCTGGCCAGCAATTCAGTCATGAATGTACAATCAATTTCTCTTCATCATAAGATCATTTCCATTACAAAATTTGAGTCTCTGCAAAGTTCATACTTTAATCCTTTTTCAAAGAAGGATCATCACCAAAAAACAAAAAAATTAAAAAGCTACAAAAACTAAGCAAGTGTGATTGAGTTAGACAAAAGCTATATTTAATCTCTCATGTGGCATATTAACAAATTTGCTTACCTTCTGAAGAATGTGAAAAGTAAAAGGAATTTTGAGTTCTCTTGGGTCTTGCTCCCTCATATTCAGGTCAGTAAATGTGATTTAAAATGTTATTTCAAATGCAAATTTGATTAAAGATGGATTAACCTAGCCTCACCTTCATATCTGTTGCAGTAAACATAACCATTTGTTAAGTAGGCTTTAAAAATAAAATTATTTATTGCAGACAACTCCCCCATTAAAGTAATATTGACATTATATATTATAAATTATTTTCATTGCCTTTTCTAAATAATGTGCATACACAGACTAAAGTGACAAATGGAACTTTGTACCAAGGCCTGGATTCAAATCCGAGCCTCCTGCACACTAGGTAGATGCACTGACACACAAACAAGCCTCCCTCCACAGTCCGAATTCCCCATTCATGCTTCACCCCACTTGGTGTTCCCCCTAAACTCAAACAGTGTTGCAAAGGCTCTCCAGATGTGTTAGACTAGCATCTTATAGTTTCATTTCATTAAAGCACCTGTGCCTGGGTTTCAGCCAGGATCCCCTTTTCAGTCAGTGGTGAGCTGCTAATCCAATACAGTTGGAGAGCATTGCTGTTGAAGTTGAGGAGGAATACCAAGTGGGCTGAGGTGTGAATGGGAATTTGGAATTAGGAGCGAGACATGCTAGGGTAGCACATGTAGTTCTGCAAAGCGTCTATGCCCCGGGTGGCATAGCGGTTAGTGCATCTGCCTAGTGAGCAGGAGATCTGAGTAACGATGGGTAATTTTTGGCAGTGCTACAGAGTACTGGAAGAAAAGAAGCTAATCTCGAAAAGTTGATGTGATTTGTACATAGCACAAGAAAAGGATTATAGGGATAACATCACCTACCCACACTAATTTCAGATGCACTAAAAACTACTTTTATTTATCAAAGACAAAAAACATGATACAACACTCAAAAAACCAAACAAGAACAGCACAAAGATAGTCTATGTGTACAGGAGTGTACTCCACCAGTCACACTCGATTAATTGATCTTTTAGCTGCCACAGTGTCAGTAGTTTTATTATAAAGAAGAGTATTCAGAGAAACCCACAACTTAATAAGTAGTCTGGCAGTGCAGGGTAAGGTAAATTAAAGTGTTAAAAGAATTGGCAATAAGTATTACTGCTAATTAGTAAGCTGGAGTGAGGGTGTCTGAATGAACCCAGTTAATCAGCAAGTTACTAGTATTTTTAAGCCAAGTGCAGGCCTCAGCTTTTCTATTTATGGGTTAGGCTTTTCAGTGGGAAATATAGTTCAGAAAGGTAGTGTAACAATAGCTGGAAATTGTTTACACTAAAACACAATTCAGGATATCAGGTAAATTTGAAATTGCTCTTCACAGTATTATGAAAATGCATGAAGCATAATGTGGTACTTCTTAAATGTTGGAGCTGGAGAGTGACTGGGGACTGGCATTTGTATATGGATGTGGCTGATGCATTGACTCTAACTCAGTCACATCATACATGAAAGAGTCTGCATCGGAAGACTTCTGATAAGAGGTTTCCGTAATGGGGAATTTCCAGAATAATTCAGTGTGACCAAAAGCAGCATCCAATCAATCTCAATGTTTTCACTACACATATTTAATGACCAGTTCTTCTGAAAGCCAGACCTGCAGAGTAAATACAGGTGCTACTGAAAGAGCTACAAGCAGACCAAAAGTAGCATATTCATTTAATATGGGAAAGTGGAATGTCAAAGAGATGTGCCGTGCTTACCAAAACATGACTTCGAAATTAATGAAATGAAACTGATGAATCAATAAGGATTCAAGATAATGGCATATCAATGTATAACAAGTAAATGAAAATGCTGAATAGCTGCAACTACAAAAAGTTGACTGGCAGAACCTAAATGTTTGTTATTATTATATTGAAGAGGTCTCTGAATGGTGCAGCAGTTAGCTTGTTAATAATGTTATGTAATCATACTGTTTGTGAGAATTTGAATGTTGATTTTCTGTGTATTACCACTGATTGAAAATATCATCTGTAGTTGTTCCATTTAGCATGCTCCTTTGCCAAACAAAAATTTCTTCGATTAAAGTACATCTTGAACCTGCAATGTGGCATTTTTCATAATTTTGGCACAACAGATTTTAATTTTTGGAACAGCTGTCATTCATTGGGCATAATATAAGTAAGCTGCTGCTTTCATTTGTCTGTTAGAATGACTAATCATAATAAATGAATCCTTCACATCAGGGACATTTTCAGAGCAGTTAAAACAGGCTAGAGTGGTACCTTTGCTTAAGAAATGTAATTCAGAAGACACAGAAAATTACTGGACCATTTCCCTGCAGTCACCATTCTCAAAAATAATAGAAGCAATTACAAAAGACAGATTAATGACTTACCTGAATAAATACAATCTTTTAAGAAAATCACAGTTTGGTTTCCAAGGTGGCAAAAATACGGAGTCAGCCACAGTAGAATTCACAAAAGTTGTACTTGATGCTCTTGACAAATATGAGTGTGTTACAGGCATATTTTTGGATCTTTCTAAGGTCTTTGACACAGTCAACCACAAGATTCTATAAAATAAATGAGAAGTATTAGGGGTAAGACGGGTAGTTAATGGCTGGTTTCGATCATAACTAGCAGGTAGGGTACAAAAAGTAAGGATAACACTTAAAATAGATCTAAAGATTTAGTAAAACACTTATCAGAACCAAAACACATTAATATGGGAGTTCTGCAAGATAGCATATTAGGACCAATACTATTCCTAATACACATCAATGACTTTCCCAGTAGGGTTACACATGGTGAAAAAATTGTCTTCGATGATGAAAACAATATTATAGTCACTGAAAAAATAAGAGAACTCCTTGCAGAGAAAGCAAATGAAACTCTCAAGGAAGTTTATGATTGTTCAATAAGCAATAAAGTGACATTAAACATACATAAAAGTAATGCCATGAATTTCAGTTTGAAGAGGGAAAATGACAATGTTAAATTAAATGTAGATGGCACCTCTATAGATTGTGTAACGAATGCAAAATATCTAGGAATGAATATTGATTCTCAGTTGAAGTGGTGTGAATACACAAAGGTACTTGCAAACAGAATGTCATCAGCACATTATGCCCTTAGAATCCTATCATCAGCGTGTAACATGCAGAGTCTTTTAGCTACATACTGTTCATATGTACATTCAATTCTTAGCTATGGCAGCCTTTTTTGAGGAAAAATGCACAAAATATGAACTCAGTTTTCAATCTCCAGAAAAGAGCTATAAGAATAATAACCAAAAATAGTAGTCAAGCTCATTGTAAAGATGTGTTCAAAACACTGGGGATTTTAACTGGTCTGTGTGAATACATTCACCAGTCAGTTATACACAACAAAAATAACAATGGTAATTACTCACAAACAGCTCTCTCGATGACCATGGGACAAGAGCTAGACTCAACTTACATTTACCAAGAGAAAATAAATATAAAACTCAAAACAGTGTTTTCTACCAAGGAATGAAACTTTATAATAAATGACCAAAAGAGATTAAAGAAATTGCAAAAATATACTTATTTAAAAGGCAGCTAAAAAGTACCTGTTATGCAATACACTTTATACATTGAAGGAATACTTAAATTAAACAGAGTAGGGGTTTGGTAAAAAAAAAGGTTATACAAATAAATAATCATAATGATTATAAAACATCCAACAGTCCACATAACACTTTCGCACTGCTTTTTTTCCTTTTCTACAAAAACTCACTTGTGTGTGTGTGTGTGTGTGTGTGTGTGTGTGTACAGTGACTTATAGTGAGATATGAGTGAACAGTGTGGCATTACATTATGTAATAAGTTATTTGTAAAAGAAGTATTCTATACCAGGAGTAAATCTAATTACTGTCTCTAACTAGAAGTCTGTAAATGTATATGTATACGAATTTGATTATTTTCAATTGGTCTAAACTTATAAATACTTTGACATGTTCTATAGCCTTGTAAAAAGAGATCTACAAATGAACAAAGCTGCTGTTGCTACTACCACCACCACAACCACCACTACCACTACTACTACCCATCATTTCTAATTATGAATCAACTCGTGAAACTAGTCATTTCCTCCCCCCCCCCCCCCCCCTTGTAAATCTGTGTAAGTCGTCTCACTTTTGCGACTGATAAAGGCATATTGCAAAAAATGGTACATCTTGTTCTATAAGGGGGGTTGGGTTGTTGGGGCAAAGAGACCAAAAAGCGAGGTCATCGGTCTCATCAGATTAGGGAAGGAAGTCAGCTGTGCCCTTTCAAAGGGGCCACCCCGGCATTTTGCCGGAGCGATTTAGGGAAATCACGGAAAACCTAAATCAGGATGGCCGGACGTGGGATTGAACCATCGTCCTCCCGAATGCGAATCCTGTGTAATAAGCACTGTGCCACTGTGCTTGGTGTGTTCTATAAGTTTCACAGTTAGTTCTTGCCAACAGTTTAATTTCTCCCTTATTCACAGCCCAGCCCACATGAATGCAGAACTTTACGTATTTATAAACAACGTAAATTTCTAGTTTAACGTATCCTGCAGTTAAAAAAAACGTGACGTCCAGTTCTCCCCGTATGTGGTAAACGTTGTGGGTTTCTAACGTCAAGTTCGTCTCACTTGTTGTGAACGGAACGATCACGAAAGTTGGTAGAGAGCTCTTTCCGTCTTCGACACAGCGTGTGACGTCTCGTTTGCAAGGTCACTCACCAGCCCGTCCGGGTCGTCGTTGACGAGCGCGCGGCCGTCGTCGGTGATGACGCTGCCGTCGGCGGCGTGCAGCAGCACCAGCGCCGGGATGCCCTGGACGCGCAGCAGCGCCGCCAGCTCCCGGCGCGTCTCCGCCTCCTCGTAGGCCACCGCCAGCCACGGCATCGTCGACAGGTAGGACTCGAAGCTCTCGGCGCTCCTGTAAGGCAGCCGGGTCGAGCCTGAGCGTCGGTCACCAGCGGCCAGCACGAGAAGCGCTCTCATCAACGCCGCTCACTGGAGATCAATTTTCGTCTCACTAGGCGACCTTACGGGACTTGACCTTCTCGGTTATCTTCATGCACTACTGGCCATTAAAATTGCTACACCACGAAGATGACGTGCTACAGACGCGAAACTTAACCGACAGGAAGAAGATGCTGTGATATGCAAATGATTAGCTTTCCAGAGCATTCTCACAAGGTTGCCGCTGGTGGTGACACCTACAACATGCTAACACGAGGAAAGTTTCGAACCGACTTCTCATACACAAACAGCAGTTGACCGGTGTTGCCTGCTGAAACGTAGTTGTGATACCTCGTGTAAGGAGGAGAAATGCGTACCATCACGTTTCCGACTTTGCTAGTGGTCGGATTGTAGCCTATCGCAATTGCCTTTTATCATATCGCTACATTGCTGCTCGCGTTTGTAGAGATCCAATGACTGTTGGCAGAATATGGAATCGGTGGGTTCAGGAGTGTAATACGGAACGCCGTGCTGGATCCCTACGGCCTCGTATCACTAGCAGTCGAGATGACAGGCATCTTATCCACATGGCTGTAACGGATCGTGCAGCCACGTCTCGATCCCTGAGTCAACAGATGGGGACGTTTGCAAGACAACCACCATCTGCACGAACAGTTCGACGACGTTTGCAGCGTCATGGACTATCAGCTTGGAAGCCGTGGCTGCGGTTACCCTTGACGCTGCATCACAGACAGGAGCGCCTGCGATGGTGTACTCAACGAAGAACCTGGGTGCACGAATGACAAAACATCATTTTTTCGGTTCTGTTTACAGTATCATGATGGTCGCATCCGTCTTTGGCGAAATCGCGGTGAACGCACATTGGAAGCGCGTATTCATCATCGTCATACTAGCGTATCACCCGGCGTGATGGTATGGGGTGCCATTGGTTACACGTCTCGGTCACCTCTTGTTCGGATTGACGGCACTTTGAACAGTGGACGTTACATTTCAGATGTGATACGACCCGTGACTCTACCCTTCTTTCCATCTCTGCGAAACCCTACATTTCAGCAGGATAATGCACGACTGCATTTTGCAGGTCCTGTACAGAGCCTTTCTGGATACAGAAAATGTTCGACTGGTGCCCTGGCCAGCACATTCTCCAGATCTCTCACCAATTGAAAACGTCTGGTCAATGATGACCTAGCAACTGGCTCGTCACAATACAACCAGTCACTACTCTTGATGAACTGTGGTATCGTGTTGAAGCTGCATGGGCAGCTGTACCTGTACACGCCATCCAAGCTCTGTTTGACTCAATGCCCAGGCGTATCAAGGCCGTCATTACGGCCAGAGGTGGTTGTTACGGGTACTGATTTCTCAGGATCTATGCACCCAAATTGCGTGAAGATGTAACCACATGTCAGTTCTAGTATAATATATTTGTCCAATGAATACCCGTTTATCATCTGCGTTTCTTCTCGGTGTAGCAATTTTAATGGCCAGTAGTGTACTTTCAGGATTTGATGGCCAATGCCCTGGTATCGATATCATAAAGCAGCACGACAATGTCAACCCCAACAGAATTGTGATAAACACAGTGGCTGAATGAATTCAACTTCTTGGGAAATACCATGCCCTTCATAAACGAGGTACCAAAAAGTGAGAAATTCATTAATGAGGTGAATGAAAAGGTGAGAAAAGAAATCCCTAATAAAGTTTTGTGGAAACACCGTCCGTACTTCGTGGCAGCGAAACTTGGACAATAACTGCTGGAAATTACTATTTTTCTCCGCAAACGGGCGCATGTATCCGGCTATAGAACGACAGTCTGCCAGTGTGGACTTTCTAGTTCTTAGTTTCAAAACCAAGGCACGTTACCTTGTAAAGAACAATTGGTGTGTTGCTTTACAGCTGTTTGTACGCAGAAAATAGTTGCGTCTGCAAATAGAAATGGTACCTAAATAATTATTATACCTACATATTAGACTGAGAATCTGCGTTTTTTACCTAACATTCGAAACTATTCATGTTGTTGAGAATTAGTTCCGACCTGTATAATTTTGTTCGTTACTACAAAATAAGCCATTTTCTCAAGGTCTTCATACGTAGACCTCAGGTCATAATACATATTTGCTCATTTCAATTTGGTCTTCGATAGTAGAGTACTGAAATACCTGTTATTTCTACACTCTGACGAGCAATTAGAAACTTCTTAATGACAGCACTGCGGAATTATATGATTAAGAAGATTAGGAATTCTCATTTTTGACTAAAGATTGTTTTGCTGAGGTCGATGTAACTGACAGGTGAGCAATAAGAATGTTAAGAGGTTGTGCCACTAGTTACGAGAAGAGGATGTCTTTGTACAGTCAGTTTCTCTGACAGTGAAGATGTACATGCTGCAGAATATATGAATAAAAAGCCAGGTAGATTTGTGTTGCAACCAATGTCAGAAGTCAGGTGTTACAATGTCGGAAAACTACTAAATATCGTTGAGATAAGGAATGCCTCAAAATTCAAAATGGCTACAATTCCAAGATAAGAGACATGTGGTCAAATGTGAAATGTATTTATGTAGTGTGAAAAATAACTATTTTGAGGCTTATCATAAAATCTACCATAAAGAATTATTTACTGGAAATGGCAAATTGTTACTTGCCACAAATTATTGTGTGATTACTATTTACTTACATTTATCAAATTGCTTTAGAACATCAACAAAAACCTAAATTGGAGATCATATATTTCAGAAATATTAACTTTAATAATCCTATTTTCTGTGTGCATTAGCAGAGGGAGTTTACTGTCTCAAATAAAATATCTATTACGCTGAATAAAATGTTTTTATTGGTGAATGAGAAAAGAAAATATGTGGCAAGTATAAATGAACAGATTAAGTGGTATATAAATAGATGGAGAGATCATGTCACAAGAATGAATGAAATTAGAATTCTCAGAATAATAATTAAATTGCTATCGAACAATAGAAAAAACATCAATAATTAGACCATGAAAGAGGTGGAGAGAAAATAAATACTAACCACAGATGACTGAAGCACTGAGCAAAAGGGTGTATCTGGCAAATGCCAAACATTTGAAGAAAGAAGAAGTAGTAAGGCGCACTTCTGGAAAAACCTCAGAAAATTGGCCTTTGAGTATCTGAATATTTCCAAACGGTGTTATTTACAACACACCGCATCAGTTAAATTTATTTGATAATGAATATAAAAATTAAATGAAAGTTAAACAGGGTACTACTAGTGAGAATCGAATCAACGACTTAATGTTTACAAGACTTGTGCACTACACCCTCAACTGCTGGCGGCTCTGTTAAAATGCTTCAAATATTTTATACTTAATATCACTCTTTAAAGCAATTTTTTTCGAGTTTTTTTTTCAGTTGTGCGTCTAACCGCTTTAATAAACAGATGTTGCAGGAGATGACTTGAAAATACTGCAAGGAAATTCAAGAGAATCAAACTGTAAGGTTTCCTGGTTTGTTCAGAAAATGAACTCAACTCACAAATTCGTTGCATAATATATAACATTAAACTTGGATCAACTGAATGAGGTTCAGGGTTGACCTAAATTACCAGGCATGTTTAACAACAACACCAAATCAGCTATCAGTACTATTCTTGCTCTTTGACCACGGATATTTATCACATACGTCGTATGTATACAGCATTTATTATTTAAGGTTTCTTGTTGTCTGCACAGAGGCAAATAAGTGCAAAAAACCTCTCAGACTTCTCCAAGAAACCTGGCGTTGGCCTTGAATGCGAACAATTTGAAGGCGAGTACAAACTGTTGGCGACTGTGGCTTAATGATGGGCTTGCAGAATTTTGCTGAATGTAATGAAAATGCTCATACTGGTCAGCGATTTCCGTGCGGATGATAGTTTCGATAATTCTCGGGTTTAAAGCCATGTTTATTCAACACTTAAGAAACTATCGACACAGAGAATAGCTGAGCTGTACATTCGTATTGTTCGCTTAAAGTAGAGCTGCCGTCAACCTGATGGTTACTTTGCCCAACATAGTGATTTACTGGGCATGGTCCTCTTGGAGATGGTGTACGCTTGTCTTGTCACCTACATACAAATACATTTAAGCTACGTATTGGCCAATAAATGTGACTGCTTATTGACTTACGCCAGCGCACTTGCAGTTCACACAGCAGCTTAAACAAATGTTTGGTTGTTAAAAAGTGAATACTAATTGTGTAGTTACATCTATTCAAACCTTGAGAGAATTTTCGTAAGAGATGTTCAGTCATTATTAGCTGCTGCCGAAATTCATATGCTTAACTGTTCAATGCAAAGTGTTATAATTTGCTTATGTTACTTTTTCGCATTACGAGTCGTCTTCAAGAATTTTTATGGGAATAAGTATTGCACTTGTTACTTAATTCATCAACATTCTCCTTAACCTAACGTTATAGATTTAGGAAACTATTTCGAACTTTAGAAGTGTCGGAATGTTAACAACTTCTTTATTACTTACAGCTTTTCAACTAGCATTTGCGCTAAATCTGTTCCTTTAAGGCGTCACTAGTTGTGAACTGATGAGTGCAATTAAAAGTTTACTTGATCCGAGTTCATTTTTGAGCTAATCTAAGATCAGCTGCTTTACATAACTGGTACTTCGTGTGAGAAAACAAAGAAAGCCGGTAGTCTGCGAAATGATTCCCTGCGCGGACCAGTGCACTTAAGCCTGATATATGTTGGAGCTAACAGGCAGCAGCGTAAAAGTTCGGTATATGGATGCGAGCGAACAGTATTCAGTCGTGTACGGCTCAAATTCACTAGTGTTCTGTTGGCGGTCGCTCTATCAGTGAACCATCAAAGGAACTACACGTCCTCTCCGCTTTAGCATTAGCACTACAGAAAGCTTTCGTTTTCTATCTTTTGTTGTTGGCATGATTTGCGTGAGCGATGAAGTGATCAGAAGAGAATATATCTTAGATGACAAAAGAAGTGTGATTGGTAGAAAATTGCTGAAACAAGCGGGAATGTGTTGAATAACACAGGCATTTAATATCTTTTTATTAAAAAGGAATAGAACAATAAATTTTCTTGACAGTAAACAAGTTCGAATATTATCTGCCAGAATGAAAAATGCTCTTGTCGTGGCACAAAAAAAGGCGAATATGTCCTGTGCAGAGGTTGGGATTTAAAACAAGGCAACTAACTTTCTTGCTTATCTTGCAGCTTTAAAGACATTTATGTTAAATCAAAACATCTTGACATATTCGCACTTTTTTACTTGCCAGTATTAGTACCCATGTGATGTAGTGTAATGAATCGCGTGAAGCAAAAGTAACATGATACATAATGTCATGTCGTGCAATGTCTGACAACGTTTTATTACACACACATCAAAAAAAGTTTTGCATCACCCCAGTTTCCAGAACTCCTGAAGATAGACTTTGACTGTGAATATTGTATCACAGACACAGTCCCTTTGACTGTTCACAGATGTCACTAAACCTGCCTAAATATGTAAACAACCACGCTTGAGCAGAGTCTATTAGACGGAGGGGATCCGACAGCCATCAGTTCAAGCCATTCCACCTGGAAGGAAGTACATGGCTCGTGTTATCTGTATTTCAACCATGTCCAGACGGTGAATACCGCGTTTCGATCACGTCCGCATTGTTGCTTTGTGCCAGGAAGGGCTCTCAACCAGGAAAGTGTCCAGGCGTCTCGGAGTGAACCAAAGCGATGTTGTTCGAACATGGAGGAGGTAAAGAGAGACAGGAACTATCGATGACATGCCTCCCTCAGGCTACCCAAGGGCTACTACTGCAGTGGATGACCGCTGCCTACGGATTATAGGTCGGAGGAACCCTGATAGTAACTCCACCATGTTGAATAAGGCTTTCGTGCAGCCACAGGACGTCGTGTTACGATTCAAAACTGTGCGCAATACGCTGCATGATGCGCAACTTCTCTATCGACGTCCATGGCGAGATCCATCTTTGCAACCACGACACCATGCAGCACGGTACAGAAGGGCACAACAATATGCCGAATGGACTGCTCAGGATTGGAAGCACGTTCTTTTCACCGATGAGTGTCGCATATGGCTTCAATCAGATAATCGTCGGAGACTTGTTTGGAGGCAACCCGGTCAGGCTAAACGTCTTAGACACACATTCTAGCGAGTGTAGGAAAGTGGAGGTTCACTGCTATTTTGGGGGTGGCATTATGTGGGGCCGACGTAAGCCGCTGATGGTCATGGAAAGCGCCATAACGGCTGTACGATACGTGAATGCCATCCTCCGACCGACAGTGCAACCATATCTTCAGCATATTGGCTTGGCATTCGTCTTCATGGACAACAATTCGCGCCCCCTTCGTGTACATCTTGTGAATGACTTCCTTCAGGATAACGACATCGCTCAACTAATGTGGCCAGCATATTCTTCAGACAGGAACACTATCGAACATGCCTGGGTTAGATTGAAAAGGGCTGTTTATCGATGACGTGATCCACCAACCAATCTGAGGGATCTACTCCGAATCGGCGTTGAGGAGTGCGCCAATCTGGACAAACTGTGCCTTGATAAACTTGTGGATAGTATGCCACGACAGGGATGCATCAGTGCAAGAGGACGTGCTACTGGGTATTAGAAGTACTGGTGTGTACAGCAATCTGGACCACTACCTCTGAAGGTCTCGCTGTATGGTGGTACAACATGCAAAGTGTTTTTTTCATGAGCAATAACAATGGCGGAAATGATGTTTATGTGATCTCTATTCCAGTTTTCTGTACAAGTTCTGGAACTCTCGGTACCGAGGTGACGCAAAACCTTTTTTTGATGTGTGTAGCTTAGGATCCACACGCAATCACTCCGGTACAGTTGCTAATATACATGGACCTTCACTGTCGGATAGTTTCTATTATACACGCCTGGAAATTGAAATAAGAACACCGTGAATACATTGTCCCAGGAAGGGGAAACTTTATTGACACATTCCTGGGGTCAGGTACATCACATGATCACACTGACAGAACCACAGGCACATAGAAACAGGCAACAGAGCATGCACAATGTCGGCACTAGTACAGTGTATATCCACCTTTCGCAGCAATGCAGGCTGCTTTTCTCCCATGGAGACGATCGTAGAGATGCTGGATGTAGTCCTGTGGAACGGCTTGCCATGCCATTTCCACCTGGCGCCTCAGTTGGACCAGCGTTCGTGCTGGACGTGCAGACCGCGTGAGACGACGCTTCATCCAGTCCCAAACATGCTCAATGGGGGACAGATCCGGAGATCTTGCTGGCCAGGGTAGTTGACTTACACATTCTAGAGCACGTTGGGTGGCACGGGATACATGCGGACATGCATTGTCCTGTTGGAACAGCAAGTTCCCTTACCGGTCTAAGAATGGTAGAACGATGGGTTCGATGACGGTTTGGATGTACCGTGCACTATTCAGTGTCCCCTCGACGATCACCAGAGGTGTACGGCCAGTGTAGGAGATCGCTCCCCACACCATGATGCCGGGTGTTGGCCCTGTGTGCCTCGGTCGTATGCAGTCCTGATTGTGGCGCTCACCTGCACGGAGCCAAACACGCATACGACCATCATTGGCACCAAGGCAGAAGCGACTCTCATCGCTGAAGACGACACGTCTCCAATCGTCCCTCCATTCACGCCTGTCGCGACACCACTGGAGGCGGGCAGCACAATGTTGGGGCGTGAGCGGAAGACGGCCTAACGGTGTGCGGGACCGTAGCCCAGCTTCATGGAGACGGTTGCGAATGGTCCTCGCCGATACCCTAATTTGCTGGGAAGTGGCGGTGCGGTCCCCTACGGCACTGCGTTGGATCCTACGGTCTTGGCGTGCATCCGTGCGTCGCTGCGGTCTGGTCCCAGGTCGACGGGCACGTGCACCTTCCGCCGACCACTGGCGACAACATCGATGTACTGTGGAGACCTCACGCCCCACGTGTTGAGCAATTCGGCGGTACGTCCACCCGACCTCCCGCATGCCCACTATACGCCCTCGCTCAAAGTCCGTCAACTGCACATACGGTTCACGTCCACGCTGTCGCGGCATGCTACCAGTGTTAAAGACTACAATGGAGCTCCGTATGCCACGGCAAACTGGCTGACACTGACGCCGGCGTTGCACAAATGCTGCGCAGCTAGCGCCATTCGACGGCCAACACCGCAGTTCCTGGTGTGTCCGCTGTGCCGTGCGTGTGATCATTGCTTGTACAGCCCTCTCGCAGTGTCCGGAGCAAGTATGGTGGGTCTGACACACCGGTGTCAATGTGTTCTTTTTTCCATTTCCAGGAGTGTAGATGCATCCTATTCTCTAGAAGCAATTAAATTTGTGTCTGTTTCCTATAACATCCTTCGCCATACATGTAACGGGGGGGGGGGGGGGGAGTTTGGGAAAGAAATGGTCTCCTCGGGGAGGAGATCACCTCCCCTCCCCCACAAATCCAGAAATCAAAAAAATTATTTTACTCTCTGCCCTGGAACAAACCCAGCGCCAGAAATTATATGTCTCCCATAAAAACTGTTTCACCCATTACATAGATGCTCTTCGGTCATGTGATTTTATATATTGTTTACTATGGCTGGCGAATCTTCTGGATTTTGGGCACACAACCAGGAACTTTAGCCTATAAATTCCAATATGACGATGTGCCAGCACCTTGCAGCTAAGAGATGTCACTGCGCTGGGAAAGTAGGGTTAACTCGTAAAAGAGTGGGAATATTTCAAGATGTATTGATTAAACGTCTTTGAAGCTTCCAAATAAGTCGATAAGTTAGCTCCCTTCCTTTACATCCTTGATTCTGCCCAGCACATATTCGCTTTTTTCTGTGCTCCGATAGGAACATTAAAAAAAAAAAAATGTTCAAATGGCTCTGAGCCCTATGGGACTTAACTTCTGAGGTCATCGGTCCCCTAGAACTTAGAGCTACTCAAACCTTTCTAACCTAAGGACATCACAAACATACATGCCCGAGGCAGGATTCGAACCTGCGACCGTAGTGGTCTCACGGTTCCAGACTGAAGCGCCCAGAACAGCACGGCCACCCCGGCCGTCCCAACATTTTTCATTGTGGTTCCCATTACTTTACTATAATTCTGACACTAGACCTCTATAACTTGGCAGTCGATGTAGATATTTGTTGACTCGGCCGATGACTGATCAGGTATAGTTTTCTTTATTGTTTCTCAGACCTGGATGTTGCTTATATCGTGGCAGCGGGTAAAGCTGTCACAAAACAACAGGACGACCATTAGCTGCTGTATTTGCCTATCTTCTTAAAAAATTTAAACCGATTCGCTCATGTTTGAAGCATAGAAGTGGTGTGTGTAAAAAAACTCACAAATGCGTGTTTTTTGCACGTAAAATCCGAATGGAGCTAGGTTTTAAGAAAGCGGGTTTTCAAATTTATCGAAAGAATCCATTTTTTATTTTGTTCGCTTTAAACCGTTTCCGCGCATTCAGTTCACGTAAGAACGTAATTTACATGCTACACAACGGATTAAGATTATTGGATAAAAAAAATTCGTTTTGACATTATCCATTCATCTACATTCGTGCACAGTTTGAACTTATTCGTACAAATTTAAAGTGTAGAAGTGACACGCTTCAAAAACCTTCCAGAATTTTTTTTTTTTTTTTTGCATGTAAAATCCGGCGCATCAAAAAAGATCCATGGTATCGAAAACGCTTCTGTCAGCTTAGAAGTGAGAAGTGCAGGCAGCTGCAGGCAAAAACAATACTCATCTACAGAACTTCGACAACATTGAGGCATTGCCGTAGGGACATATACACTCCTGGAAATAGAAAAAAGAACACATTGACACCGGTGTGTCAGACCCACCATACTTGCTCCGGACACTGCGAGAGGGCTGTACAAGCAATGATCACACGCACGGCACAGCGGACACACCAGGAACTGCGGTGTTGGCCGTCGAATGACGCTAGCTGCGCAGCATTTGTGCACCGCCGGCGTCAGTGTCAGCCAGTTTGCCGTGGCATACGGAGCTCCATCGCAGTCTTTAACACTGGTAGCATGCCGCGACAGCGTGGACGTGAACCGTATGTGCAGTTGACGGACTTTGAGCGAGGGCGTATAGTGGGCATGCGAGAGGTCGGGTGGACGTACCGCCGAATTGCTCAACACTTGGGGCGTGAGGTCTCCACAGTACATCGATGTTGTCGCCAGTGGTCGGCGGAAGGTGCACGTGCCCGTCGACTTGGGACCAGACCGCAGCGACGCACGGATGCACGCCAAGACCGTAGGATCCTACGCAGTGCCGTAGGGGACCGCACCGCCACTTCCCAGCAAATTAGGGACACTGTTGCTCCTGGGGTATCGGCGAGGACCATTCGCAACCGTCTCCATGAAGCTGGGCTACGGTCCCGCACACCGTTAGGCCGTCTTCCGCTCACGCCCCAACATCGTGCAGCCCGCCTCCAGTGGTGTCGCGACAGGCGTGAATGGAGGGACGATTGGAGACGTGTCGTCTTCAGCGATGAGAGTCGCTTCTGCCTTGGTGCCAATGATGGTCGTATGCGTGTTTGGCTCCGTGCAGGTGAGCGCCACAATCAGGACTGCATACGACCGAGGCACACAGGGCCAACACCCGGCATCATGGTGTGGGGAGCGATCTCCTACACTGGCCGTACACCTCTGGTGATCGTCGAGGGGACACTGAATAGTGCACGGTACATCCAAACCGTCATCGAACCCATCGTTCTACCATTCCTAGACCGGCAAGGGAACTTGCTGTTCCAACAGGACAATGCACGCCCGCATGTATCCCGTGCCACCCAACGTGCTCTAGAAGGTGTAAGTCAACTACCCTGGCCAGCAAGATCTCCGGATCTGTCCCCCATTGAGCATGTTTGGGACTGGATGAAGCGTCGTCTCACGCGGTCTGCACGTCCAGCACGAACGCTGGTCCAACTGAGGCGCCAGGTGGAAATGGCATGGCAAGCCGTTCCACAGGACTACATCCAGCATCTCTATGATCGTCTCCATGGGAGAAAAGCAGCCTGCATTGCTGCGAAAGGTGGATATACACTGTACTAGTGCCGACATTGTGCATGCTCTGTTGCCTGTGTCTATGTGCCTGTGGTTCTGTCAGTGTGATCATGTGATGTATCTGACCCCAGGAATGTGTCAATAAAGTTTCCCCTTCCTGGGACAATGAATTCACGGTGTTCTTATTTCAATTTCCAGGAGTGTAGTTTTATGTGACTGGTTGAGGTGGATGCGCGAAGTGGCCGCGCTAAGCCAGCTGCAGATGTCAGAGAGGTTCTGTCATCTACACTACTGGCCATTAAAATTGCAACACCACGAAGATGACGTGCTACAGACGCGAAATTTAACCGACAGGAAGAAGATGCTGTGATATGCAAATGATTAGCTTTTCAGAGCATTCACACAAGGTTGGCGCCGCTAGCGACACCTACAACGTGCTGACATGAGGAAAGTTTCTAACCGATTTGTCATACACAAACAGCAGTTGACCAGCGTGGCCTGGTGAAACGTTGTTGTGATGCCTGGTGTAAGGAGGAGACATGCGTACCATCACGTTTCCGACTCTGATAAAGGTCGGATTGTAGCCTTTCGTGATTGCCGTTTATCGCATCGCAATATTGCTGCTCGCGTAGGTCGAGATCCAATGACTGTTAGCAGAATATGGAATCGGTGGGTTCAGGAGGGTAATATGGAACGCCGTGCTGGATTCCAACGGCCTCGTATCACTAGCACTCGAGATGACAGGCATCTTATCCGCATGGCTGTAGCGGATCGTGCAACCACGTCTCGATCCCTGAGTCAGCAGATGGGGATGTTTGCAAGTCAACAACCATCAGCACGAACAGTTCGACGACGTTTGCAGCAGCATGAACTATCAGCTCGGAGAACATGCCTACGGTTACCGTTGACGCTGCATCACAGACAGGAGCGCCTGCGATGGTGCACTCAACGACGAACCTGGGTGCACGAATGGCAAAACGTCATTTTTTCGGATGAATCCAGGCTCATGATGGCCGCATCCATGTTTGGCGACATCGTGGTGAACGCACATTGGAAGCTTGTATTCGTCATCGCCACACTGACGTATCACCCGGCGTGATGGTGTGGGGTGCCATTGGTTACACGTCTCGGTCACCTCTTGTTCGCATTGACGGCACTTTGAACAGCGGACGTTACATTTCAGATGTGATACGAACTGTGGTTCAAATGGCTCTGCGCACTATGGGACTCAACATCTGAGGTCATCAGTCCCCTAGAACTTATAACTACTTAAACCTAACTAAACTAAGGACATCACACACATCCATGCCCGAGGCAGGATTCGAACCTGCGACCGTAGCGGTCGCGCGGTTCCAGACTGAAGCGCCTAGAACCGCTCGGCCACACCGGCCGGCACGAACCGTGGCTCTACCGTTCATTCGATCTCTGCGAAACCCTACATTTCAGCAGGATAATGCACGACCGCATGTTGCAGGTCCTGTACGGGCCTTTCTGGATACAGAAAATGTTCCACTGCTGCTGTGGCCAGCGCATTCTCCAGATCTCTCACCAATTGAAATCGTCTGGTCAATGGTGGCCGAGCAACTGGCTCGCACAGTACGCCAGTCACTACTCTTGATGAACTGTGGTATCGTGTTGAAGCTGCATGGGCAGCTGCACCTGTACACGCCATCCAAGCTCTGTTTGACTCAATGCCCAGGCGTATCAAGGCCGTCATTACGGCCAGAGGTGGTTGTTCTGGGTACTGATTTCTCAGGGTCTATGCACCCAAATTGCGTGAAAATGTAATCACATGTCAGTTCTAGTATAATATATTTGTCCAATGAATACCCGTTTATCATCTGCATTTCTTCTTCGTGTAGCACTTTTTATGGCCAGTAGTGTAGTAACCAAGGAAGCCAGAATACGGTGCGCCCTGAGGTCGCATCACCCGACGAACCAAAGCGACGCCTCAGCGCCTGCCAGAACTGTACTTTTCGCCAACACTCAGCTGCGTGACTTCCGTTGTTGTATTATTACATCCAGGCCGCTATTTTCTTGCCTGCACGCTCCGCTCCCTATTGGCTCGCCGCGATTTCCCTGGGCAATTCCACTCCGTTGCGGTGACCAACGGCCACGGTCACACATTTGTTTGCTCCGTGAATTCGTTTGCAGTGAGAAACAAAACACGGGAGGCAGGTGACTTTTAGATGTCTGCACAACCCCCGTCGATGGTCACACTTCATTCAGTCAGTGGGAACAGAGCTGGTAAAGAATCCTAAATATCGACCCTTCTTAAGATTTAAAGTTTCATTGCTGCTCGACGAAAGATCCGTACCTAAAGACTGGGAAACTGGACAGGTCACACAAGCACTCAACAGAGGCAGTAGGAGTAATCCGATGAATGGTAGCTTTATATCGCTGACGTCGATTTGCAGTAGCAATTTGGAACATATACTGTGTTCGAACAATATGAATTATCTTTGAGGAAAACGATCTGTTGACACACAGTCAGCAAGGATTCACAAAACGTTTTGTCAAACACAACCAGCTATACATTTTTATAAAGTAATGAGTGCTATCGACATGGGATTTCAAGCTGGTCCCATATTTTTAGATCTCAAGCAGGCTTTTGACACCGTTCCGACTAGTAATCAAATTGCGTGCTTGTGGATTATCATCTCAGTTGTGTTACTAGATTCGTGCTTTGCTGTCGGAAAGGTCACACAGTTCGTAGTAACGACAGAAAGTCATCGAGCGAAACAGAAGTGGTTTCTGGCGTTCCCGAAGGTAGTGTTATAGGCCCTTTGCCATTCCTTGTATATACCGGGTTATCAAAAAGGCATTATAAATTTGAAAACTGAATAACTCACGGGATAATGTAGATAGAGAGGTACAAATGGACACATATGCTTGGAATGACATGGGGTTTTATTAGAACCAGAAAAATACAAACGTTCAAAAAATGTCCGACAGATGGCGCTTCATCTGATCAGAAGAGCAATAATCATCATAACAAAGTATGACAAAGCAAAGATGATGTTCTTTACAGGAAATGCTCAATATATCCACCATCATTCCTCAACAATAGCTGTAGTTGACGAATAATGTTGTGAACAGCACTGTAAAGCATGTCCGAGTTATGGTGAGGCATTGGCGTCGGATGTTGTCTTTCAGCATCCCTAGAGATGTCGGTCGATCAAGATACACTTGCGATTTCAGGTAACCCTAAAGCCAATAATCGCATGGACTGAGGTCTGGGGACCTGGGAGGCCAAGCATGACGAAAGTGGCGGCTGAGCGCACGAGCATCACCAAACGACGTGCGCAAGAGATCTTTCACGCGTCTAGCAATATGGCGTGGAGCGCCATCCTGCATAAACATCGTACGTTCCAGGAGGTGTTCATCAGCCAGGCTGGGGATGATGCGATTCTGTAACATATCTGCGTACCTCTCACCCGTCACGGTAGCAGTTTTGCCGTCCAGCGCCATCTGTCGGACATTTTGTGAACCTTTTTTTTTTGGTCTAATAAAACCCCATGTCATTCCAGTGGTGTGTGTCAATTTTTACCTGGCTATCTACATTATTCCGTGGTTTATCAAGTTTTCAAATTTATACTGACTTTTTGATCACCCTGTATATATTAACGATTTGGGAGACAATCTCTGCATCTGTCTTAGGTTGTTTATAGATGATGCTGACGTTCACCGTCTAGTCGTCAAAAGAAGATCAAAACAAATTGCAGAACGATTTAGAAAAGATATCTGTATGTGCAGAACGATTTAGAAAAGATATCTATATGGTACTAAAATAATGAAAATGGTGAGATCATCCACATGAACACAAAAAAAAATCAGTTAAGTTTCGTTTACACGATATATAACAAAAATTTAAAGGTTGTCAGTTCGACTAAGTACATAGGAATTACAATTACTTACAAATTAAATTGGAATGACTAAGTAGAAAATATTTTACGGTAGACAATCCAAAGATTACGTTTTGTTGGCAGCACACCTAGAGAATAAAGTAAGAGAAATCAAAGGTCGCACGGAAAGATCTGAGGGTTTTTTTTCCGCTCACGTTTGGAGAGTGGAACAGTAGAGAGGTAGCTTAAAGGTGGTTCGATGAACCCTCTGCCACACATTTAATTGTGAATTGCAGAGTAATAACATGAATGTGGGTGTAGAAGATGCAACAGATCTACTAAAGAGGCTGCCTATACTACGCTTGTTCGTCCTTTGCTAGAGTATTGCTATGTTGAACATGTTCGTTACCAGATGGGATTAACGGAGTTTGATTTCAAACACGTACCCGAATCGTAGGATAATAGTTGGTGGTGACTTTAATTTACCCTCTATATGTTGGCGAAAATGCATGTTTAATTCCGGAGGTGCGCATAAAATATCATCCGAAATTGTGCTCAACGCATTCAATGAAAATTATTTCGATCAGTTAGTTCATGAGCCCACGTGAATAATATACGGTTGTGAAAACACACTTGATCTCTTAGCAACAAATAATCCTGAGTTAATAACGAGCATCAAAACCGATTCAGGGATAATTGAATACAGAGTTGTCGTAGCGAAATAGAATATTTCAGTCCCCTAATCCTCCAAAAATAAGCGAAAAATATACCTATTCAAAAAGCAGATAAAAATTCGCTTGACGCCTTCCTGAGAGACAATCTCCACTCAATCCAAATTAATAATATAAGTTAGACCAGATGTGGCCTAAATTCAAAGAAATACTATCGGCAGCAATTGAGAGATTTATAACCAAATAAATTAACAAACGACGGAGCTGATCCTCCTTGGTATACAAAACGGGTTAGAACACTGTTGCAGAAACAATGAGACAAACATGCCAAATTTAAACAGACGCAAAATCCCCAAAATGGTTCAAATGGCTCTGAGCACTATGGGACTTAACATCTTAGGTCATCAGTCCCCTAGAACTTAGAACTACTTAAACCTAACTAACCTAAGGACATCACACAACACCCAGCCATCACGAGGCAGAGAAAATCCCTGACCCCGCCGGGAATCGAACCCGGGAACCCGGGCGTGGGAAGCGAGAACGCTACCGCACGACCACGGGATGCGGGCGCAAAATCCCCAAGATTGGCGATCTCTTACAGAAGCTCGAAATTTAGCGCGGACTTCAACGCGAGATGCTTATAATAGTTTCCACAACGAAACTTCGTCTCGAAACCTGGCAGAAAATCCAAAGAAATTCTGGTCGTAAGTGAAGTATGTTAGCGCCAAGAAACATTCAATGCCTTCTCTACGTGATAGCAATGGAGATACTATCGAAGACAGTGCTGCCAAAGTAGTGACTAAACACAGCCTTCCGAACGGCCTTCACGAAATAAGACGAAGTAAATATTCGAGAATTCGAATCGAGAACAGCTGCCAACATGAGTAACGTGGAAGTAAATATCCTCGGAGTAGTGAAGCAACTTAAATCACTTAATAAGAGCAAGTCTTATGGGCCACACTGTATACCAATTAGGTTCCTTTCGGAGTATGCTGATGCATTAGCTCCACACTTAACTATCATACACAACCGTTCACTCGATGACAGGTCCGTAACCAAAGACTGAAAAGTCACACAGGTCACACCAATATTGAAAAGGTAGTAAGAGTAATCCACTAAATTACAGGCCCATGGCGTTAGCGTCGATATGCAGCAGGATTTTGGAACGTATTTTGTATTCAAACATTATAAATTACCTCGGAGGAAACTGTCTATTGGCCAACGCCCTGACGCAGTGGTAACATCGGTTCCCGACAGATCACCGAAGTTAAGCGCTATCGGGCTGGGGAAGCACATGGATGGGTGACCATCCGGTCTGCCGAGCGCTGTTGGCGAGACGGGTGCCCTCAGGCCTTGTGAGGCAAACTGAGGGCTACTTGATTGAGAAGTAGCGGTTCCGGTCTCGGAAACTGACATACGGCCGTGAGAGCAGTGTGCTGACTACATGCCCCTCCATGTACGCATCCAGTGAGGCATATGAGCTGAGGATGACACGGCGGCCGCTCAGTACTGGCCTGTGCGAGAGGAGAGTTAAACTGTCTATTTAAACACAGTCAATATGGGTTTAGAAAACATCGTTCCTGTGAAACACAACTAGCTCTTTATTCACATGAAGCGTTGAGTGCTATTGACAAGGGATTTCAGATCGATTCCGTATTTCTGGATTTCCGGAATGCTTTTGGCACTGTACCACACAGGCGCAGGCGGCTTCTAGTGAAATGCCTTGCTTATGGAATGTCGTCTCAGTTTTGTGGCTGGATTTATGATTTCCTGTCAGAGAGGTCACAGTTCGACGTAAATGACGGAAAGTCATCGAGTAAAACAGAAGTGATTTCTAGCGTTCCCCAAAGTAGTGTTATAGGCCCTTTTGCTGTTCCTTATCTATATAAACGATTTGGGAGACAATCTGAGCAGCCGTCTTAGCTTGTTTGGCGATGACACTATCGTTTATCGACTAATAAAGTCATCAGAAGATCAGAACAAATTGCAAAACGATTTAGAAAAGATGTCTGAATAGTGCGAAAATTGGAAGTTCACCCTAAATAACGAAAAGTGTGAGGCCATCCACACGAGCGCTAAAAGGAATTCGTTAAACTTCGTTTACACGATAAATCAGTCTAATCTGAAAGTCGTAAATTCAACTAGGTATAACAATTACGAACAACTTAAATTGGAAGGAACACATAGAAAATGTTATGGGGAAGGCGAACCAAAGACTGCGTTTTATTGGCAGGACACTTAGAAGATGTAACAGATCTGCTAAGGAGACTGCCTTCAGTACACTACGCTTGTCCGTCCTCCTTTAGAATACTGCTGCGCGGTGTAGGATCTTTACCAGATAAGACTGACAGAGTACATCGAAAAAGTTCAAAGAAGGGCAGCATGTTTTGTACTATCGCGAAATATGGGAGAGAGTGTCCAAGAAATGATACCTCCTCCGAATGCGAAAATATTTTGTTTATACCGACCTACATAGGGAGAAACGACCACCACGATAAAATAAGGGAAATGAGAGCTCGCACGGTAAGATACGGTGTTCGTCCTTCCCGCACGCTATACGAGATTGCAATAATATAGAATTGTGAAGGTGGTTCCATGAACTCTCTGCCAGGCACTTAAATGTGAGTTTCAGGGTATCCATGTATATGTTGACAGAGAACATCGAAAAAGTTCAAAAGAGGACAGCTCGTTTTGTATAAGTGAGAGACTGCCACAAATACGATAAAATACGAGTAAATCTTCTCATGAAATTTCAATCTGCAACGTTCTCTACCAAATGCGAAAATTTTTTTCTGACGCCTACCGACATAAGGGAGAAATTATCATTGTAATAAAATAAGAGAAATGAGAGTTCGCACCTAAAGATTTTCCCGCGTGTTGTAAGACAGTGTAACGTAGAGAAATGTTTGAAAGTGGTACTATGAACCCTCTGCCAGGCGTTTAATTGTGAACTGTAGATCAACCATGCACATGTAGATGTAGATCTTCCTGGAAAATGAAGATGGTACAATTCTTGATTTCGCGTATATTTCTTCCTTTTTAACTCTTAAATTAACAGTTTTTTTTCCATAAAGTATTTTTTAAAGATGAACTTTAAACATTTTAAAGATGTTAGGAGGACTAACGAAAAATACAATTTTATTTTACGTAAAATACTTTTTATTGGCAGCCAAAAGTTGGTACTTTTGATAAACAGGACAATAGGCTCTACATTTGAATAGAGTTGTACCAGTAAACAAGTTTTGGTCATATTTATTACAAGAAAATATTTATCAGACGACTGGAAGTGTGCGTTATTTATTATGTTCCCACTTTTAGATCGTCGTCCAGCCATTGTTTTAAAGCACCAGTGCCTAAATGCAGATTTTGTCTATGTACGCTCGGACTAAGAAATTCCTGTTCTTGGACCGCCAGAAAGGGTTTCTGAGAATCCTAGAGAACCCTCAGTTAGGGATGATAAACCATTCACCTCGAGAAGTGCCCGACTCTCTACATAGACTCAGTTTCGAAAAAAGTGATAGCAGGTGCGTTTATGAAACTTTTTCTGGCAGGTTAAAGCTGTGTGCCAGACCGTGACTCGAACTCGGGACCTTTGCCTTTCGCGGGCAAGTGCTCTAGCAACTGACCTACCCACACACGACTCACGGCCCCTCCTCACAACTATAATTTCGCCAGTACCTCGTCTCCTACCTTCCAAACTTCGCAGAAGCTCTCCCCCAGGCTGTGGATAAGGCATGTCTCTGCTATATCCTTTCTTCCAGGAGTGCTAGTTCTGCAAGGTATGCAGGAGACCTTCCTGCGAAGTTTGGAAGATAGGAGACAAGGTACTGGCGGAATTAAGGCTGTGAGGACGGGTCGTGAGTCGTGCTTGGGTAGCTCAGTTGGAGCCAGCACGATAGCTCAGCGTGTTGTGTCAGAGGGTTAGCCACTCTCTGTAATAAAAAAATAAATAAATAAAAAAATAAATAAAAAAAACTGAGTGAATGGATCAATAACGAACTTCAACGGGCGTCAGGGGACGTCCGCCACGATCAACTGCAACGAACTATAACGAACAAAATGAGATTACGAAATATAAAAAAAAAGTTGGTAGAGCACTTGCACGAGAAAGTCAAAGGTCCCGAGTTCGAGTCTATGTCTGGCACACAGTTTTAATTTGTCAGGAAAAGCTTCATATCAGCGCACACTCCGCTACAGAGTGAAAATTTCATTCAGGTGCGTTTATGATTTTAAACTTCACAGCACTTTTTGAAGATATTCAGTTTGAAATAGTGGTAAAGGACAAAGATAAAACGACATGGCAGTCTTTTATAAAAGTCTCTAATGGTTTTCTGGGAAAATTATAGGCAGCAGGACTGAAAGAACGTACGAGTCATGTGATGTTCTGGAACGAACAAGTGCAATACAAGTTAGAACTAAAAATACAAATTGTATTGAGCACAGCGGTTGACACGGAGGGAGCTCTTGCGGCAGGATGTGTCAGGCACAAAAGCAAACGTATTACTGCCAGGTTGAGCGCCCGTTGCTTATCATGAAAAGCGGCGCTCCTGCAACATGGTAACACAGACAGGACTAAGAGAGAAGCTCGCAAGGCAGCTGATATTTCTTTAAACTTCTTTATCTTGTTGTTGTTGTTGTTGTTGTTGTGGTCTTCAGTCATGAGACGGGTTTGATGCAGCTCTCCATGCTACTCTGTCCTGTGCAAGCTTCTTCATCTCCCAGTACCTACTGAAACCTACATCCTTCTGTATCTGTTTAGTGTATTCATCTCTTGGTCTCCCTCTACGTTTTTACCCTCCACGCTGCTCTCCAGTACTATACTGGTGATGCCTCAGAACATGTCCTACCAACCGATCCCTTCTTCTAGTCGCCTCTACTCCCCGATCCTATTCAATACCTCCTCATTAGTTTTATGATCAACCCATCTAATCTTCAGCACTCTTCTGTAGCACCACATTTCGAAAGCTTCTATTTTCTTCCTATCCATACGAGTTATCGTCAATGTTTTACTTCCATACAAATACTTTCAGAAACGACTTTCTGACACTTAAATCAATACTCGATGTTAACAAATTTCTCTTTTTCAGAAATGCTATCCTTGCCATTGCCAGTCTACATTGTATATCCTCTCTACTTCGACTATCATCAGTTATTTTCCTCCCCAAATAGCAAAACTACGTTACTACTTTAAGTGTCTCATTTCGTAATCTAATTCCCTCAGCATCACCTGATTTAATACGACTACATTCCATTATCCTCGTATTGCTTTTGTTGATGTTCATCTTCAGTATTGCCTCACGCGTTCCTATATTTCTACGGAATCCAAACTGATCTTCCACAAGGTCGGCTTCTACCAGTTTTTCCATTTGCCTGTAAAGAATTCGCGTTAGTATTTTGCATCCGTGACGTATTAAACTGATTTCTGTGGGATTGGAATTATTATACTCTTCTTCAAGTCTGAGGGTATTTCGCCTGTCTCATACATCTTGCTCACCAGATGGTAGAGTTTTGTCAGGACTGGCTCTCCCAAGGCCGTCAGTAGTTCTAATGGAATCTTGCCTACTCCCGGGGCCTTGTTTCGACTCAGGTCTTTCAGTGCTCTGTCAAACTCTTCACGCAGTTTCGTATCTCTCGTTTCATCTTCATCTACATTCTCTTCCATTTCTATAATATTGTCCTCAAGTACATCGCCCTTGTATACACCCTCTATATACTCCTTCCACCTTTCTTCTTTCCCTTCTTTGCTTAGAACTGGGTTTCCATCTGAGATCTTGATATTTATACAAGTGGTTCTCTTTTCTCCAAAGGTCTCTTTAATTTTCCTGTAGGCAGTACCTATTTTACCCCGCGTGAGATAAGCCTCTACATTCTTTCATTTGTCCTCTAGCCATCCCTGTTAAGCCATTTTGCACTTCCTGTCGATCTCATTTTTGAGACGTTTGTATTCCTTTTTGCCTGCATTTTTATATTTCCTCCTTTAATCAATAAAGTCAATATTTCTTCTGTTACCCAAGGATTTCTACTAGCGTTCGTCTTTTTACCTACTTGATCCTCTGCTGCCTTCACTACTTCACCCCTCAAAGCTACCTATTCTTCTTCTACTTTATTTCATCCCCCATTCCTGTCAATTTTTCCCTTATGCTCTCCCTGAAACTCTGTACAACCTCTGGTTCTTTCAGTTTATCCAGGTCCCATCTCCTTAATTACCCACCTTTTTGCAGTTTCTTCAGTTTTAATCTACAGTTCGTAACCAACAGATTGTGTTCAGAGTCCACATCTGCCCCTGGAAACGTCTTGCTGTTTAAAACCTGGTTCCTAAATCTCTGTCTTACCGTTATATAATCAAAAGTACCAACTTTTGGCTGCCAATAAAAAGTATTTTACGTAAAATAAAATTGTATTTTTCGTTAGTCTTCCTAACATCTTTAAAATGTTTAAAGTTCATCTTTAAAAAATACTTTATGGAAAAAAACTGTTAATTTAAGAGTTAAAAAGGAAGAAATATACGCGAAATCAAGAATTGTATCATCTTCATTTCTACATGTGCATGGTTGATCTACAGTTCACAATTAAACGCCTGGCAGAGGGTTCATAGTACCACTTTCACACATTTCTCCACAGAATGGCGATGTTCTTTCAACATGATGGATGTCCGGCACATAGCTCGCGTGCGGTAGAAGCGGTATTGAATTGCATATTTCATGACAGGCGGATTGGTCGTCGAAGCACCATACCATGGCCCGCACCTTCACCGGATCTGACGCTCTCGAGTTTCTTTCTGTGGGGAAAGTTGAGGGATATTTGCTGTCGTGATCCACCGACAACACCTGGCAACATGCATCAGCGCATTGTCAATGCATGGGCGAACATTACGGGTGGCGAACTACTCGCTGTTGAGAGGAATGTCGTTACACGTATTGCCAAATGCATTGAGGTAGAAGGACATCATTTTGAGCATTTATTGAATTAATGTGATATTTACAGGTAATCAAGCTGTAACAGCATGTGTTGTCAGAAATGTTAAGTTCACTAAGGTACATGTATCACATTGGAACAACCGAAATAGAATGTTCAAACGTACCTACGTTCTGTACTTTAATTTAAAAAAAAAAACAACGTACCTGTTACCAACTGTTCGTCTAAAATAGTGAGCCATATGTTTGTGACTATTACAGCGCCATCTATCACAAAGCGAAAAAAGTGGTCCAACTAAAACATTCATATTTCTTTACGTACTACACGAACATGTAATAAAAAATGGGGTTCCTATTTAAGAAAACGCAGTTGATACCCGTTTGACCTATGGCAGCGCCATCTACAGGGCCAACCATAGCGCCATCTGGTTTCCTCCAAGCTAGACAAGTTTCGTGATTTATAGTTTTTTCGTTTGACGCTTATTTCGTGAGATATTTGGCCCGGTCACCATCAATGGACCACTCCGTACAGAATGTATGTACACGTCTTGCTATATCATGGTATATTCACTCAAAAACGAAAACTTCCGGCGCATTACAGCGTCATCAGCAAACACTCGCAAGCTGCTGTTGACCCCCTCCGTCAGATCGTTTGTGTATATGGAGAATAGTAGCGGTCCTATCACACTTCCCTGGGACTCTCCAGACCGTACCTTTGTCTTCGATGAACACTCGCCCTACAAAGCCGTCGCCCCATTCACACGTCTGAGAACCTAATACATAAACGCCGCATAACATTCAACATTTCAAAATTTATAGAATAGTATGACTAACATGTGTGGAAAAATAGGAGGGGCGTTCAATAAGTAATGGAACACATTTTTTTCTGAAAGCAGTTTGGTTTCATTCATAATTCCAATACGTCATATTCTTCCCCACCCTTTTGGCTATGAACCCTATTTTTCAACGTAATCTCCGATCAGTCCGACGGAATTACCCCACCTAACTGCGAGGGCCTGTATGTCCGCATGGTACCACTCGACTGGTCCATATCAGAGCCAACGTCTTGCTTCATCAGCGCTTCTCTTGGAGCGCTTTCTTCATTTGGTCAAACGGATGCAGGTCGGAATGTGCGAGATCCGGACTGTAGGGTGGATGAGGGAGGAAAGTCCAACGAAGTTTTATGAGCTCCTTTCGGTTGTGCACAATTGTGTGAGGAGAAGAAGGAAAGTTTGCATTTTGTGTCTACGAACACGCTGGAGTCTTTTCTTCAGTTCCCTCAAGGTAGCGCAGTACACTTGAGAACTTATCGTTGTACCATTAGGGAGAACACCAAACAGAATAACCCCTTCAGAGTTCCAGAAGACCATCGCCATAACATTACCGGCTGAGTGTGCGGCTTTGAACTTTTTCTTTGGAGGAGAGGTGGTTGAATGGCTCTGAGTACTATGGGACTTAACTTCTGAGGTGATCAGTTCCCTAGAAGTTAGAACTACTTAAACCTAACTAACCTAAGGACATCACACACATCCATGCCCGAGGCAGGACTCGAACCTGCAACCGTAGCGCTCGTGCGGTTCCAGACTGTAGCGCCTAGAACCGCTCGGCCACACGGTCGGCGGAGAGGTGGTGTGCCGCCACTCCATTAACCACGGTTCTGCTTCTAGTTCTAAGGATTAAGCCCATGTTTGATCGCCTGTGACGATGTTCGACAAAAGATGGTTACGACCAGCCTCGTAACACGCAAGCAATTCGGAGCAGACGGGCCTTCGTTGCTCTTTATGGTCTTCTGTTAGGCGGCGAGGAACTTAGCGCGCACACAGCTTTCAGTACCCCAACTGGTGGACAAGTGTGTAAGCACTACCAAAAGAGATCTCCAGCTATGGAGCGAGGTGTTTGTGAGCCGTCGATCACCTCTAATGAGAGTGTCCGCACGTTCCAGTTATGTGCGGCGGGCCGGTACGCGGGAGGTCGGACCGACTTGCAGGACTTTGCTCCGATAATGACAGACGTATCGCCCAACGATTCATCGTGCTTTTGTTCTCTGCCAGGTCTCCGAAGACATTATGCAGGCACTTGTGAATATCCCTGATGCTCTGGTTTTGCGCCAAAAGAAAGTCAGTGACAGCTCTCTGCCAAAAATGCAGCTCTGTTACAGATGACAGTCTGAAGGATACGTCTAGCGCCGCCACCTATTGGAACTTCATCAGACTGTAGGGTCTGAAGCAGGAATATTCCAACATGTCTCAAAACAAACTTCCTGGCAAATTAAAACTGTGTGCCGGACCGAGACTCGAACTCGGGACCTTTGCCTTTCTGGGCAAGTGCTCTACCATCTGAAATACCCAAGCACGACCCACGCCCCGTTCCACAGCTCTACTTCTGCCAGTACCTCGTCTCCTACCTTCCAAACTATACAGTAGCTCTCCTACGAACCTTGCAGTACTAGCACCCTGAAAGAAAGGATATTGCGGAGACATGCTTGGGTATCTCAGATAGTAGAGCATTCCCACGAGAGGCAAAGGTCCCGAGTTCGAGTCTCGGTCCGGCACACAGTTTCAATCTGCCAGGAAGTTTCATATCAGCGCACACTCCGATGCAGTGTAGAAATCTCATTCTGGAAACATCCCCTAGGCTGTGGCTAAGCCATGTCTCCGCAATATCCTTTCTTTCAGGAGTGCTAGTTCTGCAAGGTTCGCAGGAGAGCTTCTGTAAAGTTTGGAAGGTAGGAGACGAGGTACTGGCAGAAGTAAAGTTGTGAGGACGGGGCGTGAGTCGTGCTTGGTAGAGCACACAGTTTTAATCTGCCAGCTTCATATTAGCGCACATTCCGCAATTTTTAACCGAAATTGGTAGAGGAAAAATTGTGTTACTTATTGAAAGCCCGTCTTACAATACTATGCTCACGAAGGTGAAAGGGGGAGAGGAATCAATGTAGTAGAGGCATCACTGGAGAGTGAAAGTGTGAAGAGGAGGGAAAAGAGGGATGGTTAATGGTCTTTTAAAGTGGAATAGCAATCCGTACCTCACGGGAAAGAACGGAAATATGAGTCTCTTCGATACTCGGCCCTAACAAGCAAAGAGACAGCAGCGAGCGCGAGAGCAGGGCGAGGTAACGTGCAAAGTGGGGCGCGAGTGCAAGAAGGGCCGGAGCTCACCTCTGCCCGCTCCCGCCCTTCGGCCCTTTGTGCTGGGCTCAGCAGCCGCGGGGCGAGAGTCCCACCGCTGACTGGCCGTTTCTCTTTCTCTTCTTCCTCCTCTTCCTCTTCCTCTGCTGAAGAGCGTCACTGCCGGAACCACAGATCTTTTAAAGGGATTCTTCGTCTTCTCATTTCTGGTTTCAAGAACATTTCAAACATATGCAGCGAGTGGAATTAACAGTGACTGTGGCCCCATTTTCTTCGAAAAAATATTGCCCAGTACTGTCACACGACACAGAATCACACCGAACTGTTACTTTTACATAGTGTAAAGGACACTGATGCATATGGTGTGGACGCTCAGAAGCAGTGTAAAGCAGGTTCAAAAATGGTTCAAATTGCTCTGAGCACTACGCGACTTAACTTCTGAGGTCATCAGTCGCCTAGAACTTAGAACTAATTAAACCTAACGAACGTAAGGACATCACAGACACCCATGCCCGAGGCAGGACTCGAACCTGCGACCGTAGCGGTCCCTCCGTTCCAGACAGTAGCGCTTGGAACCGCACGGCCACTCCGGCCGGCTAACGCAGGTTCTGTTTATCGACGGTCCCATTTAAATGTAAATGAGCCTCATCGCTCATCAACAAAATCACTTTATCACTCAAAATCACTCGGATTCTTCGTGTACAGCAAAATCAGTTGGCTTCAGTTGTTAAATAATAATGAGTATGTACAGATGGAATTCTGATGCATGCAAAATTCGTCTAACCGTTTCACGATTGATTGCTAGGTCCCTAGCATGACGTCTATGTGACTGTCCTGAACTTCTTACTATCGCTTCCCACACTCTTACAACGTTTTCTGGCGTCGTTACACTGCGTCTCGGGCCTTCTTATCCATTACCTTCTCAGCTGATCTGAAGTGTTCCACCTATCAGAGGGTTGTGTTACGACTCGGAACAACTACGTGTCGACCGAGAATGAATTGTACACGAAACATTCGCTGCTTATCTCTAACAGACTCCTCATTTCTAGCAAATCTGTCGTAGAGCAAATTATGTTGCAAGTCCCGCTGCTCCGTTCTAACAGAAATGGCGTCCTGTGTGGACAAGAGCTACTCCCAGCACCATCTTTTCCCACCACCGTGCTCTCAATAACAAGCACTTCAAAACTGTCCGTCTGCCACGTGTCACCGTGTAGCTGGGAGTTAATGAAATATTTTCGCATTCGAACGAGAAAGTTGGTGATTTGCATTTCCTGAAAAGCTCTCGTTGCAAGGAAAAACACCTTTCTTTTAATGATTGGAACCTCAACATCCGTCACTTGGCTCTCCTCTTTAGTGTGAAAACAAAACGAACTGCCCTTCTTTACGATTTTCCATATCCTCCATGAACCCTATCTGGTAAGAATGACAGATCGCGCACCAGTACTCCGGAAGAAGACGTACGTGCATATTGTATGCAGTCCGTTTAACAGATTTCTTGCATCTTCTAAGCGTTCTGCCAATAAAACTGAGTCTTCGTTTCACCCTCCCACCCCTCACCCCCAACTAGCAATATGGTTCAAATGGCTCTGAGCACTATGGGTCGTCGATTTAAGTAAATACCTACGTCTTACAATTATGACTAATTTAAATTGGAACCATCACATAGAAAATATTGCTGGTTGGCCCGGCCTGGGTAGCCGAGCGGTTCTAGGCGCTACAGTCTACAACCGCGCGACCGCTACGGTCGCAGGTTCGCATCCTGCCTCGGGCATGGATGTATGTGATGTCCTTAGGTTAGTTCTAAGTTCTAGGGGACTGATGACCTCAGAAGTCCCATAGTGCTCAGAGCCATTTGAAGCATTTGAATGCGAGTACGAAGGAAGTCGTAGCTGGGGCCGTGGTTTTAGCAACTGCATGCAGTTAACATTCCACCGCTATGGGCGCCTTTCATAAAACAACTGAACACAAAATGGAAAAACTAGGAATAAATGTTTGTCTCAGCTTCACGCACCCACGTAATGACTGCACACTACGCAAAACTACAATAAAAAAGGCTGCTTTCAAATAAAATCACTGTAAATTAAAGAATTGTTCACTGAGTTATAAACACAGTATATTCTTCAGACAATATTACAACCAGTGGACAAATTATTCAGGATTCTAATACACCATATTATTCCCGCACTTTTTTGACTACAAAACACTATTTTTCAACAGTCTCCGTTGAATGTGATTGGCTTACTTCACTGGGAGGTCCTGTATCCCCACATGGTACCACTCTACATATCGACGTGGGGGCCAAAGTTATGCTACACTAGTAACCTCCCTACTATCCACGTACTACATGCTGCGGAGTGATCCTTCATTGGGCCAAACGCACGCAGATCGGAAGGTGCGAGATCTGGGCTGTAGGGTGGATGACGAACAACAGTCCAACGAAATTTTGTGGGCTCCTCAGCGGCGCGCAGAGTCGTGTAAGTACTTGCGCTGTCATGAGGAAGAAGAAGTTCGTTTCTTCAATTTCCTGAGGGCAGTACAATACACCGCAGAGGTGGTCATTGCACCATGACGGAGGACATCAAACAGAATAAACCCTTCAGAGTCTCAGAATCCGTCACCATTTCAGCGGCGAAGGGTTCGGCTTTGAACAAATGGTTCAAATGGCTCTGAGCACTATGGGAATTTAAATGTGAGGTCCCCTAGACTTAGAACTACGTAAACCTAACTGACTTAAGGACATCACACACATCCATATCCGAGGCAGAATTCGAACCTGCGGCCGTAGCAGCAACGCGGTTCGTGACTGAAGCGTCTAGAACCGCTCGGCCACGACGGCCGGAGGTGCGGGTTTGAATTTTTGCTTTGGGGAAGTGGTGTGGCGTCATTCAACGGATTGCCGTTTTGTTTCCGGTACAAAGTGATGAACCCATTTTTCGTCGCCTGTGACGATATTCGAAAAGAAAAATTGTCACCGTGAGCCTGATAACGCGCAAGGAATTCTGCACAAAAAGTCCTTCATTGCTCTTTATGAACTGCTATTATGCGGCGAGGAACTCACTCGCAGGAGACACGCGCCTTTGAGTGTGCCAGCACTACTAACAGAGACGGCTAGTCGTGTAGCGAGGTGTTTGATTGTGATTCATTGATCACCTAGAATGAGAGTGTCCACACGTTCCAACATTGCAGGAGTCACAACCGTAAGCGGCCGGCCAGCACACGGGAGATCGGACAGATTTGTGCGACCTTGTTGCAATTATGACACACCGCGCTATTATTCACTGCCAGGTCTCTGTATGCCTTCTGCAAGCACTTACGAATAACTGCGATGCTCTGGTTTTCTTCCAAAATAAAGGCAGTGACAGCTCTCTGATTTGAATGCGCCCCCGTTACAGACGCCATTTTGAAGGCTACTTATAGCGCCGCCACGTATAGGAAATACATGAAACTATAGAGCTGAAGCGGGAACATTCCACTGTCCGACAACAAATTCTGCTTTTAGTCAACCAAAAAAAGAGTCTTGCATTACTTATCGAGCGCCCGTCGTGGTTGGCACGTACGCCGAGTCGGCACCAGCATGGCGGCGGCCGCTCTGTGCGGGCGGCATAAACAAAGAGGGCGCGGAACTGGCCGCGCCTTCCCGGCTGCTGCCGTGCTCTAATAAGGCGGATGGATGGGTCGCTCCGCAATATCCGGCGCGGAGCCGGCACTCCTAGGGACGCCGGGGAGGGCTGCATTCAATTTCAGCCTCTAGTCGAGAACAGGTGCTGCCTGCGCCCATACCAACGACTGCCTCCGAGTCGAGCAGGAACGTTACAGCCTTATGTAAATATACCGCTGGCCATCAAAAGTACAAACCCTGGAAAGAACGCAAATTACGAAAATTTGCTTATTCGACGACTACAATATGCAATGAGGTGACAAATGTCATGGGATCCGTCCTGATATCCTGTCAGACCTCCTTTTTCCCCTACGTAGTAATCAACACGACGAGGCATAGACTCTAAAAGTCGTTGGAAGTTGAAAAGGAACTACAAAATGTTGTAATTTAATCTCAAAGATACAAGAAGAAAATTTTTTCGACTGTCATACCAGAGGGATACTCCGAAAAACTGTTTTATCCTTGATAGACAAAGGACTAATTTCGAGATTCTTTTATTACTTCTAGTATTAACTACTTTTTGTTCTGATGTGTTGGCGTAAAGATGTACTGTATAATTTCATGTCTGTGTGTGTGTAAAATGAAGGTGTTAAATGATGACAAATGTGTTTTATAATTTCTGTCAGGATCAAGCCTAAATCGCATACCAGCGGAGCACAAATTATTCTATTAATTCGAGGATTCGAATTTTAGATGGAGGCGACGATCTTCACGACGTCGTTGCTCGAGAACGTGATAGTGCTCACTACTTTCCTTTGGTGGCCTCCACGATTTCCGATGTGTTTTTGCCGAGACATTCAGAACATGCAATTTCCCATTTCGTATAAAAAATAGGAGTCCGACAGAAAAAGAAATATTCTTAAATTTAAATAATTGCAATTCTTTTACCCAGGCCACGGGTAATGATAGAACGTACGTGCCTCTACCCTGATTGTACGTTCGCAATCTCCAAGTGTCTTACGACGTAATTATTTTGCGCAAAAAAATTAAGATACATCTTTCTCATCAGATCGCAACCACTCGCACGCGAATGTACGTACCCTCTGAATGTGCCTAGTCAGTTGTGCGCATTGTTCTAAAGCTTTTCTGTTAATATTCAGTGGATTGCACCTCCGCAATTAATTTTTGCTTATGCCGCAAATCGCACTTCACGCGAAGTATTTATTACGCAAGTTTCAGGCTCCATTTAATGTCAAAAATTCCGAAGTACGGCTGACTAAGCAAACCGTTACAATAATTTCATATCTCTACAACTACAATAACACAAAACAACAATAACATAACAGAGAGGGTACGTTACAAAGTCACTTGCAGAAATACTGAGTCATGCTGCTTCTAAGCCACTCCATAATCGTGAAAATATTGTCAGTACAGGATTTTCTGCTCGAACAGAACTCTCGATAACGACCCATAAATGTTCTATGGCATTCATGTCGGCTTTCCTAGGTGTCCAAATAATTCACTCGAATTGTCCAGAATGTTGTTCAAACCGGTCGCGAACGATTGCGGGATGGTGACATGTCGCTCTGTCACCGTAAATATTCCATGGTTGTTTGGGAACAAGTATAACCATTTCCAGTCAAGGATCGGCTCAGTTGCACTAGAGGCGCCAGTCCCGTACACACCATTATGGATCCACCACCAGTTCGCACAGTGCTTTCTTGGCGACTTGGATACTCGGCTTCGTGGGGTCTGCGCTACGCAAGAACCCTACCATCAGGTGTTACCAACTGAAATCGTGATACATCTGACCGGGTCACGGTTTTCAACGTGTAGGGTCCCACCGATATCGTCACGAGCCCAGGAGGGGCGATGAAGGCGATGTCGTGTTGTTAGCAAAGGCATTCGCGTTGCTCGTCTGCTGCCGCAGCCCATTAACGATGAATTTCATCTCACTGTCCTAACGGAAATGTTGGTCGTACGTCCTACATTGATTTTTGCGGTTATTTCACGCTCTGTTGCTTGTGTCTTAGTACTGGTGCCCTGGACGCAAACGCCTCTGCTCTCGATCATTAGGTGAAGGCTGTCAGCCACTACGTTGTCCGTGGTGAGAGGTAATGCCTGAAATTTGGTATTCGCTTGACGCTATGGATCTCGGAATATTGAATTCCCTAGCGATTTCCGAAATGGAATGTCCCATGCGTCTAACTCCAACTAGCATTACTCATACAAAGCTTGTTAATTCCCGTCGTGCGACCATAATCAGTTAGGAAACCTTTTCAGATGTATCAGCTGAGTACAAATGACAGCTCCGCAAATGCACTGACCTTTTATACCTTGCCTACACGTTACTACCTCCATATGTATATGTGCATATCGCACCAATGAATTTTGTTACTTGATTATACACTGTCACCACCTGTCCAAAACATCCACAAACACTTTTGCTAGTCATACAGCTGCGAGGCGCGCAAGAAGAGAGTCAATGAAGTTCTGGAAGATACAGACAGGGATGTGGAGCAACGCCGACTCCAGTGCGTGGCCTACTGCGCCGGAGTAATCGGTTAAGGATTCATGGCGCGAACGGCCCGGTCGAGGCGGTCGCATATGCTCATGATTGGATTTAAACCCGGAGATTTTTGTGCCCAGGGGAGTATGGTAAATTCTGTGGTATTGTCCAAAGATCGTGTTGCCACACGAAAGTTGGCTACGCGAAGCAATACCAGAGACATTAGCACGCTCAAATATTCAAATGTGTGTGAATTCCTAAGGGACCAAACTACTGACGTCATCGGTCCCTAAACTTACACACTACTTAAACTAACTGAAAGTAACTTATGCTAAGAACAACACACGCACCCATGCCCGAGGGAGGACTCGAACCACAGACAGGGGGGGGGGGGGGGGGGGGGCAGCGCAATCCGTGACATGGCGCCCTATACCGCGCGGCTACCCAGCGCTTCAGCGACGCCTCGCTGCAATCGGCCACGACGTATGAGAGGCGCTACAAAATCCATAGGATAGCACAGCCCTTACGCTGAGGGCAATACAGTGTCGAGCTAGCAAGAGCTCTGTCCCAGTTCGTGACCTCCTATGAAGCAGTCAACATCATAGTAGCGGACCATGTGACAGTTAAAGCTTCTGATGGACTTGTTGACTGAAATGTAGAATATTGTTGTGCGAGAAAAATGTTCAAATGTGTGTGAAATCTTATGGGACTTAACTGCTAAGGTCATCAGTCCCTAAACTTACACACTACTTAGCCTAAATAATCCTAGGAAAAACACACACACCCATGCCCGAGGGAGAACTCGAACCCCCGCCGGGACCAGCCGCTCAGTCCATGACTGCAGCGCCTTAGACCGTTCGGCTAATCCCGCGCGGGATTGTGCGAGAGAATAGTTTGTTACGTAGTGCATCATGTGATGCTTGGATAGTCAATGACAGTTGTAAATTATCCCGTACTCCTGTGGCAACAAGCTGTATCAAAGTTAAGTAATTCTTTTATTCATTTATGTAATGAAACGAGCTAATATTTCATTTTTTGTGTATAAAAATGAACCTTCTCCCAGAACAATCAAAAAACCCAAAGTTGTTGCTAGACGAAAGTAGTTACTCCTGATCACAACAAATTCATCTTGGTGCTCTTCAAACCATGTACGTACACTATGAACTTCGTGACACGTTGTCGTGTCCTGCTGGTAGATACCATCGACGAGGAGAGAAAAAACTGCATGGATGTGCTTTCCTATGTCATCAGATCCAAGTCTAGAAAGCCTTTAGACTTCCTCAAAGCGCCGCTCATTTAGGGCAGAAATAGTGTCACTTTTGGAAACTCTGCTTTCTGAAAGGTGTTAATCGTGTCTGACTCTTATAGCATCCTTGAAAATATTGGACAATGAAAATGGGAAAGAAATGGTTCAAATGGCTCTGAGCACTATTTACTTAACATCTGAGGCCAGAAGTCCCCTAGAACTTAGAGCTACTTAAACCTAACTTAAGGACATCACACACATCCATGCCCGAGGCAGGATTCGAACCGGCGACCGTAGCGGTCACGCGGTGCCACACTGAAGCGCCTAGAAGCGCTCGGCCACACCGGCCGGCTTTGACGATGTCGTTGGGTCAACATGTAAACAGATAGGGAGTGTGGAGCTCCATGTTCAATACTGTACGATGAATGGTACGCTCCCAAACACTTGTGCGTGCAACAGCAATGGGCTTTCTTGGAATAGATGTTACAGTTCACCATCTATGCTACTATACCAAGCCGACAAGCCTCCGAACCCCACCTGCTGTGAAGAGTCTTGCACGTCTAACCATTTAGCGCCAGTTTCACTGTCCTTATACCTCTTTCCCTAGAAGCTCAGAACATAGCATGTGAACGTTCGACCCGTTTCGCCGTTTTCGAGATACTCGTTCACAGGCTCTGGCTAATTGTAACCCTCCCTATACCAAAGTCGCTTATCTCGATGGATTTCCCCATTTGCAGCCGATACATTCACGAGGATGATCCCCCGTCCGTGTGTACTCTACTCACATACTTTTGTTGCCAATTCATGTACCGCCAATGCCAACAGGCTGCATCCCAACATCGCAGTGGGCAGCGGCCATAATGTTTTGGCTTGCCAGTGAGTAACAAGATGTTGAAGTGTGAACGCATGGACGCAAAATGGTTAGTCTATACTGATAGGCATAGTGCAGCTACAACCTTGCAGGAAACATCAGGTAGTAAATTATGTAATGTGCTTGTGGAAAACCTGTTCGATGCGGAGAGAAAACAACCGACACAGAGATGTATGTACGTACTTAAGTATCACATGTAGCTATCAGTCATAAATGTTATTGCTGGTGTCCAGATTAATGGCTTTACGAATGAGAGATGACTGTTCTGTGCACTTCCTACCATCAGGTCAGGAGCTGGGCCCGTATGATTATGGCGAATGCAATCTGCTGATGTTCGGTCATTTTGGAACCTTGAAGCCTCGACAAGTACATGGTTGTGTTGACTTTCGGCGCTCATCTGGACTGCGCCGCGTCAGAAGCCGCAACTCGTATAGCGAGCCTGAGGGCAACGGTCCCCGTGTCAGTGCGGGGCTCATCAGCCAAATTCTCGGCCGCCCCTGCTATATGACGTTGATACCGGCCTTCCTGCACCCAACGATTCGATACTCCCATGACGACCACGGGATCACGGCCAACACGAGCAACAGTATCTGCGAACGGTAATCCGCTGTCCCGAAATACCATTGTCCCACCGCAGCCAAATTGCGATATATGCTGGTAGACCTATCTCGTTCTTGCACGAGGCATAACACGATCAACTCAAAAATTGAAAAACGATTTCTGAACGACAAAGCCGCTGCGTAACATCATTTTATACGCAGAATGTAGAGGGTGCTACTGTTACCCGCTTTTTTGCAGTTGTGCTGAAATGGTCATCATTTGAACATCCAAGCATGTAGTATACCTTTCGCCAGTTTGACGTGTTTCTTTGTCAATGCAACTTATAGCGACACATTAGTAACTACACTACCGGCCATTAAAATTGCTACACCACGAAGATGATGTGCTACAGACGAGAAATTTAACCGACAGGAAGAAGATGCTGTGATATGCAAATGATTAGCTTTTCACACCTTTCACACAAGGTTGGCGCCGGTGGCGACACCTACGACGTGCTGACATGAGGAAAGTTTCCAACCGATTTCTCATACACAAACAGCAGTTCACCGGCGTTGCCTGGTGAAACGTTGTTGTGATGCCTCGTGTAAGAAGGATAAATGCGTACCATCACGTTTCCGACTTTGATAAAGGTCGAATTGTAGCCTATCGCGATTGCGGTTTATCGTATCGCGACATTGCTGCTCGCGTTAGTCTAGATCCAATGACTGTAAGCAGAATATGGAATCGATGGGTTCAGGAGGGTAATGCGGAACGCCGTGCTGGATACCAAAGGCCTCGTATCACTAGCAGTCGAGGTGACAGGCGTGTTATCCGCATGGCTGCAACGGATCGTGCAGCCACGTCTCGACCCCTGATTCTATAGATGGGGACGTTTGCAAGACAACTATCATCTGCACGGACAGTTCGACGACGTTTGCAGCAGCATGGACTATCTGCTCGAAGACCATGGCTGCGGTTACCCCTGACGCTGCATCAGAGACAGGAGCGTCTGCGATGGTGTACTCAACGACTAACCTGGGTGCACGAATGGCAAAACGTCATTTTTTTCGGATGAATCGAGGTTCTGTTTACAGCATCATGATGGTCGCATCTGTGTTTTGCGATGCCGCAGTGAACACATATTGGAAGCGTGTATCCGTCATCGCCATACCCGGCGTGATGGTACGGGGTGCCATTGATTACACGTCTCGGTCACCTCTTGTTCACATTGACGGCACTTTGAAAAATGGACGTTACATTTCAGATGTGTTACGACCCATGGCTCTACCCTTCATTCGATTTCTGCGAAACCCTACATTTCAGCAGGATAATGGAGACTGCATGTTGCAGGTCCTGTACGGTCCTTTCTGGATACAGAAAATGTTCGACTGCTGCCCCGGCCAGCACATTCTCCAGATCTCTCACTAACTGAAAACGTCTGGTGAATGGTGGCCGAGCAAGTGGCTCGTCACAATACGCCAGTCACTACTCTTTCTGAACTGCGGTATCGTGTTGAAGCTGCACAGGCAGCTGTACCTGTACACGCCATCCAAGCTCTGTTTGACTCAATGCCCAGGCGTATCAAGGCCGTTGATACGGCCAGAGGTGGTTGTTCTGCGTACTGATTTCTCAGGATCTATGCACCCGAATTGCGTGAAAATGTAATCACATGTCAATTCTAGTATAATATATTTGTCCAATGAATACCCGTTTATCATCTCCATTGCTTCTTGGTGTAGCAATTTTAATGGCCAGTAGTATAAGTTATTTCTGTAGAGAGATGTCCGTCTTTTATCTGACATACTTCTCTTATAACTATCTTTGTTTCGTTTCCTTTCCCCCTCCTGGCCTTCATTTGTTGAAATACTTGTATCAATGGAAGTTCCACTAAGTGAGAATAATTGATTACTTTTGTTCAAGCGTTGATTCATGTCCTATTGTTCGATACCGCTAATCTCATGAATATGTGGATGAAACTTGTTGTATGAACGGAAATAACCGGGTTGGGAGATATGTCTCTAGCCGCCGTTGTGGTCATCCCACCGAGATAACAAAGAATTGTAGTAATTACTAAGAGCCTGTCTTTAAATTCAGAGAGAATCAGACTGGCGCCATTAAGATATTCCAAATTTCTACGGACTCGAAAATACAGTGCCAGTCCAGTTATTCCCAGAGAGCAATATTTTGGGTTTAGTTCAACTTCAATCTGTAGACTTTTCGTCAGTTTAATCCACCCGCTGCAAAAAAGAGAGAGCAAAAACCTGTGATCCATAATTAAGAAATAATAATACAGTATACAATTGCTAATCCTTCTACTAACGCAATGATAGGATTCCAGAATTTGACGAGTGTTGCATGCCATCTTAGTGACGTTGCAGTTTTAATGACCAGCAAAATAGAGGTTCGCCGTGTCACACTCCGTGGTACGGGAGGCTGTACGCAATGCATTTACTGGAGCTTCACTGTTGCTAATGGCTTTGCTCCGACGACACTGCATATCAGAACTGCCTAAGTATAAAATACAGAAACAATCGATACTGAACTGATGACGAAGATAATCGACTTTTTAAACTGCTCACTATTCGGTTCCAAAAGGCGGAACTTGAAACTGCTGAGCTTGTGCTTGTGGCGTCCCCCCTCTCTTGTCTTTTCCTTCGTTGTCGTGGTCCGGTTATCTCGTTGTCGCGATGTCTCTCTTCTTGTAGTTTCTTGACTAATTGTATCTCAGGGACGTGACTGCTACGCAGAAACCTTGCCAAAGGAGGCGTCACAGACCTAGACTAGTTAGTAATCTTCATATGTGGTTCTCCTAAATCTTATGTAAAGTTCTATCCCGGTAAGTGATGGATAATCGTATGTGTTGAGACAAATACCACTGTTATTTTTACGTAATATTCTGGTTTTATCGTAGTAGGCAGGAAATGTTCATGCTAATATTCTTTATCTTTGGCTAACATGTTCATTCTTATCTATCATTTGCCTCAGTTCTTTTTTTTCGCAATGTTTTCAACAGAGCAGTCCAATCCATAGATCGAAGTCTGATCGGGATGCAATCGATATGGAGGTAAGAAAACTAACAAGCGATATTACTCAGACAATTGACTGTAGCGCTGCAGAGTATCGTACGACAGCGCTTTAATTCTTTATAAAATAATCTTAGTTTATTAAGGTCACAGCCTATCTTAGTGGAAAAATATTCCTTTGCTATTCTTTATGAAATCCATCCTTGTTACTTGAGTATTTGATTAGGTTTAGTCACTTTAATACACACGAGTTAAGATCTCTAGCTATACATTTTGTAAACGGAACGCAGAAACTTCCCTTTTCAATACATTTCCGAAAACAAAACAAAAAAGTCATACATCAACGCTCAGACGAGCCAACATTAACACCCCGAAACGAAGCGAAGGACAGACAGAAAATGAAACAAAAGATTGCAAGTTATTTTTAATACTAGTAAAACGAAAAATGGTGCGTATTTTAGCTTCTGCACCTTATACTCTCTTAGTGATTTTAACTACTCTATATTAAATAATATTTAATAAACTTATTTAAAATTATTAATTGACCTAATATTCATTGAATTTTCTTAACTGAGCGGCTTAAGACCGACTAAGAGTGGTTGCTTGCTCCGTCTCGAATGACCTTGTCGTCGAAGGGACATCAAACTATGATACTCTTTCCTTCGTAACGACAACAATTTTATGAAAATGATTCATGATAGCATCCTTTTCTAAAGTTCGTTTTTAGGGTTCCGTATTTCAGTCGGTGAAAACGGAGATCTTACGGGATCACTTTGTTGTCTGTCTGTCCGACTGTTAAATATTTTGATACTCGCGAGCTAACTCATCAAAATCTATAGCGCACTTGCTCTTGACCTAGAATCACGAAATTTGGCGAGAAGCAAGGTTTCACAGTGCAATTAAGGGAAAAATCCGAAAATTGTTCATCTGTATGCTTTCCTGTCATTTGTTATCCGACTGACTGTCTATCTGTCCAAGACCCCTCACGACCGGTTAGACGTATCAAGCTGAAACTGATATCACATCTCAAAGTCGACGGTACTTGTTGGTGTAAAAAAATTTAAGGTTAAACGATACAGCCATTTATGTCATATATTTTGATATCTTGTTAGTACCGATATCAATAGCAGGCAAAAATCGTCGAAATTTTCCACTCCCAGGTTGGATGAATCATCGATATAGCCTACATAACTACGATTGTATGGAAGCATCAGTACGTGAATCCCACTTGCAATTTTGCGGATTTTTTGGAGAAACTTTTACTTTTACTGTGGACAAAAAACTCGCTATTTCGATTTGACAGTTGTCACTGCTATACAATCTTCCTGATGCGACTTTAAGGAAACTATTCCAGGAGAAAATGGATTCATTTCGTTTATTATCGTCTCGCATGGCAGTCTCATAATGAACTGGTTGTCTTTTAATTATTGCTTTATTGCTATGCCCTCCCCCCCCCCCCCCCCTCCTTGACCCTCATATTAAACTGCTTCCAGAATGCAGACTTCTACAACCAAGGTTTCCGTCAGGTCGTCTATCTTTGTTTGTATCGCTCTGAATACATAAAGGAGAGCTAGCAGAATCACTAAGCCTCATGATCACAGGTAGATTTTTGCGAGGCTATAACTACATGGTCCACTCACATTAATGTAACCACCGCCTAAATTCGACGTCAACGTGCAACAGTCAGTCACAGGCGATAGGTGTCAGCACTAGCAGTGGAAGATAGATAAAACGTGCAGGGCAACGTGGAAAACAGTGCGGTCGTCGTCGTAATGCGGAAACGCAGCGACTTATTTGACGCTCAAAAGGGTAAGATCATTCGCTTTGGGCCCAAGAGTTGAATCATTTCCGAAACGGCTAGGTCTGTAAACTGATCGCGTTCCGCAGTAGTTAAAAGTAAATCGCGCATGTCAAAATGGCGCTATCCAAAACCGGCACAGACGCAACTGTGGTGTACCACGGACCATATATGACACGAAATTAGAATTATGTTAATACCTTCAGCTGCTAACGGGCGTTTGTATACAACAACGGGGACAGGTGAAAATGTGTGCTCTGACCGGGACTCGAACCCAGGATCTCCTGCTTACATGCCAGACGCTCCATCCATGGTTTTTTTCCCTCGATATAGTTCGTTGCGTTTGGTCTGGGCGGACGTCACAAGACATCCGTTCAAGTTGATCGTCGTTTCCTTGACCCAGTTTTTTTTTTTTTTTTTTTTTTTTTTTTTTTTTTTTTTTTTTTTAACAGAGAACACGCAGCCCTCTCTCACCGAACACGCAGAGCTAGTGTCTGTCTGTCGTTCGGAGTGCTAGTATGTCTGTCGTTCGGATCAACCCTTAAAGCCGACAAGATGAGGGTCTTTCCACTCCGCCAATAAGAGAACTCAGCGAGTGGTCGTCTAATTGGGGCTTAGTTCCTGCATCTGAGTCTGCGCATCAGCCCGCCAGTCTGCTAGAGTTTGCTCAGGCAATGGACATTGGCGGTTGGATCGATCGGTTGGTCGATCGCGCACTGAGACACAAGATGACTTGTCCGTCTTGAGCGTCGGCGCATGTGAGGTCGCCACGTGAGTCCAGTGGGCCGCGCCGTATAGCGAGGGGTAGCGACTTCGCGGTCGACACGAAAGCAACAGAAGGCAACCCACGACATCTGTCTGGCCGGTGCGAGCTGCGACGCCGTGAGACGGGAGATCGGCGCGCCTTTCTGCTCCCGTTGAGGCGGCTGGCAGCGGATGGTTCGGGAGAGCGATTTGGGGGTGCTGCGCCAGGTCTTCTCGAGAAATGGTAGTTTATTAGAAGTTAAGTGATTGGTGATATGTTGTTTGATTTACTCTTGTTAAATTCTACTTGTTTTCTTGGTGAGGCCACCAGCCGTTTTGCTTTGGGGTCGCGCCACCATTCTTCTCCGTTTGTCCACCCGCGGGACGGTGGCTGTTTATAAATTGGGTGGTCCGTTTGTCCCTTGTGGAGAAGGGGCGAGTTAGAGCAACCTGCGGTTAGGGTTGTTCGGTAATCTCCCTATCAATATCCGTACGTTAGTAGCTGTCGGATTTGGTGTGTTAACGAATTTGTTGCTTGGAGTGTAACAGCCTAATACCTGAAATATGTTTTGATCTTTGGAAACATTGATATTATTGTCTACTGTCCTGAGAGGCGGCATCTGTGTACAGTAGAGCATCTTAACTACTGTTTGGCCAACCTTGTAGAATTTTATATAAGATTGCATTTCATGGGCTTTTATTTAAATGAAGATTTTAGTATATAGCCACCCTTTCAACGTAAGACTTTTCTTAGAAATTAAAATCAAGTTGCATCTTCGGTGGCCAGGTTAATATTTTAATTGTTAGTGTTTTGTACCATTTCCATCCCTCCTACGGGGTGCATAGTTTGTGTGCTTGTGTGAATTGTAAAAACTTTTAGTTTAAAGTAATATGGTGAGTTGCAGATTTGCACCAGTGTAGTCTTAGAGAGGTTGTTGTGAGCAGTCGTAACTATGATCGTGTCAAAAGGGAGCGGCAAGGTTCTCAGCCGGAAAGCTCATACAGTCAAAAATTTGTTTCTTTCTGCCTCTGACAAAATTTTAACCTGATATTTAGAGGGTGCTTTCCGCTTATAATTTTAAGTCTGTTTTTTTTTTTTTTTTTTTAAGAAAGATCCTTTAGGGATAAATTTCCCATTTGTTAAAAGCAATTTGATGTTGATTTCATCAGTTACTCCCTGGCAACTACTTCCACGCTCACATAGTGTGATTAAATGTGTTGATGTTCTTGATGAATCGCTAGTAAATAAAATAAATTTTTAAGAATATTCTTTGAAATTAAATCCACAGTTCAACATGGAAATGGTGTCTGTTCTTTCTGACATGCCCGAAAGAACAGACACCATATCCGTATAAGTATAAATATGACACGGGTGAACAATGGCTGCGGAGATGTGTACGGCCGAATAGAAGTGCAACTGTTGAGCAGCTGAGCGCCGAGATGGAGCACGGGCCTACCAATAGTGCCTGCTCAACGACCCTTCTGCGAAGCTTGCTGCTTGTGAGCCTCCGCAACAGGTGCCTGGTTCACGCACTCATGCTGACGGCTGTTCATCACCGACGAACTGAGTGGCGACAGGTGACCTTTTCAGATGAATCACTTTTTATGCACCGTCGGTCCAGCTGGAGGAGGGAGTGTTGTGGTCTGAAGAACGTTTTCGAGCCATTCTCCGAGTTATCTCACCATTCTGGAAGGAACAATGTATCAACACAAGTATGCACCTATCCTTTAGTACCACGTCTACCCCTTGACGCCGTTCGTTTTTCTTGGGTACGATGGCATCTAACAGCAGGACAATGCAACGAGTCAGACAGTTGGCAGTGTACGTGCGCGGTTCGTAGAGCACCTGGATGAGTTCAGCATTCTCCCCTGTCCATAAAACTCCCCAGATTTAAACTCAGTCTGTGGAACCACCTCGATCGACCTGTTTGCTCTATGGTTTCTCAACCGAGAAACATAGTGCATCTGCCCCAGCACTAGAGTCATCATGGATCCGCATCCCTGTGGTACCTTTTAGAACCTCACTGACTCTGTTCCAGCGCGTCTCGCAGTGGTCCGCGATGTAAAAGGTGGTTACTCAGGCTTCTGGTATATGACTTGACAGTGTGGAACGTTGTTACGGTGTACCATGCAAAGACTCCACGTCAGGTACCATCAAAGGACTCCAAGTAAGGAATTAACAGTTACGAAACGGCTGCGATAGGCGACTAAATATCATAGCGCCAAGTTCTCAGCCAGGGGAGGGTGGGATTGAGAGGGGGGAGGGGGGAGGGGGGAGGGAGACAGCGCGAGTCAGCGAGACTCCCACCCCATCCATAATGGAGCGCATCTTAATGCAGGTCGCCACCTGTGCCTGGCGATGCGTGGCCCTGCATGCATATTTCACGGTCCTCTCCGACCCCTACTACAGCCACCCTCTCCTGCCTTCTCTAGAGCCCCACTCCAACTCCATGTCTGGCTACTGTGTTTTGAAGTGTGCGTGCGCGCCATCTCGCGCGCTACCTCCTCGTTAAAGACTGTAGACTTTACTGAATGCAACACCCCTCCTCCCTCTGGTAGCAGGTCGCACTCTGGGCCTAAATAAGACCGTTTGTATACAGGCGAAGAGACCCGTTAATGCACCGTTGCACGCTTATAGGACAACGCTGACAGCAGTCACCATCTTTACATACCAGGGCTCTGAGGCGACAGAAGTCATGGGACAGAGGTATGCGCATGTACAGCAGGTAGTAGTATCGTGTACACTATTACTGGGCAGCCCAGGTGCGGAGATGTCATTTGTTCTCAAGTGGTTCATATAAAAAGGTTTTCGGCATCATTATGGCTGTATAACAGGAATTAACAGACTTTGAACTCGGAATAGTAGATGGAGCTAGGCCCATCAAACATTCCATTTCGGAAATCGCTAGGGAATTCAATATTTCGAGATCCACAGTGTTAAAAGTATGCCGAGACTACAAAATATCAGGCACTACCTGTTAGCCAGCCGGAGAGGGCGAGCGGTTCTAGTTACGGTCGCAGGTTCGAATCCTGCCTCGGGCATGGATGTGTGTGATGTCCTTAGGTTAGTTAGGTTTAAGTAGTTCTAAGTTCTAGGGGACTGATGACCTCGGAAGTCCCATAGTGCTCAGAGCCATTTGAACCAACTACCTGTTACCATGAACAATGGTGGCCGACGGCCTTCACTTAACGGCTGAGCGCAGCAGCGACTGTGCAGGGTTGTCAGACTGTCTGGGAGTTCAGTACATTATACTCAATAATCCATTATGCGTTCACTGTAACCCTCACATAGACAATGCGACACAGAACATTTCGTTAGCATATATGTGACTACAAGCTCCATGACGACCTCTACAAGAAACTAACGCGGCATTGGTCACTGCATAGAACCTCTCCTGGGAGTTCGGTAGCTCACACCCGATGCACCACTGCCCATTTACTGTAAGCCTTGCACCCTCACATTGACGATGCGACACAAAAGATGCTTTCCAATTGAAAACTACAGACTCCAAGCCGACTTCTCCACAAGAGACTATCGCTGCTACGGTCACTCCATGGAACCTACCCTGGGAGCTCAGTAGCTTGTATCCGATGCAGCACCGATTCTTTACTATAACACTCACAACCTCACATTGACGATGCGACACGGAAATCACATCGCCATTCAAAACTACAAGTTCCATGATAACTTCTCTCCAAGAGACTAACACTGCTACGGCAACCACATGGAACCTCTCCTGCGAGTCCAGTATCTTATACCCGATGTACCAAGGCCCGTTAACTGTAACCCTCACTGTGGTGTCACCGCCAGACACCACACTTGCTAGGTGGTAGTCTTTAAATCGACCGCGGTCCGGTAGTATACGTCGGACCCGCGGGTCGCCACTCTCAATGATTGCAGACCGAGCGCCGCCACACGGCAGGTCTAGAGAGACTTCCTAGCACTCGCACCAGTTGTACAACCGACTTTGCTAGCGATGGTTCACTGACTTCTACGCTCTCATTTGCCAAGACGATAGTTAGCATAGCCTTCAGCTACGTCATTTGCTACGAAAGGCGCCATTATCAGTTACTATTGATACTGTGAATCATGTAATGTCAAGAGCGACGTTCGTCATTAATGGATTAAAGTTAAGTATTCCATCAGCTACGTCCGTTTTTCTAAATTCTAATTTCCTTGTCGTGTTCCAGACCTCACGCCAGCCTGCGTGAGCTAAATCGCGTGCCTTTCGGCCTCCTCTAGTAACACGGTGTTGGCTCTCCTGCCAACCACAACACATTTCTCCTATTGACAATGCGACACAGAAATTGCATCGTGGTTGAAAACTATAGGTTCCATGTACACATCTCTCCAAGAGACTAAAGTGGCTACGGTCACCACATGGAACCTCCCTTGGGAGTTCAGTAGCTTGTATCCGATGCACCACTGATCGTTTACTGTAACCCTGGCACCCTCGTTTGACAACGCAACACACAAATTGCATTGTGATTGATAACTACAGGCTCCAAGCCGACGTTTCTCCAACAGACTAACAAGGCTATGGTCACAACAAGGAACCTCTCCCGGGAGCCCAATAGCTTGTATCCGATGCACCACTTCCCATTTACTGTAACCTTCACAACTCACATTGACATCGCGACACAGAAATCCCATCGCAATTGAAAACCACTGGCTCCATGCCATTTTCTCTCCAAGAGACTAACACAGATACGGTCTCAGCATGGAACATCTCCTGAAAGTCCAGTACCTTATACATGCTGCACCACTGCCCATTTACTGTGACCCTCACACCATCACATCGACGGTGAGACACAGAAATTGTATTGCATAGGCCCATGGTGACAGATCTCCAAGAGACTAAGATGGTTACAGTCACTGCATGCAACCTCTTCTGGGAGTCCCGTAGCTTGTAACCGATGCACCACTACCCATTTACTGTAACCTTCACACACTCACATTGACAATGCGACACAGACATTTCATATAATACTACAGGCTTCATGCCGACTTCTCTCCAAGGACTAATGCGGCTTCGGCCACTACATGGAACCTATCCTGGGAGTCCAGTAGCTACCAAGCCTTTCTAATCACATACCAACTCTGAAACTACTTTTCAGAGTTTATAAAAATAAACATGTTTTTGAGACAACTTAATGTACACTGTTGAGTATATACGTTATTGAATTCTATGCTAGCTATCTGTAAGATACTCGATAAGTAGAGATGGTCAGCGCCACAAGGTTTTGGCTCCCCTAGTGGCGTGTCACAGTACTTCGACATGACGATTGCAGTGTGTGTACCATGACAGCGAACGTATACCTGCAGTGAAAAAAGAATTGAATTAATTACGGAATATTATTTTTTTTCGAGGCTATAAATAAAACTTTATGACTGGCCCTCGTGGTGCTCGCCAACGTTTTGAGATGCAGGATAAAAATGTGAGCTCCATTTCTACTCTTCTCCTAGCTTCCCAGTAACTTCTTCAACGAGCCAAACTGTAGCCGCTTTATAAAAAGGGAGAAAGGGATAATGTAGATAATTTTAGACCTATTTCTATGTCATCAGTGTTTGCAAAATTTATCGAAAAGGCCGTGTATGTAAGGTTAATTGATCATTTTATATCACACGATTTGCTATCAAACGTACAGTTCGGCTTTAGAAGTCGTTTGACAACTGAAAACGCTATATTCTCTTTTATCTGTGGGGTACTGGATGGGCTACACAAAAAGTTTCGAACGCTTGGAGTATTTTTTGATTTAACAAAGGCATTTGACTGTGTTGATCACACTACGGTCGCAGGTTCGAATCCTGCCTCGGGCATGGATGTGTGTGATGTCCTTAGGTTAGTTAGGTTTAAGTAGTTCTAAGTTCTAGGGGACTAATGACGACAGCAGTTGAGTCACATAGTGCTCAGAGCCATTTTTTTTGTGTTGATCACACAGTATTGCTCCAGAAGATGGACCATTACGGAATAAGGGGAGTAGCACACAATTGGTTCACCTGTTACTTTAGCAAGAGGCAGCAAAAGATCATTATTCACTATATTGATAACGGCTGTGATGTGGGATCTGAGTGGGGTACTGTCGAGTGGGGGGTGCCCCAAGGATCAGTGTTGGGACCGCTCCTGTTCCTTATTTATATAAATGATATGCCCTCTAGTATTATGGGTAACTCTAAAATATTTCTGTTTGCTGATGACACTAGCTTGGTAGTAAAGTATGTTGTGTGCAACATTGATTCGGTTTCAAGTAGAGAAGTACATGACCTCAGTTCATGGCTTGTAGAAAATAAACTAACGTTTAATCACAGTAAGACTCAGTTTTTACAGTTCCTAACACACAATTCAACAAAGCCTGACGTTTTAATTTCACAGAACGGGCATATGATTAGTGAAACTGAACAGTTCAAATTTCTAGGTGTTCACATAGATAGTAAGCTGTCGTGGAAAGCCCATGTTCAGGATCTTGTTCAAAGACTTAATACTGCCATTTTCACTATTCGAACGGTATCGAAAGTGAGTGGTATTTCGACACGTAAATTAGTCTACTTTACTTATTTTCATTCACTTATATGGTATGGTGTTATGTTTTGGGGTAACTCTTCCCATTCTAGAAGGATATTTTTGGCTCAGAAACGGGCGGTTCGGGCAATAAGTGGTGTGAGTTCACGAGCCTCTTGTAGACCTCTTTTCACGAGTCTGGGTATTTTGACATTGGCCTCTCAATATGTATATTCCTTAGTGTCGTTTCTTGTTACCAATATTACTTTATTTCCAACAATAAGCAGCTTTCACTCGGTTAATATTCGGCAGAAATCAAACCTCCATTTGGATCGGACTTCGTTAACTCTTGTGCAAAAAGGTGTGCAGTATACTGCTGCATCCATTTTCAATAAGCTGCCACTCGAATTAAAAAATCTTAGCAGTAATCCACGTGCTTTCAAATTGAAACTGAAGAGTTTCCTCGTGGGTCACTCCTTCTATTCTGTCGAGGAGTTCCTTGAAAAATTAAGATGATTCTCTTTGTATTGCTGATAGCGTTTGCTTAAACTTGTGGACTGATTTTCTTTCAGGTTCATGAACATTTATTTTTATGTGTTATTACTTTTTATGTTGTAAGTTCATGTACTGACACGTTCCATGACCTTGGAGGTTTGCTCCTCAATTTGGTCCTACGGAACTTGACATTTAAATAATTAAATAAATAAATAAAAATAAATGTGGCAGCGCATCATACCACACTTCGTTCATATCTCCACGTCTTTCTTTCACAAATTTATCTGCGACAAGTTCACCACTTTTGTCGTTACTTGTCGGGTAACAGGCCTGCAATGAGCCGCACGTGGATACAGATTTGTCTAATAACAAGGAGTACTCTTTAAATTTTTATTTAACAGACGGCTGGAACAGTTCCTGCCTATCACTACTGAAACGAATCTCTCTTGAACATGTTGCGTTGCGTGACTGCAGCAAAAGCAAACTACACTTTTTTTGTCATATATAGACCATGCACTGCTGGCGTACGACACTCCTAATTACCAGAGTTATGTGGTGATTGCGGAAACACTGATTAAAAGTAAATAAAAATAATGATATAAAAGCTGTCTTCGTTTTAATACAAGCTCTGTCAACAGCAAAATTTCATCAGTGCTTATTTGCTTTGCGTTACGAGGTCTTCCGGACATTGTAACATCCCCAAAACACGAGAATATTTCCACGACCGCAAATCCAGGACTGGTACGCTCTTCCATCGTTATAAAATTATATATTGGCTCTAGCATTTTCCATATACTTTACGTAATAGGAATTTTTAAAATATAAAAACGGGAACGAAAGGTTGTTAATGTTCTAGAAATTTCATAGATCGTACACTGTGCGTGAAAGAGAGTCGTGTTTAATCAGCTGTGCTAGTTCAAGGAGCTAAATGAATGGGATGCTTCTGCGGTCGCAATAATCTGCGAAACTTGGAAAGATGAACAAATGTTTTGACGCAGAACTGAGTTCACTGCTTGTGGCATAACGTGTCGGTTTCAAAGGACGAAACCCACCTCTTAGGAACTCGGTACAGATGGAAAGCTTCACTCCAAACTTCTTTCATACACTGGAAACTGTAGAGTACCGCTTTAGCACGTTGTATAGTCAGGGAACGGAAACAGGATATTACGCGATAGATGTAGCTGCTCTGTACAACTGCTGTAGCTGCTAAATTATCTCTCTCTCTCTCCGCGCTGTGGTGTGTGTGTGTGTGTGTGTGTGTGTGTGTGTGTGTGTGTGTGTGTGTGTGTTAACTCATGCCCACTGGGCAAACGTTTGTGTTTGATACGAGGAGGGAATAACGAGTGATCTTTTGTGCGTGTTTCACACGTCGTGAAATAAACATTGTGACGTAAGCTGGAACTGTATTTTATTGCTCTGAATGGAATCGTAAAAGTCTCCCAAACATAACTTCCCAGCAGCACTCTACAGGCGACAGAAATTATTCTGAAAGGAGGAAGAAGGTACTCGCAGGTGAATCTGCGAGAGCTCACGGAACTTATCTTCTTTTTTTGTAATAATGTCTATTCTTACTCACTACTGATTTATCATTTGGTGCGCACGTTCAAGTAAGCATGCAAAAAAAAAAAAGACAGAAAAGCAAATTGAATGAAGCAGGTCAAGTAAAAGCAACATCTCCTGGAACATAGCATGGGAAGGAGCTATAGCGCTTGTAAGATATGGGTCGTGAGTTCGAGTTTCCCAGGAGCCAGTAAGTAATATACAGTTCGTCACCAGACTCAGCCGCAGCAAATGATTTAACTCTCGCACCATTACAAAGATGAGTGACATAAGTATTAATATCAGTGGTATTGAGAAACAACTGAAATCGATAAAATTGAAAAATGTTTCAGGCCTCAATGGAATCCCTGTCAGATTCTGCACAGAAATTGCAGCTGAGTTAGCTCATCTTTCAACCAAGATATACCGTAGGTCCATCGAAGAATGGTGTGCCCAGTATTTGGAAGAAAGCACAGATTATACCAGTCAACATGAAGGCCGTAGAAGTGATCCACAAAACTACTAACCAACATGTGTGACATTATCTGTTGCAGAATTTTATAGTATGTTCTGAGCTCAAACATAATGATGTATCTCAAACTCAGTGGCCTCGTCTATGCCAGTCAGTGCAGTGTACACTCCGAAAACATCGATCGTGTGGAATTTAACACGTCCTTTTGTCACGTAACATCCGGAAAGTCGTGGAACAAGACATTCAGACAGATGCAGTATTACCTGACTTGTGAAAAGGAGTTAAGTCATTACAGCATCTATGCTTATTAACAGAACTACGATCATATGGATTATCAAAAGAAATTTGTGACTGGATTGAGGATTTCTTGGTAGGAAAAAAGCAGCATCACATTTTAAACTGAGTGTCAGCGACAGATGTAGAAGTAATTTCGGGCGTGCGCTATGTAAATGCGTTGTCACTATTGCTGTTCGTTTTGTCTGTTAATGTCCTGGCAGACGCTATTAATAGGTACTTCGGACTTGACTACGATACAGTTATCTGTAACGCAGTACACCCTGAAAAAGCAGCACAAATGTCCAGTCAGGTCTTGATAAGATTTCAGAGGGATGTGAAGATAGGCAACTTGCTTTAAATGTTCAAAAATGTAAACATATACACTTCACAGTACTAAAAAAGACGTAGTGCCCTATGACCATAACATCAAGGAGCCAAAAGTGAAATTAATCAACTCTTACTTACACCTGGGCGTAGCAGTTCATGCGTATAGAAATGGAACGATCACATAAGCTCGGTGGTAGGTTAAGCAAGTACCAGACTTCCGCTCATTAGCAGGATACTGCGAAACTGCAGTTAGTCTAGATAAGAGATTGCTGAAAAATCACTTGTGCACCCCATCCTAGAATATTGTCCAAGTGTGTGGGACCTGTAACAGATAGGCGTAATATGGGATATTCAAAATATATGAACAATAGCAGCATGAATGGTGACCAGAGGTTTGTTTGATTTATAGGAGAGGATCAAGGACATGACGAGAAATCTGAACTGGCAGTAGCTTGAAGTCAGACGTAAGTTACAGAGAGATAGCCTACTCACAAAGCTTCAATAAACAGAGAAGTTTAATCAGTCAGTCATGTGAATGCAACGGGTAGAAGCCCTAATAACTGGCGCTACGGAAAGCACCCACTGCCATGTACTTCATAGTTGTTTGGAGAGTATAAATGTAGATGTAGATATTATGAAAGTTGAAGATACCACTCCGCGTAAAGCTTGCCTCATCTGTGAATAGGATGGATGACTCAAATCCCAGAATCGCCTGTTGAAGAAACCAGTGACAAAACTGTTCCCGATGTGTAAAGTGTGGAAAGTCTGTCACTAGTAATCCCTGCACACGCTGTAAGTGATAAAGGTAGTACTGTATTGTGCATTTAAACGGGGGACGTAGAAACGACGGAGAAGCCTCATCCCACCGTAGCTCTCAGTGGTTCACAACTCCGTAACAGGCCACAGCAGTCCACCCACCCCACCGCCGCCCCACACCGAATCCAGGGTTATTTTGCGGTTCGGCCCCCAGTGGACCACTCCCGGGAACGTCTCGTACCAGACGAGTGTAACCGCAAATATATGTGTGAAAGAGTAATTATGGTGTACGCATACGTGGAGACAGTGTTTGCACAGCAATTGCCAACATAGTGCAACTGAGGCAGAACAAGGGGAAGCAGACCACATTCGCCGAGGTAGATGGAAAACCGCCTATAAAACATATCCACAGGCTGGCCGGCACACCGGAGCTCGACATTAATCCACCGAGCAGATTCGTGCCGGGGACCGGCACGCCTTCTCGCTCGGGAAGCAGCGCGTTACACCGTGCGGCCAGCCGGGTGGGCTGATAAGGGTAGTAACAACTGCCATGAAGAATTTTCCAAAAGGTTGTCTACCTTAACCTGTACTGGCGAGCCAACTGCCTGGTATTTTACACGGCGGCCGCCTTCCACAGTGTTATTTACATTTTCCTCCAAGCCTGGTGTCCGAACATTTCGGGCACATCCTTCACAATTTCCTGCTTCCTGAAGTGGACCTGTCTCAGACAAACCCTGTTGCAAGCATTGAAGGTTATGGTTGTTGACGGCGGGGATACGCCTGCTCATAGAACGTTTCTGCCTGACGTCCATTGCCATTTGAATTTCCGTAAATAATAACCACGTCGGCAAGCTCTCGATTCGAATACGAAAGCAATGTGTACAGATAACTGCATCATCCTCGTAAAGTTCGGAGTTCCTATTAATAGCGTCTGCCAGGACATTAACAGACAAAATGAACAGCAATAGTGACAATGCCTTTACAAAGCGCACGGCAGGAGCTACTTCTATATTTGTCGCTGACACTAAGTTTAAAATGTGATGCTGCTTTCTTCCTACCAAGAAATCAAATTTCTTTTGGTAATGTATATGACTGTACTTCTGTGAATAAGCGCAGATGTTGTAGTGACTCGACTCCTTTACAGAAGTCACGAAATACTGCAGCTGTCTGAATGTCTTTTTCCACGACTTTCCGGATGTTACGAGACAAAAGGACGTGTTACGTTTCACACGATGGATGTTTTCGGAATGTACACTGACGGGGATAGACGAGGTCACTGCGTTCGAGATACATCATTATGTTTGAGGTCGGAACATATTATAAAATTCTACAACAGATGGATGCCACACATCACATCCATCGCAAGGTCAGACACCAAGAGAAGTGAATCGGATACAACACTACAAATTACTATGGTAGGAGAGGGCGCTAGGGCATGACTTATGAGGAACAAAAAAATGGTTCAAATGGCTCTGAGCACTATGGGACTTAACTTCTAAGGTCATCAGTCCCCTAGAACTTAGAACTACTTAAACCTAACTAACCTAAAGACATAACACACAGCTATGCCCGAGGCAGGATTCGAACCTGCGACCGTAGCGGTCGCGCGGTTCCAGACTGTAACGCCTTTAACCGCTTGGCCACCACGGCCGGCTATGAGGAACAGTACCACCCTCTAGGAGGATAGCATGCATACTGTAACTGTGGCTGCATGGTGTGGCACGTATTAGATTGCAGTCTCTGTAACAAAGTGTGATTGAATAAACTGTCTCTAGCACGGAAACTTTGATTTTCCGAGACCCAACATCATTAGACCTTTTTGTTGCGCATCCTCTCATCGATCTATCGACTCATCGAGTTTATACACGGTGGAACAAATCACCCTGTATGCACGGAGTTGTACGGAACCGTCAGTGCGCGAGCCCTACTCACACCTGTACATTTTTTTTTTTTAACTTGAGTTCATCCTTGATTATCATTTCTGATCAGAGCATTCATCGATTGAAAATTGTATTTTACTACACGGCATCATGTCACAGAAAACGTTCAACAACTAATTAGCAGTTGGACAGATAGCTGTACTTCTTTGCTGTTTGTTCATTCGTAAAGTTTCTTTGCAGAGCTTGGAGAGTGATATAAGGTAAGTAATACTTCTGTTTACTGTATTTACATGTTCACTAATCATTTCTGCTTCTGTCCAGCTTCGCTATCACAACAGCTGCTGCTCGTGTCTGTCGCCCACGTCTCCTTACGATTGTATAAAAAGCAGTTCACAACAAAAATAATGTAGTTGTTTAGTGTTATTTAAAAAAAAAAAAACATGGGTGGTGCACCTTTGTGCCTCAAGAGTTACCACTCTCGTCAAGCTGAGACCACAGCTGTCTTCAGTCTGGCAGCATATCTGAACCTTGCGTCTTGGTTGACTGCTGTTTGAGATTACTTTGAGCTCTGCTGCAAGCAGAACACGTATGCAACCTCTCTTCCGTCTCTCCATCTCTCTTCCCTTCCATCTCTAGTAATATTTTCGTTTTTTTTTCTTTTTCTGCACTGCCACTAGTAGAAATCGTGCTGGACGCCGTATGGCGGCGCGCGGGGCCTCCTGTAATCTCCATTAGGGCTGCGTACGGTCGCTCATTTAATTAAAATGCGCCAGCAGAGGCGAACTGGCGGCGGCGGGACCGTATCTCGGCCTCGCGCTACCCCGCATCTGGTCCCCGGGCGCGCACCCTGCACCCTCCGGCACCGCCGTCCCCTCCTGCCGTGCAGCTAGCTCCACACCTTACCTCCTGGAACGGCGCCAGCTCAGCTCGGCTCCCTACTCGTCCAATTCCGCTGTCCTCCCTCGCGCTATGATATCTCCAGGCTGGGCCCATTCCCGAGCCGGTGCACTGTGGAACTCGCGCCTGCTTGCACCCTCACCGCCACCTAACAATGTGCGTTTACTCAGAGCTTTACGGCCCAGCCTACCCTCCACGGGTACATTCGGCTGGTATTGACTGCCTGCCCGCATGCAGTGTGCCTCGGCAGTCACGACGCCTGTCTCTGGCGTCCACGGCGCACCTCAGCTCACATTGTCCTTGATGTTGCGCATGGACTACTCAGTTTGTATATTTTGCTTATTTTTTTCATAGTTCCACACAACTTCTTCCTGTTTTCTCGATTGATCTGTGTTCAGTTTTTCAAGGCTTATCCCTGTGCCAACTTATAACTAAATATGAGGGGGGTGCGATGGGGAGGTTCCCTTGTCAGTGCGACAGATTTTTGCTAACACTGTATCATTTGGAAGAGACTTTAGCTGGCAAGTTTGGTTTTTACCTATTCATTAAAGGTTTCACCTCCAAAATCACATCGTCCTCTGTCTGGAAACTCCTTCTACAATTTCTTCAACCGAGAAAGGGCGAAGTCACCTGGCGGCATATCTGGTATTGTCCAAACATCGCAATGCAACATCATAGTAGGCAACGCGCATCGGTACTGTAGGTATTAGCGATGTTTCGCTGCAGTCCACAGTGAAGAATGGGATAGGCTAAAGAAGACACGCCCTCTCTTACAGCACGACAGTGTCCTCACATACAGGCCAAGGAGAGCCAAGCGTGCAAGCACTCCGTCCCAGTTTTCTGACCTCATCTGAAGCTGTTAACATCACCAAGTCGGACTAAAGAGTTGTTCAACTTCCAGATGGAACTTTCAGAAAACCCATTTTCTAGCTAGACTGTTGCAGTTTCGTCTAGTCATAACATTATGTGTGGAGAACACGAGAGGCGAAAGGGGTGTGAGATGGGTGAGGGGGGGGGGGGGGGGGAGGGAAATTTCATAGCACAAACAAGAAACAAGTATAACTGTATCTTATACACAGTAATCTTGAGTGTTTTACGGAGCAAAGACACCCCGATGGGCAGCTTCTCGCAACCTTTCGTCTTGACAGCATCCCAACCTCGTCAAGAGATGTCGGTAGTGTGCTGCGGTGACTGTTCGCTACTTACCAGCATAATATGTAAATAACACATCGCACCAGAGCCCCTCCCCCCCCGCCCCCCCCCCCCAAAAAAAAATCTGTTAGCGTCACCTAGTCTGAGCCGGCGTGGTGGCCGAGCGGTTCTAGGCGCTTCAGTCCGAACCGCGCGACTGATACGGTCGCAGGTTCGAATCCTGCCTCGGGCATTGATATGTATGATGTCCTCAGGTTAGTTAGGTTCAAGTAGTTCTAAGTTCTAGGGGACCGATCTCCTCAGATGTTAAGGCCCATTGTGTTCAGAGCCATTTGAACCACTTGAACCCAGCCTGATGATGGGAAGTCACCACTTTCAGTGGTGACGGATTCACATGACTGAACTGTTCGCTTTGTCCCTTCGTCTCGAGGTCGAAGCAGTACATCCACCATCCGTCCATTGTGATTAGGCGACCAAAGAAGTCATGTGGATTGGCCTGACAAAGCTGCAACATTTCCACCGAGTCGTGCAGCCCAGTGGGCGGCTATCTTTGTGACGTTCAAAATCCGTGTTAGGTGATAGGTGATCTACGACTGATGTTAATTTTTTCTATTGTCCCCTCGATCGTCACAGCCAGTCTCCAAGAACCAGAGCGTCCACTTCACTTGCGATTCCATATTCTTCTCAGACACATGGTCTGCCACTTCGTTGCTAGCCATTGAGACTTATCTGACTACACTGCAAGCGTCTTTGCCACCTAACCTGTGTGCCACACGGTGGTGCACTGTTGCGGTACACTTCCATCAACTCAGCATGGGCTGCTGCAGCAAATGCAGAAGATGAAATACTGCAAGAAACTCCATATTAATAATGTGCTGTGCCATTTAGTTTTGGCTCCTCTGGCGGAATTCTACGGGACTTTGACATGGAGGGTTCAATCTCTGTTATAACTGCAGACATGTATTGACAAACAAACAAAAATTAATTGTGCAGCCCTTGTATTTTTAGGTGACAAAGTATTAAGACGTAGCCTACTTCTTATGCGTGTAACGCTGCTCCTGCACCCATCATAAAGTCATCACTGCTTCTTTATTTAACCAGCACCCTCTGTGACCACCGACAGGCCATCACAAAAAAACCGCCCTTCCAGCAAGATCACAATCAATGTAAGTTCAGCATTAATTTACTTTTCTTTTGTTGGAATACCGCTACGCCACAATCTTGAACCGGTTTCTCTCCAGACTTCACGCTCGGAAATGGTGAGAGCACTGCAATTAAGTGCAACACATGTCCTCTTTAATAGACTGTATTACTGTCCGCTGCTTCCCATGCTTCGTGAGACAGACAATTTAAATACACGTTAACTGATTCCTCCGTCGGTTCTTGGTACAACAACATTATAATAAATGAAAAGCACTAGTTTTCTGTTGTTCTACTGTTTTACTTTTATTGTGTTAACTGGTTTTCGGCTTACAAGCCCATCTTCAGACATTTACTGAGTATTGTCACCAAAGAAGTTACAGTGTTTGTAAACAACATTGGAAGAGAAGTTATACGTCTTGATTGAAGCAAAAACACACAGTAAGTAACATCTTTGACAGTGTGGTAGTAATGCAATGAAAAAGTAAAAAAACTGAACAGTCAGGAAATAACTTTAACACAGAGTAGGAACCGGATGCCTATGTAAGTTGCTGTTTATAAACAAAACTAATAAAATAAAATAAAATTAGTACTTGACAAGGCTACTTCATGAGGTATAAAACATGGAGAGTGATAGAAAAACCAGTTAAAAGAAGAAACAAGTAACAATGTAATTATCTTATTGATTGTGGTTAAGTTCCTTATATATTCTGTAATTGCATTGATAATTGTTTCTTTTAATTGGTTTGTGTATCACTCTCCATGTCTTACACCTCATAAAGTAGCCTTGTCAAGTACCTATTTTATTTTATTTTATTAGTTTTGTTTATTAATAGAAACTTATGTAGGCATGCTGTTCCTGTTTTGTGTTTATGTTTTTCTTGTCTACCACATTTTTATTTATTGACTGTTCAGCTCTTTTTACTTTTTCATTGCATTACCACGACACTGTCAAAGATGTTACTGTATGTTTCTGCTTCAATCTAGACGTGTAACTTCTCTTCCATTGTTGTCTACGGACATTGTAACTTCTTTGGTGACAATACTCAGTAAATGTCTGAAGATGGCCTTGTAAGCCGAAAACCGGCTAACACAATAAAAGTAATACTATGGAACAAAAGAAGACTAGTGCTTTTCATTTATTAATTCAAATACAGCTGCTTGTGCACGAACAGCTCAACAGCTTGCTCTAGTAGCACCAAGCACGTGGCATCAATTGTTCAGCTTTAACCACATAGCATCAAATGTTTGGTGTTCATCACGAACCTGGTTTCTGACTGCAGGTTGTTTATCCAACGGATTTGAGGGCCAAGAAAAATTTGATTTTCAGTAGTTCGTTAAATTATTGAACCAATTTAAAAATTTATAATATTGTCACAATCAACTCATTAATCGGTATAATCTTACGTTAAACGTTTACTACAATAAGTCAAGTATTACAGTTAGAAACTTGGTGTGGGGCCTGAGACAACGTAACACGGGGCTCGCAAATTACCCAAAATGCATTCAACCAGTGTTTGAAAATGGGAGCACTCAGTGCCTTCCGAGGAACTTCATACATCTGAAACTTGTTCGAAACTTTTTTGCCATCCCCTACAAAATAATGAAAGGTAAAGTATTTTTCGCTGATAATGAACTAAAACGTCAGCGTTAGATGCGAAGTTTTAATTTATTGCATTTTTCCAACTAACCCTATTCACAACACATTTTGCAAATAGTATCAACGTAGGCCACTGAATCGAACAGTACAATTATATTATTGTATGACACATGTTCAGAGGTTGGCGTTTTAAACACTGAGATGAGTGAAAACTATTATGCCTTCAACCATAAATATTTTGCTTGCTACACTCAAATATTCAACATATTAACACATTTGTAAAGTCATCACACGTTTGAAGCTGTTTTATACGTTGTGTAGCGCTACTTTTACTAACCTTAGTCAGTTTATTATTTTAAAACGTTTTTTGCCGTCACGTTATGTTAAATAAAAGGTATAAAGTGTTTGAGGTATTGTTAAATTGCCTAAGATAACATAGTCATTTATCAAAGAAATGTAACCATAATCCGAAGAAAGTATTGTGTAACGTTCATTATCGTGTCGTGTTTTTTTTTCATGTAATGATTGTAAAACGATAATTTGCGACTGATTCATTTCCCTCTCCACTTGACAATTAGGGGTGATACATGCAGGTCTTCTGTACGTGTCAGCTATTTTAGTAAAATAACATCACCACAAAAAGAATTTCGTTTTTCATTCAAATAATCTGATCATCCCGAGTTACCTTTCGAATTGAAGTCATTTTTAACAAATAGTTTTAGCCTTAGTAATTGTACTAGATGACGCTTTGTGTGGAAGTGTGGACGACTGATCGGCAATATCAAGCGATCTTAATTTCAGTATCTGCAAATAAGAACCTGCCTTCTTTATTAGTAGCCTTCGAAGTCCGATGTTTATATAGGCGACGCTGTATAAATTAATTTACACATTTCGACGCGGTCCTTAGACCGAACTCAAACAAACAGCAGACGATAACGCATTCGTAAAGTCAGTTATCAGTTTTATTTAAACGACAGAGTTGTATGTTCACTTCAACAACCTAAAGAGGCAAAGCTACTATTAAATAATAATATCAGTTTTTACTATTTGATACAATATAACTTCTGAAATGGTTCAAATGGCTCTGAGCACTGTGGGACTTAACAGCTGTGGTCATCAGTCCCCTAGAACTTACAACTATTTAAACCTAACTAACCTAAGGACATCACACACATCCATGCCCGAGGCAGGAATCGATCCTGCGACCGTAGCAGTCGCGCGGCTCCGGACTGAGCGCCTAGAACCGTTCGGCCACCAAAGCAAGCTATAACTGTTCCTCCCGTAGTATTATACAATAGCAACTTTAGATATTTTTGCATGTCACTCATGTAAACTAAGTATTAGACAGGGGTAATTTATAATGAGAACCGGGAGTGGAGCAGGGAAGTTACTGTTTCTTTTCTAATCAGACGACATTATGCGCCGGCAGCTGTGGCCTACCGGTTCTAGGCGCTTCAGTCTGGAGCCGCGCTGCTGCTACGGTCGCAGATTCGAATCCTGCCTCGGGCATGGATGTGTGTGATGTCCTTAGGTTCGTTAGGTTTAAGTAGTTCTAAGTCTAGGGGACAGATGATCTCACATGGTAAGTCCCATAGTGTTTAGTGCTTAGAGCCATTTGAACGACATTATTCAGGGTTGAAAATTTCTCGGGAGAATATGCAAATTATTATAGAGTTTGGTCTTTAGTTTTCGTGAAAACTCGCTTTTTTAAGCCAACAAATACTCAAAATTTGTTTAAAGGTCGTTCAGGCGCGAAGGTGATGTTTGCCACGTGCAGCTGCGCGCGTTTGTGGAAGCGCTAACGCCTACTTTGGCGACACTTCCGCTGCATCGGACTTGCGTTCGATAGCTCCTGCGCCGCAGCGGTTCGTGTTTCGTGCCGCGGGAGGATTAGCTGACCGGGGAAGAGCGCTGTGCAGCCTCTGACACAAGTCGGCACTCTGGGGCTCTTGTCGCTCTTGTGCCGCCGCTGCAACTGGGGCGCACCGTCCAGCCGGTCCATTGATTGGATTAGATTTATACTTGGTCCACACATCACGATCACGACACTGGATAATGACGTGGAACTTGTCCGTTTGCCACTTTACATGCTATAATTTAATTTTTTCAATAATTTAAAAATTACCAATTTAAATTGTAAGTAGGCTGTTTAGGTTTATTTATTGGTAACGCCGCCGCCACGTAGCGCTCTGTATAAAAATCACTGGCTGTGCCGTGTGCAGTCTGTGGCTGGTTTGCATTGTTGTCTGCCATTGTAGTGTTGGGCAGCGGCAGCTGGATGCTAACAGCGCGTAGCGTTGCGCAGTTGGAGGTGAGCCGCCAGCAGTGGTGGACGTGGGGAGAGAGATGGCGGAGTTTTGAAATTTGTAAGAATTGGTGTCATGAACTGCTATATATATTATGACTAGTGAGGTAAATACATTGTTTGTTCTCTATTAAAATCTTTCATTTGCTAACTATGCCTATCAGTAGTTAGTGCCTTCAGTAGTTTGAATCTTTTATTTAGCTGGCAGTAGTGGCGCTCGCTGTATTGCAGTAGCTTGAGTAACGAAGATTTTTGTGAGGTAAGTGATTTGTGAAACGTATAGTTTAATGCTAGTCAGGGCCATTCTTTCGTAGGGACTTTTGGAAGTCAGATTGCGTTGCGCTAAAAACTATTGTGTGTCAGTTTAAGCACAGTCGTGTATAAATTTTTCAAAGGGGACGTTTCATATAGACCAGTCTTGTAATAATTTTTCTAAGGGGACGTTTCAAAATCTAAAAATTCATCTATTGAATAGATGAAGTTGACATTCAGAAATAATTTTAATTTTTTTTTTAGTGCCGGATTGCTATCCGTCATACTTTTGAAGCTGTTCCGTAACTGGCCAGACTTCTGTGGCAGTCTAATTCACCCCTTTTTCTGCCAAATTCAGAGTTAGCCCAGAACAGTGAAGAGGAGCTTTTCTCCTAATGTTACGGCTGTCCACATTGTTAATGCATTTGAAAAGAAATGGGTTATTAATAACATATTCCGTAAGTGAGTGTGTGTGGATATCTATATTTACTGAACAGTCAAAGAAACTGGCACACCTGCGTAATATCGTGTAGGGCCCCCGCGAGCATGCAGAAGTGCCGCAACACGACATGACATGGACTCGACTAATGTCTCAAGTAGTGCTTCGGGGTATTGACACCGTGAGTCTTTCAGGACTGCCCATAAATCCGTAAGAGTACGAGTAGATGGAGATCTCTACTGAACAGTACGTTGCAAGGCAGCCCAGATATGCTCAATACTGTTCATAGCTGGGGAGTTTCGTGGCCAAGAGTGTACCTGTAGCCATTCTGGACGTGTGGGGTGTCGTATTGTCATGCTGGAATTGCCCAAGTCCGTCCGAATGCACAACAGATATGAATCGATGCAGGTGATTAGTCAGAATACTTACATACGTGTCACATGTCAGAGTCATATGTAGACTATCATGGGTCCCATACGACTCCAATTGCACACTCCCGACACCATTATAGAGCCTCCATCAGCATGAACAGTCACCTGCTGACATGCAGGATTCATTTATTCATGAGGTTGTCTCCATACCCGTACACCTCCATCCGCTCGATACAATTTGAAACGAGACTCGTCCGACCACGCAACATGTCTGCAGTCATCTACAGTCCAATGTCGGTGTTGACGAGCACAGGCGAGTCGTTGGGCTTTGTGTCATGCAGTCATCAAGGATACACGAGTGGGCCTTCGGCTCCAAAAGCCCATATCGGTGATGTTTCGTTGAATGATCGCACGCTGATCCTTGTTGATGGCCCAGCACTGAAGTCTGCAGCAATTTGCGGTTGCACTTCTCTCACGTTGAACGATTCTCTTCAGTCGTCGTTGATCCCGTTCTTGCAGATTTTTTTTCCGGCCACAATGACGTCGGAGATTTGGTAGTCTACCGGATTCCTGATTTTCACGCTACACTCGTACGGAAAAACCCCCGCTTCATCGCTACCTCTGAGATGCTGTGTCCCATCGCCCATCGCTCGTGTGCCGACTAAAACACCACGTTCAAACTCATTTAAATCTTGATAACCTACCATTGTAGCAGCATTAACCGATCTAACAACTGCTCCAAACATTTGAACATTTGTTGTCTTATATAGGCGTTGCCGACGGCAGCGCCGTACTCTGCCTGTTCACACACACACACTATATATATATATATATACTAAACTCTTCAGAACAGGCCATGAAGGCCCAACGTACCGACCGGCCGCCGTCTCATCCTCAGCCCATAGGCATCACTGGATGAGAATATCGAGGGGCATGTGGTCAGCACACCGCTCTCCCAGCCGTATGTCAATTTCCGAGACCGGAGCCGCTACATCTCAAACAAGTAGCTCCTCAGTTTGCCTCACAAAGGCTGAGTGCACCCCGCTGGTCGACAGCGCTCGGCAGACCGGATTGCCACTCATCCAAGTGCTAGCCTAGCCCGACAGCTCTTAACTTCGGTGATCCGACAGGAACCGATGTTCCACGGCGGCAAGGCCGCTGGAATATACAGAGTGTTACAAAAAGGTATGGCCAAACTTTCAGGAAACATTCCTCACACACAAATAAAGAAAAGAGTTTATGTGGACATGTGTCCGGAAACGCTTAATTTCCATGTTAGAGCTCATTTTAGTTTCGTCAGTATGTACTATACTTCCTCTATTCACCGCCAGTTGGCCCAATTGAAGGAAGGTAATGTTGACTTCGGTGCTTGTGTTGACATGCGACTCATTGCTCTACAGTACTAGCATCATGCACATCAGTACGTAGCATCAACAGGTTAGGGTTCATCACGAACGTGGTTTTGCAATCAGTGCAATGTTTACAAATGCGGAGTTGGCAAATGCCCATTTGATGTATAGGTTAGCACGGGGGAATAGCCGCTTGTATCGAGACAGATTTCCAGAACGAAGGTGCACCGACAGCAAGACGTTCAAAGCAATTGATCGGCGTCTTAGGGAGCACGGAACATTCCAGCCTATGACTCGCGACTGGGGAAGACCTAGAACGACGAGGACACTTGCAATGGACGAGCAATTCTTCGTGCAGTTGACGATAACCCTAATGTCAGCGTCAGAGAAGTTGCTGCTGTATAAGGTAACGTGGACCACGTCAATGTGTGGAGAGTGCTACAGGAGACACAGTTGATTTCGTACCATGTACAGCCTTTGCAGGCACTATCGGCAGCTGATTGGCCTCCACGGGTACACTTCTGCGAATGGTTCATCCAACAATGTGTCAATCCTCATTTCAGTACAAATGTTCTCTTTTTACGGATGAGGCTTCATTCCAACGTGATCAAATTGTGAATTTTCACAATCAACATCAGTGGGCTGACGAGAATCCGCACTCAATTGTGCAAACACGTCATCAACACAGATTTTCTGTGAACGTTTGGGCAGGCATTGTTGATGTTGTCTTGATTTGGCCCCATGTTCTTCCACCTACGCTCAATGGAGCACGTTATCATGATTTCATACGCGATACTCTCTACCTGTTCTGCTAGAACATGTGCCTTTACAAGTACGACGCAACATGTGGTTCATGCACGATGGAGCTCCTGCACATTTCAGTCGAAGTGTTCGTACGCTTCTCAACAACAGATTCGGTGACCGATGGATTGGTAGAGGCGGACCAATTCCATGGCCTCCACGCTCTCCTGACCTCAACCCTCTTGACTTTCATTTATGGGGGCATTTGAAAGCTCTTGTCTACGCAACCCCGGTATCAGATGTAGAGACTCTTCGTGCTCGTATTGTGGACGGCTGTGATACAATACGCCATTCTCCAGGGCTGCATCAGCACATCAGGGATTCCATGCGACGGAGGGTGGATGCATGTATCCTCACTAACGGAGGACATTTTGAACATTTCCTGTAACAAAGTGTTTGAAGTCACGCTGGTACTTTCTGTTGCTGTATGTATCCATTCCATGATTAATGTGATTTGAAGAGAAGTAATAAAATGAGCTCTAATATGGAAAGTAAGCGTTTCCGGACACATGTCCACATAACATATTTTCTTCCTTTGTGTGTGAAAAATGTTTCCTGAAAGTTTGATCGTACCTTTTTGTAACAGCCTGTATATAAAACTTCCTGGCAACAAAAAACTGTGTGCCGGACCGAGACTCGAACTCGGGACCTTTGCCTTTCGCTGGCAAGTGCTCTATCAACTGAGCTATCCAAGCATGAAGTTTCATATTAGCGCACAGTCCGCTGTAGAGTAAAAATTTCACCCTGTATATAAAACACTGACTTTCAAAAGCGATAGCCGGCCGGTGTGGCCGAGCGGTTCTAGGCGCTTCAGTCTAGAACCGAGCAACCGCTACGGTCGCAGGTTCGAATCCTGCCTCGGGCATGGATGTGTGTGATGTCCTTAGGTTAGTTAGGTTTAAGTAGTTCTACGTTCTATGGGAGTGATGACCCCAGAAGTTAAGTCCCATAGGGCTCAGAGCCACTTGAACCATTTTTCAAAAGCGATGGCAATGTTACAACGCTAGGAGAAAGGCTCATCTTCATTATTCTGGGTTAAACTAAATTTGGCAGAGAGTAGAGTAATCATGGACTGTGTCATATACTGGGTATCGAGAGATTATCTTTACCAGTTTAGATTTAAATAATTTTTAAAACTATACTAGACACTAGCAAATGAATTTCAACAAGTGAGAAGATGACTAATAAGCTTTTTTTTCGTTCCATAAAAGCGTGAGCGTGTGGCCCATGTGTTTGAGACGCCAACGTGGACAACGTACCGCAGGAGTTTGCAATGAATCCAACAAAGTCAGTGCGTAGTAGGGCCAAATGATAAGTGCACAAAGTCTCGCATAATAAGTTACTGCCATACCTCTATAAGGTGCAGCTGCTTCATGCTTAAAGCCTACAACAAACCTCAGTGCAAACATTTTGGTGTGGATATGCTAGACGAGGCTGACGCTAACAATAACTTTATGGAAAATGTTTGGGCAACGTTTCATGTATTTGGGAAACTGAATAGTCATAATTATAGTATACGGGGTTCACAGCATCCTCGTGTTACACGTCAAGTGGAAAGAGACAGCCCCAAGGTCAGTCTTTGGTGTACTCTGATGCACAACTGCACAGCGGGTCCATTTTTTTTCGACGAGTTTGTCATCAACGGTAATCTTTACCAGGACATGTTGCAAGAGTTTGTTGTGCCAAAACTGGAACATCTGCAACCTGACGTCATATTCCATCAGGATCGAGCACCACCCCACTCGCAGCTAAATGTCCCCCAATTTCTAGATGGAACGCTTCCGACTAGGTTGATCGGACGAAATGGTCCAGTTCAATAGCCGACGCGATCCTCTAATCTCATACCACTAAATTTCTTCCTGTGGCGTTTTATATATTAGTATTTAAATGCGTGTACCTACCCTCCTCCTATCATCTGAAAACCTGTGTCAGCTAGTAATAATTTCCAGTATTCTTGTCCATTTCGTAATAGTTACATGCATGGTAGGTATAAGTCTTGATACTGTTAGCGGTACGCCTCACTCGCTCTATAATTTCCTTTGCTGCAGGTGTTTCACCAGTACTATATGTTTAGTACAGTGAAGCTATTGGGACACATATAATTACGCCGCCAAAGCGGCAGTAAAGAAGACGAGGTTTTCTCAGAGCTGAGCCTGTCGTCGTATCGCCAGCTGCTGACGGACGAACACTCGCCATTAACGCTGGAGGGCCCTCACCTCACGCCCTCACGGTTACTACTGGAACGTTATCTTTCTCGCGCCTCCATTCTGAACGGCGAGGCGTTTAATGAATAAGGGAAGCGTGTGTGCGGGGGAGGCTATTAATCAAAGCCGAGTCTCGAGGGGGAGGGAGAGATGCGGCAGGCGCCGGGATGGCCACGGGAAACACGCGGGGCGCCCAGGAAGCTGCGATACTGCGGGAGGGGGCGTAAGGGGGGGAGGGGAGGGCAGGGCGCCTCATTCTCAAGACGAAACAGGGCAGGGCGAGGGCTGCGAAGGGGAGCTCCGACCGGAGAGGGGAGCGTGATAAACGGCCCTACATAAAAACAGAACACCAAACTTTACGATCGCACGCCACCGTGCTGCGCGGCGCGTCCGTATCCATGGCAACGCCCCTGCCCTCCGCTGGGGTTGGCGCGGGAGTGCGTCTTAGGCGGGGAGCGCCAGCCCCTGTGAGTAGCTTCAGCCTGGCCGGTAGCGGCAGAGCAGGCGTAAGACGAGCCGGGATCGGGGCTCTACAGCTGCTCCCGGCTCCAGTTTCGCTGCAAAGGAAACTGCAGCGTTCGCGCATCACGATCATTCTGTTCTTCTCGCTTCCCTGGGTATTACATACACGTCTGCATCCAAACGCTACAAAGCGCAGAATGGCACAGGGTGCTTTGAACTGCAGCTTTTACATCCCCGACTCCTTCCCTTTTTGCTGGGAGTTTGATAAATACGTCTCAACAGCACAGTTCCTATAACCATCGGTCAATTCTACGGCTGGGTTAGATAATATCTATTCATACAATGTCCGCCTGCTGAGCTGAGTGGTCATATGCTTGCCTACCAGGCAGCGGGCCCGGGTTCGATTCCAGGCCGGGATAGAGATTTACTCCGTTCGTGGACTGATGTTGTCCTTATCATCGTTTTATCCTCGTTATCTGCACGCAAGTCGTCCAGTGTGGCGTCGACTGAAATACGACTTGCACTCGGCGCCGAAATTCCCCGGATGGAGAATGCCATACATCTACATACATACTTCGCAATCCACCATACGGTGCGTGGCGGAGGGTACCTAGCATCTTCTCTCTCTGTTCCACTCCCAAACAGAACGATGGAAAAATGATTGCCTGTATGCCTCTGTACGAGCCCTAATCTCTCTTATCTTATCTTTGTGGTCTTCCCGCGAAATATAAGTTGGGGGCAGTCAAATTGTACTGCAGTCAACCTCAAATGCTGGTTCTTTAAATTTCCTCAGTAGCGATTCACGAAAAGAACGCCTCCTTTCCTCCAGAGACTCCCACCCGAGTTCCTGAAGCATTTCCGTAACACTCGCGTGATGATCAAACCTGCCAGTAACAAATCTAGCAGCCCGCCTCTGAATTGCTTCTATGTCCGTCCTCAATCCGACCTGACAGGGATCCCAAACGCTCGAGCAGTACTCAAGAATAGGTCGTATTAGTGTTTTATAAGCGGTCTCCTTTACCGATGAACCACATCTTCCCAAAAAGCTACCAATGAACCGAAGACGACTATCCGCCTTCCCCACAACTGCCATTACATGCCTGTCCCACTTAATATCGCTCTGCAATGTTACGCCCAGATATTTAATAGACGTGATTGTGTCAAGTGCTACACTACTAATGTAGTATTCAAACATTACGGGATTCTTTTTCGTATTCATCTGCATTTATTTACATTTATCTACATTTAGAGTTAGCTGCCATTCTTTACACCAATCACAATTACTGTCCAAATAATCTTGTATCCTCCCACAGTCACTCAACAACGACACCTTCCCGTACACCACAGCATCATCAGCAAAGAGCCGCACATTGCTATCCACCCTATCCAAAAGAACATTTATGTAGATAGAAAACAACAGCGGACCTACCACACTTCCCTGGGGCACTCCAGATGATACCCTCACCTCCGATGACCACTCATCATGGAGGACAACGTACGATTATTTCCATTTTATTATTCACACAATGCACAAGTTTGTTTAAATAATGGACTCCCCATGAGTCTTCCTGGCAGATTAAAATTGTGCACCAGACCGACACTCGAACGCGGGACCTTCGCCTTTCGCGGGGAAATGCTGTACTGACTGAGCTTCGCAAACACGACCAACAATACGTCCTCACTGCTTTACTTCCGCCAATGCCTCGTCTCCTACATTCAAAACTCTACAGAAGCTGTAACGGCGGGTCAAGGGTCGTACTTAGGTTGCTCGGTCGGTAGAGCATTTATCTGCAAAAGGCAAAGGTCCCGAGTTCTAGTGTCGGTCTGGCAAACAGTTTTAATCTGCCAGGAAATTTCATATCAGCGCACGCTCCGCTGCAGAGTAAAATTTCATTATGGACTCGCCATGTTTTTCTAGTGAGTTTTGGAAACAGTCTCCACTGTAGATTGAATTCCTCTAGTATCTCACTACTCAACCTACAGGGGCTGGACAAAAATGCGGAAACACGACGAGAAATGCATGGTTGAACATAAATACAGATGGCAGCCAAGCCTGCATGTGGCGCTGTTGTAGCTGGCAACGAACGGCACCTGTGCAATGTCCTCAGTACGTTGCAAGTGTCAGCCGTAGTCAAAACAGCGTTCCGTGTAGTTGTGAGTGTGTTTTGTCGGAGGTAAGTCAATTCGAACGTGGGTAAATTGTTGTTCCTCGTATGGTGAGCGCTTCCGTAAACAAGGTGTTTCAAGAAGCACCGTAGCGAAGGCACCGTACAGAGAAGGCGGTGAAACGTTATTCGCTAAGTCACAACACGGGCGAAAGTGTGTTTCGAGTGAAAGAGACTGACGGTCATTGAAGAGGATTGTGTCAAAAAAGAAGAAACAACAGCGGCTAAAAGTCACTGCAGCACTGAATGTCGCACTCACGAAATCTGTCAGCACCAAACAATAGAGTTTTGCAGGGCGAACTGAGATTCCAAATCCACTCATCAGTGATGCAAACGGCGGTAACAGAAAAACTTGGTACCGGAGCTATAAAACCTGGATGATGGCACAATAGAAGAATGTCTGAGCCGTGCATGGCTTTTGTTCGTGCCATATCTCATTTGACATCCTGTTTTTACTGTACTACCACGTCGTTATGTTAATTTCAATTACTGGTGTCACTGAGTTGCCGCCTTGTCTGCCCGTGAGCGGCAGCAGCGGCTCTGATCGATATAAGCCCTCGCGCATTATCTTTGCTGACTGTTATTACTACCGGTTGTCGTGTGTTGGGAGTTAGTTCGGATCTGCCAGTGAGTTGGGCGGCGCTAGCAGTGCATTTCGGACCTGGCAGTGTTCGACTTAGGACGCGGCGGAAGTTCAGTCGGGGCGCGGCTGCAGTGAGGTCCGGACAGCGATGACTCGCCCGACGGTTGCCGATACATATCACTTGAGTGTGGACCACCTTGGTTGGTCAGCGGTTGGTCGTCTTGTCGTACGACGTGTATATTGGCCGGCGATCGCTTATGGGTTGCCTGCAAGCAGGCTCGTGATTCGTCCTTGTTATTGTACAGTCGCTGCCGTTAGTATTGTCTAGTCCTTCGTGCAAGTGTTCGTGAAACTGTGTGTAGCTTGTGTTGTCGACTGCTCAGTTATTTTAGCGTTATCTCTGTGCTGATGTGTGGCAGTCGGTCAACTGGCGTGGAGCAGCGAGGAAATCCCCAAGGGGCGTAGTTTGGCGGGGGCCGCTGGCGGTCTCTACGCAGTGTCGGAGTGTGTAGGGCTATTCCCATTGCTAAAAGGTCCGTGGCTCACCGATGCTGGAAACGAAAGTTGAATTTGGATTTAATTTACCAACAAGTTAAGACTGTTCACATTGTGCCGTTTGGTTCTCGTTGTTGGCTGTTGGGACATTCCCGCAAGCAACAACGTGTGTGTTCGAGTTGGAGAAGGTGAAGCCACTGTCCGGTGGAGTCTAACTGTATTTCGTTATTTGCAATTGAAGTGCACCAGCGGAATCTTCTGCCTTGTGGCCGTTAACGTTCCGGTTACCTGCCCTGGCCGTTGACGTAAATTCAGGAAGTGTCCTTTCCTCACTGTGTTGTCGCGTCCAGCACGGTGTGCAGTTTGACAGCTTAATGTATGCTTGGTTGTGGGTGTCCATGCCTTTTACGTTTTGCAGTGAACTCCTGGTTGTGTGCTGGTCGAGTGGAGCGCAAGTTACGTTGTCGGTGCGTCCGTTGACTGTCTGTTGGTCGGGTTGTCGTCGGATCGAGAATGGTTGGGCCGTCTGCCTGTCTCACCTAAGTGATCGTTAGTATTTCAAGTGCTGGCCGACCCCCGAAACTTCTGAGCGCGGTTAGCTGCACTGCCTTTTCTTATTTTCTGTTGTGTGTATTTGTATGGCTCATAGCCGATGGTTTTGAATTATAGTTGAATTGTTTTGGGCATTCAGCCGCTTTAAAATTAAGACTCCTTGCTTGTCAAGTGTTAGATAGCTTGGGCCTTCAGCCTGATAAATATATTGTTTAAAGACAAAGGCCTCCTGCCTATTAAAAATTATTTTAGATGTGTTTTAAGACATGGGTCTTCAGCCGTTTTAAAATTTAAGTTCCTTAGATTGTTTGGGGCATTCAGCCTAATTTAAGATAAGGCTTTGTAGTTTAAATTTATTTTACCTTGAGTTTTAAGTCATGGGGCCTGAAGCCGTTTTAAATTTAGGATCTTTGTCTTTCGAACATCAGACTGTTTGTGGCTTTCGGCCTAAATGAAGATAAGGCCTTCTGCCTCGTTTCTTTTTTTATTTAATTTTACCTTGAGTCTTAAACCATCGGCCTTCAGCAGTCATTAAATTAAGGTTGTTGTTTTTCATGTGTTACATCTTGGGCTTAAGCGTCTGAATTTTGAGTTAATGACTTTTAGCTTCTTTTTAAAATTTAAAGTGGTTGTGCCCTAAAGGCATAAGATTGTGGGCATATTCAGCCGATTACTAAGTTCAAGTATTTGTACTGTTATATTTGGTCAAATAAATAAAGTTATATGTGTTCGTGTGTCACTGACAGCCGCTAATTTTGGCCTCTTTCCACAATTCCAACTACCAGTCCTGTCCTGCGGGTTTAGCAGGGCGCTTCAATGTCGTTTGATCAGACGAGTCTTGATTCACACTGCTTCGAACTTCTGACCGAGTTTACATCCCATGGCCGGTGTTGGATGACGATTTCGGCAAGCATATGGCGGTATTCCCTGGGCCTCGTGGTCACTCTGCAATGTCGTATTACTGCCAACAATTATGTGATCACTTTGGCTGATCAGGCCCACCCCTTGGTACAATGTTTTTCCCCAGCAGACCACTGGGCTGCTGTTCCCACAGCTCGCATCGTTTAGGACTGTGTTTGTGATCACGACGATGAACCGCCGCAGTCACCAGATCGCAACATTACTCAACCTCTGTGATCTACTTTCGAGAGAAGGGTGCGGAATCGCTATCCACCTCCTTCCCGTTAGCTGAACTTGTGTCTAGTTTGCAGGAATAATGATATAAGATTCCCTCTAAATCCATTTACTTATCCCTTCCGAGGCGACTGGAAGCTGTTTGTAATGCCAACTGATTTCCAAGGCATGGTAACGTGTCGTGTTTTTGGTGTTTCCACATTTTTGTTCACCCCCGAGTATCTTGTAAACCGTGGAGCTGTCAAAATTGTTCTGGCTTCCTGGTACTATAGGTGCCTTAGAAATTTTCGGACATGTGCTTTCGGAATGATGTATTTTTCTGAATTATAAATTATTGCTATTACTTTATTGTTGCGATCTTTAGTCTGAAGACTGGTCACTATATTCATTCTCTCGTCTCCCTCTACAATTTTTACTTTCCACACTTCCATCCACTATCAAGCTTATGATTCCTTCATGCCTTAGGACGTGTGCTATCAACATATCCCTTCTTTTAGTCAACTTATACCATAAACTTCTTTTTCCCAGTGTGATCCAGCATCTCCACATTAGTTACTCGAGCTTCCCCAACTAATCTTGAGCGACCTTCTGTAGCACATTTCAAAAGGCTTTATTCTCTTCCTGACTGAACTGCGTATCATCCACGTATCACTTCCGTACAAGACTACACTCCACACAAATACCTTCAGAAAATATTTCCTGACGCAAAATATGGTATTAGATATTAACAAATGAGTATTTTTCAGATATTCTTTTATTGATATTGCCACTCTGCATTTTATATCCTCTCTACTTTGACCATTATCTGTTATTTTGGTGCCCAGACAACAAAACTCATTTACTACTTGTAAGTAGGCCGTTTAGGTTTTTATATGTTGGTAACGCCACGTAGCGCTCTATATGAATATCACTGACTGGGCTTGTGAAGGCTGTGGTTGGTTTGCTTTGTTGGACTATATGCTATTGTAGTGTTGGGCAGTTGGCTGTTAACAGCGCGTAGCGTTGCGCAGTTGGAGGTGAGCCGCCAGCAGTGGTGGATGTGGGGAGAGAGATGGTGAAGTTTTGAGAGCGGATGATCTGGACGTGTGTCCATCAGACATCAGAGACAGTAAATTTGTAAGACTGGATGCCATATATATATATATATAATGACTTTCAAGCACTATTAAGGTAAATACATTGTTTGTTCTCTATTAAAATCTTTCATTTGCTAACTATGCCTATCAGTAGTTAGTGCCTTCAGTAGTTTGAATCTTTTATTTAGCTGGCAGTATTGGCGCTCGCTGTATTGCAGTAGTTCGAGTAAGGAAGATTTTTGTGAGGTAAGTGATTCATGAAAGGTATAGGTTATTGTTAGTCAGAACCATTCTTTTGTAGGAATTATTGAAAGTCAGATTGCGTTGCGCTAAAAATAGTGGCTGTCAGTTTAGTGTTGATCAGAATAGGTAAAGAGCGAAATGTCTGAGTACGTTCAGTTCTGCTCAGCTGTTTGAAAATAAATAATGTAAGAGGTTTATCAGCACAGTAATTAAATAATTTTTCTAAGGGGACGTTTCATACTCTTAGTTCCTCGATTTTCTGTCTTTCAACGTCGCCAGATTTAAGTGGATTACATTCCAGTACCCTTTTGTTACTTTAATTGATGTTCCTCTTAGAATTCCTTTTCAAGACTGTATCCATTCTATTCAACTGTTCTTCCTACTCATTTGCGTGTCTGATAAAGTTAGAATGTTATTTAGAAATCTGAAGAGTCCTATATCCTCTCCCTCAATTTTAATTCCATCTCCAAATTAGTCCATGGTTTGTTTTACTGCTTGCTCAATGTACACAATGAATGACGTCAGGGGTAATGTGGGTGACAGCAAGTAATGTGTGGAAGGGTAGGTAAAACTGCAGGAAACTTCCGACATTCTCAGCGCAGCCCTCCGCTCGGATCTGAAGCGTGGCTCCACGTCAGTCGTCTGGTGGAAAGTGAAGTGCGTCTTCCGGTGTTGAGCCAAAAATCACACCGAAGTGCCTACCCCTCTCCACCTATCCCCGCTTCTCGCGATGAAATTTGCTCGTCGCTATTTTCGCACGCCGTGTAGCGTGCCGAGTGAGTTAACTGCAGGACTCGGGACCGCGCTGTTACGCCGGATGAAAGCAGACGAGTTGCCCCCCTCCACTCCCTGGCCGCGTTCAGAGCGCCAACGCAACGCCAGAAGAGTTGGCGAAGGGCGGCGCTCGCTACCTGCGAGGTAAGCCTTAATATTCCGAGGACGCCTCCGGCGGGAAGTAGTATTTGAAGAAGAAAAACAACGAAAGAAATTATGTTTCCACTCGGAATATTTCTAAGCGAGACAGGAGCCGCACGAGTTTTCGGGAGTGCGAAATAAACGAGACGCCGGGAAGCGCCGTGTCGAAAGCTGCGCGGCAGCGTTGACAGACGGTCCGCCCACGGCCGTAAAACAGTTTTAATCTCTCCGCCTCGATGTGAGTGGATCATCTCATTACTGCTGAGTGCGCACGGCGCTTCTCCAATGCAGTATAGAAACATTCCTGCCATAAATTCACAAGTCAGCGAGGATCATACCATGTTCAGAAGAAACAGAACACCTCGAACGGGGTTCATATCCACAGGACATGTACATTAGTACGTTCTGCAGAAATCACTTGCATTTCAGACACCTCTGTTCAGCACGAATCCTGTTGCCTAGGAGGCTCTGACAAGTTGTTCCATGCGTGACGGCATCGACGCGTACAAGGCACGAATGGCGTCGTGTGGTCCAGCCATCCACGCTGTTTTCATCCGGTTCCAAAGTTCATCTGAGTCACAGCGATACATCCATCATTTCAGCATATCCCTCACACTTTCGATTGGCGACAGGTCTGGTGATCTGGCGGGCCAGGACAAAAGGCTGTGACAAGAAGGCACGTGTTCGTGCAGAAATATAATGTCGTGCGTAATCTTGCTGAAAAATGGCGTCTAGGGTGTCGTGCAGAAAGGGTGTGGCTACGGTTCGCAGGACGTCATTCACATAGGTCATACTGGTCACAGTGGCCTGGAGACGCACTAAATGTGATCTTTGGTTATATCCAATAGTACCCCACACTGTAAGGCCTTAAGTTGGCGCTCTGCGTCTCGTGCCAATGCAGTCACTGTGATGCCGCTCCCAATGTCTGCGGCGAACCAAAACTCTGCCATGATTTTCAAACAAACAGTACATGGATTCGTCCGAAAACACTATCTGATGCCATTTCTGCCCCCAGTGATGTAGTTCGATACACCATTGCCGTCCAGCATGTTTCTGCACATTCGTCAAAGATGTGGAGAAGTGGACGAGGCGCACGCAACCCATGCCCTATACTTTTCGTATATAAAATTGGTGCCTATATGAGTAAGCTGTGGCGCTCAGTTTCAAGTGGAGTATGAAATCAGCTTAGGAAACACTTTATATGAAAGCATGGTGTCTGTTCTTTCGGGCATGTCCAAAAAAACAGACAGCACGTGGAATCTGCAGCAGTGATAACATTACATGTAAATGGAAGGCGGAGGGGGGACATTTTGCGGAGTCAGCAGTCACGAGTGAAGATGTCTGCCGGACCGGGATACGAACCCAGGATCTCCTGCTTACTAGGCAGGTGCGTTAAGCGCTGCGCCATCCCGGACACGATGTTCAGCCCTCCCGCGCGGATTATCTCCCTCGCCTCCACAGAGAACCAATTACGTCGTCGCACGCAGATAAAATTTGGACCGATGAGTATCCCAAGAACTCCAGCTGAGTTACTCCCACATTCATTCAGTGAAGCGATTGTCCGTGTTTAAGACAGGTGGATACAGATACTTAGCCCAATGTGCTAAATATCAAATGTAATAAAAATGAGAATAAAACAATCAATTTGATCCACAGTGTCAGCGTCCTTTATGGTGTAAAATTTCAGAAAGCGCAGGCAGAGAAAAGATGTTCTGCATACTTGATCAATGAACTAAATTACAAAACTACAGCATTATATGAAAGGTGGATTCATCGACGCCTTTCAACAGAATTTACTCAGTTTGATATAAAACATGACACTCGACTGATTCCATAATTATTTCGGTGTTTAGCGCAATCTTTGTCATAGTCAAGCGTAATATTTACTCTGAATTGTCATTGATAGAGCTGTTCCTATTTCTAGATTAACATTAACAAATGTTCATTGTGGGAAAAATTTGTTGAAGTATATAAGTTTGCCGAAAGAGGCTCGCGCACTTTAATAGATTGTCTATCAAATTCAACACATTTGCTTTATTAAATTTAAGGCGCAGTTTCTCATCGTTCTGAATGTGGATGAGTTTCAGCTGCACCACTTCTGGTGCATTTTCGGGCAAAACAGCCACAGCATTTCTAAATAAATCTAGCAATCAATGGCTATATCCTGTGAAAAACAGTGAAACGAGCTTTGAAGGCTTTTTCATCGTATCCACTCTTAAAGTTGTATTTTTACTTTTCTGACATTTCCTTCCAGTCTGATGTAGGTGTCAGACTTCAGTTAGGTTTGAAAGTGATTTAATTTACATTGAAAAGATGTAATATAGCCCTTAAAGTTCAGTAATCAATTGATTTTTACCTTGAAGTTTCGCATTTAACATATTTAAATGATTAATAATGTCAGCAAAAATTGCTCAGTCACATAAACAATCCGTTCTTTCCAGTCATGAAAAATTTCAGTTTTATTGATTGAAGTCAGAAGCCATTCCAACGTTTCACCGCACGTTACTCATTTTATCTCTAAGTAAAAAATCATATCACTGTACTTGTTGCCATTGTCTTCAATAAAAGTTTTAATCTATTTGTAATTGAGATAATGACATTAATTGTTGGAACCGCAACATTCGTGAGATGTTCAAAACCTATTTTCATTGGGCACGAAGTCTTCTAGTGAATTACGCAGTGTAATTGTATTAACTCATCACCGAGCACTCCTAAATGCTGTTTTAGTAACGACACCAATTCACAATTAATTCGTACCACGGAAGGCGATCCGCCAATCTTAATACCCGGTAACTTTAGTGAGATCTAAATCTATGTTCGGACGCTATTCTAAGAGCCCACTGAACACATCACTACCCCCACTCTGTCATGACAACAAACTCACTCCAATCAACTCACCACATACTACAAACTCGTAAATTATCCCACGTGCAAATACTAATCACTGGGATGCGGAGATGCGTCAGTTGATTCATAGCTTATGGAAAGTAAAGAAAGTTCTTTGGATAAATATTTAACAGGTCCTTCATATTTGCCGACGCTGCAGTAATTATCATTTGCACAGCATCCGGTTTCATTGAAATTTCTCAAAATGTCGTACTGAATCAAGTCAAATAATTTTAGTAGCTGTCTCGGATCTTAACCTAGACCTAGAATAAAGAATTTTGACAGGGAGAAAAGCTATACAGTAAAAGTAAAGGGGAAAATCAGAAAAATTGTTAATTTGTAGATGTATCACACGAAAGATAATTTCTTATTAGATTTGTTGTCCGACTTCGAACTTGAAGTTAAAACGTTCTGAAAAGTCTTGGAATCCAGAGATCCGTACCTCAGTGCCGATAACAGGCAAAAATCACTGAAATCCTCGATTCCCGGGTGGATGGGCTGTCTGTTCACATAATTAAGTTTGTACGAAACCCTCAGTACGCGAGTCCCATTCGGGCCTGGTCAACTCTTTTCTATTTGTTATGGACACTGTCTTACGTAGATCCACAGTTAAAGACAGCTACCATTCCTTACGTCAAGCGAAAATTTTGTTCAAATTCTAGTGCAATTCCTTAGAATCGTCAAACCGCGCCCGATACTTCCATGTGCACGCCTGTATCTTGAACGAAACATCTTGTAGTACTGATGATCCTGTCTGATAAATCGTTTATGTATACAGAACACATTAGAAGCGCTATTATGCGCCAGTATCTGATGTTACCTTCGTTTCAGTGGAATGATCCAGAATGTTATAGGATCTTCTACAAGTTTCGAGAATGTTCTAAAATGTTATAGACTTTTACATAATGTTCCAGGATTTTCTAGAACATTCTCGAATGTTCCATCATCCTGTTGCGGTGGGGATGCATTGTTGCTTAAAGGGTATGTGTAGGCGTGAGCGAGGCGCATGCGTCAGTGTACTTCTGGAGACTGATAAAAAGTGAAATAAATTTAAGTGAAAGTGAATTGCTTAAGAAAGCGAATATTGTATTAAGCGGAAATTTAATGTGTTAAGTGATATAAATATTTTAGAAATGACTAGCCTAAGTGAGTTACAAGAGTATTTTTGAACATTCGACACTATTTCCGGCCGTGAAACACATTTCCACGATTTTTTGAATGTTAATTTTTACGATGTTCTCTACTGATCTGAAACTTTCTCAGGAAACAAATGAAAATGAAGACAAAGAAAAACTGGCCTTTCCCACCTAGTAATGAAATAAAGAGGGCAATTATTTTTTACTGATTTGCAGAGAGCATAAATGAAGGTTTATTGCAAAAAGCAGAGAGGAGTACAATACAACCGAAGGTCAGAGCCATACTCCTACACAGACCCTTTAAGCAAAAACATTGCGGCCTTCTGCCTTAAAAGATTATGGTAATATATGTTAGAAAATTAAAATTTAATTGTGGCCCTCAGCCGCTTGTATTGCACCTTGCATATGTTTGTTCTATCTACTTTGCCTTGAGGCTTTCCAGCGCAGTGTGGCTACGATGCCGAATGTTAGGAGGTTATCGTCGGCGGACGGGGCCTCGGCTCCGCACGCCGAAGGCGATCATCGTAGCTCTACGTGTGATGTGGACGGGGGTTTGCTCCCGCACACAGTGGCACGAGTTCTTGATGTAAGGGGAGGGCCACTGACGTACCCTGGCTGTTTTCCGGTGGTACCCACCCCCTGCACCACCGGTGCGAGCGAACGCTGCGTCGCGGACGAGACACCTGTCTCGCACGCAAATGACGCGGTTACTAGCTGCACCGGTGCTACCGAGGCTGCTGCGGCTGCGGCTGCGGCTGAGAAGAGCTTGGCCTTACTGAAAGGTCTCATACCAGACAGTGGGCAAGCGAACATGGACGTAGACGTGGACGTGACCTCGAGTGGTCGGGAGGAAGTCACGCACACGCACCGCCGGGATGCGGACGCGACCGCAAGGAAGCGCCCCGCTGCTGATAGAGCTGAGGCGTCAGCAAAGAAACCGGCCGCCTCGAAGGGCAAGGCGCCTAGGACGCGCACTAAGAAGAAGGTGTCACAGGTGGGCACCAAGGCCGCCACTGGCGACCGCTGCTCCACCGACGACGGCTTCCAGGTACCGAGCAGGAAGCACACTGCCAGGGCAGCAGAGCTCACACGAGCTCCCCCGCTAGAGACAACCAATAGGTATGCCACTGTCACGGACGTCCCGGAAGACGCGAGTATCGAACAACCGGCTAGGCCAAAGACCCGTGCTCCTCCTCCCATCGTCGTCAGATGGACGGCTGATTTCAAAAGCTTTCAACAGCTCTTGAAAAGTAGGGTGCAGGGCAACTTTATTCATAAAACTGCGGGCAGGGACACATATAAGGTCACTGTCAAAGATACAGAGGACTATGTGACTCTCATGAAAGTGTTTGGGGAAATGGGCGTGCCCAACTACACTCACTCTACAGAGCCACTGAAACTGCTCAAGGTGGTTTTCCGCAGACTCCCATTTAAAATGGACCCGGACCACCTAAAAGAGGAGTTAGAGGAATTAGGTTATGGTGTCAGGGCTGTCTCTCGCATGAAGACGCCCGGAACAAACGAGCAGATCCCACTATTCCAGGTAATACTAGTGGATAATGCTGAAAATAGGAAAATATTTCAACTGACAACAGTTGCAAATATTCGTAATGTGCTTGTGGAACGATTTCGCGGCAGGGGTAGAAGGGCACAGTGCTACCAGTGCCAAGGACTAAACCATGTCGCGAGATGGTGCAGTATGCCGGCCAAGTGTGTAAAATGTGCAGGCCCGCATCAGAGCCGTGACTGTAAACAGACACAGGACGTGAAACCTAAGTGCTGTAACTGTGAACAGGAGCATGTTGCCAGCTATCGTGGCTGTGCAACGTTTAAGAAGGCGGACGCTAAACAGCGTGCCAACAATGCTCCGGCCAAACGGGTGACCCCTGGCCTTAGTTTTAGCCAAATCGCGAGGGGCAAGGCTGCCGCACCTGCCACTCAGGCTAAATCGGCACGACCGCGTCAGGTTAGCGAAGCTATCAGAACACGCCCGCGTGCCGAGGTTGAAAACGTCGGCCAGCGGGCTGATGTGAGTGACGCTCGCCCCGTCGCAAAGGAAGTCGTTTCCGGGCGCGGACGGCAGAGAACAGAGAGAGAGCGGCTTGCGCCAGCCAATCAGAACGCAGCACAGCAGAGCGAAACGGAGCCGGCAGCTGTAGCCGCCCACGGGAGCGGACGGCAGATAGAGCAGCCGATCGCATCTGCAACCTCAGCAAGCCAGGAGACTCCTGCAGATTTGCAAGCTGAGCTTTGCTCGCTTCTCAGAACTGTTAAGGAGATGCTCGTGCAATTACCGCAGCTCTTGATTGCTGCAGTGCAGACGGCTCTAGCAGCCGGCCACCAACAGGTTTCCATGCAAAACCATGAATAATACACCACTTCATGGCTTGACAGTTTGCGCATGGAATGCAAACGGCATAAGAACACAGGCTGGTGAGTTCCGCCAATTTCTGTATGACGAGGCAGTAGACATCTGTCTCGTCTGCGAAACACACCTAAAGCCAGGAGTCAACGTTCGTGCAGCAAACTACACTTGCTACCGAACAGATAGGTTAACGGCAGGGGGAGGTACTGCAGTATATATCAAAACCTCTCTCAAGCACCATTTAGTACAAGTGCCTCAGCTTGCTACGATTGAGGCCACTGCTGTAGCAGTACAAACCTCAGAGGGTCAGATCACTTTTGTGGCAGCCTACCGACCGCCTAGGGGACTCCTGAATCCCGCTGACTTCGCGACACTGATGAACCTTCGTGGGAAACTCTTTGTCGCCGGAGACTTAAACGCGAAACACGCGGAGTGGCATTCAAGAGTCACTAATACTAGTGGACGACGCCTACTACGTGTAGTACGGCAGCACAATGGGATCGTGGTGGGCCCCTACGACCCAACCATCTATCCCCACAACAGAGGCCTAGCTGACGTACTCGATGTGGCGGTGGTGAGGGGTATCGGACACCTCATTACTGCCACTACGCGGTGCGCACTATCGTCGGATCATGTCCCCGTGGTTTTTGACATTGATCTCCAGGGAACAGAGCCACCACAATGGCGTAGACAGCTTCGCAGGGTGGATTGGGAGCGGTATCGGGAAAGTATACTTGACGATCTCGATACCGTTCCTCACCCACGTGATGTAGGAGCTGATGAGATGATACGACGGCTCGCTGAGGTTGCGCTACAAGCTGTAGACGCAGCAACACCGAGGGGACCACGCAGGCCGCCTGAATGTTCGCGCCAGCTCCCTCCTGATATTCTGGAAGCCATACGCCACAAAAATAGGGTTTTCAGAGAATGGCAAATCACGAGGCAAGCCGCCACTAAACGTCGCCTCAACCAACTCAGACGCGAGATTAAAGTGGCGGTTGAAAACCATCGCAATAGAGAGTGGGCAGGGAGGGTGGCCATGCTCCGCCTTGATGATGGCTCTGCCTGGCAGACGACTAAGAGGCTTCTCAGGAAAGGGCAGCGTATACCTCCGCTACAAGTTGGTGGGGAGGTGGTTTGCGAACCAGACGCCAAGGCTAGCGCCCTGGCTGACACGTTTGCAGCCAACTTCACGCCTGTAGCGGACATCATAGACGCAGCACATGTACAACTCGTGCACGAGCGTCTGCCTGTATTCCTGGCAGCAGAGGCAGCTCCAGAGGACGAGATAGCTGCTATCACTGAGGAGGAGGTTGAATACCAACTGCGAACCCTAAACACCAGGAAAGCCGGTGGCAGTGACAGAGTGGAGGCAGTTATGCTACGGCAGCTCCCCCCTCCTGCTATTCAGCCGCTCACCGAGCTATTCAACCATGTGCTGCGAACTGGGGACTACCCCTCTGTATGGAAACATGCAGAGGTGGTAGCCATCCCAAAGTCAGGGAAGGATGCAAGGCTGCCGCAAAACTACCGACCTATTAGCCTCCTCCCAGTAATGTCAAAGGTCTTTGAGCGGATTTATGCCCAACGGCTTTTAGCTCATGTAAACCGCGAGTTGCTCATGCCTCCCGAACAGTTCGGTTTTCGGCAGGGGCATAGTACACAGCAACAGCTCTTGAGGTTAGTAGAAGATGCGATGGGTGCCCTGGAGCGCCGGGAGTATTCAGGGGCGATACTCCTTGACGTCTCCAGGGCCTTTGACAGCGTGTGGCATGAGGGCCTCCTATTCAAACTTTTTGAACTGGGGGTACCGACGCCACATGTGAAACTCATTGCATCCTACCTGCAAAATCGCACTTTTAGTGTCCGCGCCGGTGACGGAGTATCCACTAATAGGCCTGTTCGTGCGGGAGTACCACAGGGATCCGTCCTTGGCCCCCTGTTGTACACCCTGTACACGTCAGATGTACCTAGGACGCAGAGAGTGTCGCTAGCACTATATGCGGACGACACCGCCCTCTACGCACGATGCCTCAAGGTTAATATCCTTCGTCGTCGCCTACAAGAGGCGTGCGACGTATTGGGAGCATGGGCAACAAAATGGCGCCTGAAATTTAACGCCACAAAAAGCCAGGCAATTATTATTACACGTCGCCGGATACCAAGGGATCTTCAACCAGTGCAGATCATGGGAGGCCCCATCCCATGGTCTCGCACTGTTAAGTATCTGGGCGTGACTTTAGACCGGCACCTCACATGGGGACCACATGTCACAGAGGTTAGGGGCAGAGTCTTAGGACGCTTACGCGAACTCTACCCTGTACTAAATCCACAGTCCACGCTTCCCACACACTGCGGCATTACGCTATATCTAGCACTGATCAGGCCAGTGCTGGAATACGCGGCCGTAGTGTGGGGAAATGCCGCCGACTGCCATATCAAGCGGTTACAAGGCCTACAAGGTAAGGTCCTGCGCCTTGCCATGCACCTCCCGCGGGACTTCCCCACCAGGGACCTGCATGACGTCACAGGGATCCCCATGATTAGGGATCGCTTCAAACTGCTGGCGCGGCAGTTCTATGAACTGTCGTCCCAGTCAGCCAACAGGTTAATAGCAAACCTGGGTACCCAGGAGCACAGGAGGGGGACCACACGATGGCCCGACATGCTTCGGCAGTAATCGCCAGTGGAAACACTCACGACCACTGTTGGAGCAAATTCAGACACACTACACACGCACACAACACTCATGTGACACATAGGACACACACAACACGTTAGGCCATCAGAGACACAAATACAATTAGGATAAACAGGAATAACAATTGGGTTTATCCTGTAAAACCACAGGGCACTTAGGATGTCCCTTAGGTTAAGAGTCGCTCGCTCGCTTTCCAGCCTAACTGTGATACCACATATATTTTAATTATTTTGTTTTTGCTATTTTAACTGCATTTATATTTTGTTGACTTTTAAGATTTCTTGTTTGGAGGCCCTCAGCCGTGAAATAATTGCCTTTTTGAAACTCGTAGTGCTAAAGATTCGGCTATGTGCCGTTTTGGTTTAAAGGTGTTATTAAATTACAATTTTAAATGAACCTGATCGACTCCTTATTTGGCCCTTTCCACAATCCTAATCACCTGTTCTGCCCTGTGGGTTTAGCGGGCGTCTCAAAAGCCTCAGTGCTAGACAGACCCAAACACTCCTGCTTACAAGACATCTCCAGCGCGTTCGTCGCTGTTTGGGTGTCTTTTTATGTCAGTAGCTTCGCAGATGTTCATTATCCAACGTACTCGAGCATTCTTGAAGCAACGTTGTGACCAGTATGGGTCACTTTGGAACTCAATCCACAGCTTCTTCAGTGACCTCCCATATAAAGCACTGTGATGCGATGCCGTCTCTTGACACTCGTATCTTAGAATCCAATCCCTGCAGTTCCAAATCGAAACCTTTTTCGTGGATGGGGGACGGACGGCTACCGTACCTCATAACCATCATGGGGCTGCGGCGGTGGGTTGCCGAGTACTAACAGCACACACTGACAAACCACACATTTATTATTATATATTGATTAATAACATTGAACATGTCGACCGTTTTAGTGTGCTCCTCTCTCTACACGGTACAGTTTATTGATTTAACAAATTAAAGACGTTAAGGTGGTTCATTTAACAGTCGAACTCTATTCGGTATATATGACCAAAAAAAAATTGCGCCTAACCTAAAAAGCCACGGTCGCCTAGCTTTGAGTGTTCAGCTCCAATAATTATCCTCAGAAAATTTAAAGAGTGATTTCGCTCTTTTGCATAACAGATATTATCTCGGGAAAATTATTTTAAATGAATAAAGTGACGCACGTTCTTTTCACATTGGTTGTCTTTCTATAGCCACAGCTTCACGATTTTCCACCTGTGGTTATCTGGAAAATTTTGTACGATTCGACGTCCCCCAACTGTGGTGTTCTTCACCCAGTGTAATACAACGTTTTCAGTAAGAAGCCGCATGGAAATCTGCCGACTCTGGTGCGGCAGACTGTTTCCACAAGACGACACAGTTCCTGCAATAGCAGAGCAGGGCGCCTGCTTTTAACAGATCAGAGGAAATAGGATTAGGCACGACTGGTTCTCGCGAGTCTTCCCTTTGCCACTCCCGCCCCTAACTGAGATCGTTCCACGGACATCGCCATCAAAGGACGTTAAGGCATCTGCTCTAACTTGCGAGCAGGGCGGGTAGGAGGCGATAAAGTCGCGATAAAAGTTGGCGCGCAGCGCCGGCGGCCGGAATTGAGTGGAGGAGCCGTGGAGGATTTTCATTTGGCCGCCCCGACCCCTTCCCGAAGCCTTCGGTTGTTTTTCGGAGCAGTGAGAGAGGAATTGCGCTGTGACCGCTTTCACACAATGGGCGGCACTCTACAAAGGCGCGGCGCTTTTTTACCAGAGTGTGAAGCCGGCAGCCTGCAGCTGCCAGCGGGCAAGGCGAGGCCAATTAAGGGCCAAACAGCGGGCGACGGCTTAGCGGTTCCGCCTGCTCGACATCGCTAGCAGAGCTGGCGTCTACTGGACTCCAGACCGCGTCGCAGGTGGCGCAGATGGGGATTTCAAGGTTCGTTCAGTGCGTCCAACATCGTGGTTGTCAGCACCCTTACAATTACCGCTAAGATACATAGTTTACAAACGTGTGAAATGCAGACGTCCTAAACGCTATATAACGTCGCATTCGTTCTCTCGCATTCTTCCACACATTGGCCCATTATAGTTCAGAAAAGATAGTTGCAGATGACGCTGTAATTTACCGTCTAGTAAATTCATCAGACGATCAATTCCAATTACAAAATCATCTCGAGAGAATTTCTGTATGGTGCAACAAGTGGCAATTAGCACTAAACAAAGAAAAGTGCGAGGTCATCCACACGGGTACTAGAAGAAATACGATAAATTTTGGGTATGCAATAAATCGGACAAATCTAACGGCTGTCGATTCGACTACATACCTAGGAATTACAATCACGAGCAACTTAAATTGGAAAGACCACATAGATAATATAGTGGGGAAGGCGAAACAAAGCTGCGGTTTGTTGGCAGAACCCTTAGAAGATGCGACAAACCCACTAAAGAGACAGCCTACATTACACTTGTCTGTCCTCTTATAGAATACAGCTGCGCGGTATGAATCGTTACCAAGTAGGATTGACGGAGGACATCGAAAAAGTGCAAACAAGGGCAGCTCGTTTCGTGTTATCGCGCATTAGGGGTGAGAGCGTCACTGATATGATACGCGAGCTGGGGTGGCAGCCACTGAAAAAAGGCGGTTTTCTTTGCGGCGAGATCTATTTACGAAATTTCAATCACCAACTTTCTCTTCCGAATGTGTAGATATTTTGTTGACACCCACCTACGTAGGGAGAAATGATCATCATAATAAAATAAGAGAAATCAGTGCTCGAACGGAAAGATTTAGGTGTTCCTTCTTCCCCCATTCGAGAGTGGAATGATAGAGAAGTAGTATGAAAATGGTGCGATGAACCTCTACCAGGCACATAGGTGTGAATTGCTGAGTAATCATGTAGATGTAGATCACGAATGTAATAATTGGAAGAACCAGCCATCTTATACACACACTGCAATCTCTGGGTTCAAAGCTGAGCTAGAAGGCCAAACAAAATACACAATCGTAGACCACGCGCCACATTAATCTCGTCATCAGTTAAGGCGGAAGGATGATCTGTTAATAAATCGTCTTCTGACCTCGCATTTGAAATGTGGTGAACTGTAATCATCATTCCACATGTATCACTAACGCGCGGTTCTTTGCTTCTCACAACGGGGCCATCAGACATGTTGATCGTGGATTTTGGTGAGTCTGCGGTATGTTGTAGACTGTAGACGGACCTGTCCTGAGTATTTGGCTAACGGCTTTTCATGCGACGGCCGCCGAATTTCGACAAAATCGATGTTGAAGTTTTATGTGCAACTCCCATACCTGCAACTTCCGTCGTGCTCCGAGAAATGAGGGTAGCTTATCGGGTAAGGTTTGTGACCACCATGGGTTCAAATATCACTTGTGCACTTCCTTTTTTTCCAATTTCATCGTACAAAATGCCATGCCAAATTATTCAAAAATACTCAATTTCGCCGTAATAATTTCATTAATAAATCAATAATTATAGTAAACTTTCTTCAAATGACTGTCCCGTTTGCGACGGAACAGAGTACTCAATCATCTTACTCGCTATGTCTTTGCATCGCGTTCTGTGCTAGTAGAATACAATTCCGGATAGCATTTGTCGCAGAAGCAATCGAGTGATAAAATTGTAGAGCATCATGCACATTTAATGAAAATCTACTCAGCAGGCACACGAATGTTTCACAAGCGAAATCGGAAAAACGTTTAAATTCAAAAAGAAAAAAATGGTTCAAATGGCTCTGAGCACTGTGGGACTTAACATCTGAGGTCATCAGTCCACTAGACTTAGAACTACTTAAACCTAACTAACCTAAGGACATCACACACATCCATGCCCGAGGCAGGATTCGAATCTGCGATCGTAGCAGTAGCGCGGTTTCGGACTGAAGCGCCTAGAAGCACTCGGCCACCGCGGCCGGCAAATCAAAACGATTGTTCTCTCTTCAACCAACTTCGTTGATGCAGAATTAAAGAATGTACCTTTATGGATCATCCATCGAAGAGATTTCCCTATTACGTTTTAGCGAGTAGGGAATATAGTGATATTTTTTTTCAATTTCTGCCCTGCCTATAAAATAAACATCGCAGGATTGGCAAAGTGGTGTACATTTGGGTGGGATGGTTCTTGCAGTGCAGGTGCATGCTTCCCTTTCATATACAAAGATTTGAGCATAAAACGTCTGATCGGTCTGCGCTCCTCACTAACCTATAACATTAAAAAAAAACAATTTCTGGTCCCACGTACAGAAGAATTACAGATTTTAAAGACACATCGTGGAGCACTTTCGCGAACTTCACTGATTTCGTCCAGATCACAGTTTTTAATTTATGAAGCAACTTTTCAAGGCACCGCTACGGTCGCAGGTTCGAATCCTGCCTCGGGCATGGATGTGTGTGTTGTCCTTAGGTTAGTTAGGTTTAAGTAGTTCTAAGTTCTAGGGGATTGATGACCTCAGATGTTGAGTCCCATAGTGCTCAGAGCCATTTGAACCATGTGAAATAACATTGTTCAAATCTGTTTTATACTTCTTCCATCGGGAAATACACATGTGAAGAAGTTTGCTGTAATTATTGATCTATGAATCTAATTACTACAGGGAAAATGAGTATTTATCAATAATTTTACATATGATATACAATTTAATGATATTCTGTACGGAGAAACCGAATGAAGAAGAAAGTGCACGGGCGAGATTTGAACTCATGCTGATAATAGTGTGCTCGTAGAAGTCAGTCGCTATGCTATGCTCACATGTTCCAACTAGACTACAGTTGCAGGTATGGGAGTTAACGCATAAAACTTCAGCGTCGATTCCAGTGGAAACTGGGGGTCGCCGCATAAGTAGCCGCTAGCGAGGCACTCAGGTCAGGCCCCCCTATAGTCTATAACATAACAGACTCACCAAAATCCGCGATTAACGTGTCTGATGGTTCTTTTGTCAGAAGACAGCCTTGCGTCACGGGGCTGTGTCTTATGCGAAGGCATGATAAGCAGATTTCATCACTTGTAACTGGTCGGTAAGAGATGACCCACGGCCTTACAACCCCTTCTATTGATCTCAACTTCTTATCACGCCGAGCCACACATCTTCCTAAAGAAGCACTACAGACATTTTCAGCGATGATGGCACGCAAATGTAACAAACTGGGTGCACACATAATTCAAGGCGAACAGCACATGGTAAGCACGCCGCTGGAATTCGTAAAACTGTGTAAAACGCTATTACTGTTTTTTAAACACAGTCTTACCTTAATACGTACCACAGCTTTGGATGGTTAGGCACTTTGGTTGGTTGGTTGATTTCTGAGAGGGGACTAAACACAGCGAGTTAATCGGTCCCATCGGATTAGGGAAGGATGGGGAAGGAAGTCGGCTGTGCCCTTTCGAAGGAACCATCCCGGTATTTGTTTTAAGCGATTTAGGAAAATAACTGAAAACGTAAATCACGATGGCCGGACGCTGGTTTGAACGACCGTCCTCCCGAATTCGAGTCCAGTGTGCGTTGGACACTTTCCCATAAGCCCTGTGTACACAATTCCTCCACAGTCGAAGACAACCTTGCTTACTGATGGCGCAACTTTTCATTTCTCAGAGGCGCTGAGGCGTGGCTTCATTCCACATAAGCTCTCTTTGTTGCTGGTGTGAATTGACGGACCCACGCCTCATCGCCGGTAATGATGTGGCTTAGGAAATCATTGCGGTGTAATCTGAAGGAAGTCGAGAGACGCCACAAATCTTGCTCCTTTGACTGCAGCTGACTGTGATGGCGGAACCCAGTGCGGGCAGTCTCCGGTAAGGTAGACGATCTTAGACGCTCGAATCAACACTGCCTACTCAGACAGGCTTCTACTGTCTGTTGAGCAATGTCCGCTGACAGGCACTCTGCGATTCCTGCGTATCAGCTCCGCGGCAGGCTGGACGCTGATCGTTTCTGGTCGATGTGATGGCCTCGCTTCCTGATCAGCATCACCAACGCCTGTGGGGTCTTTGTCAAATTGCTGGCACCATTTCACTGCGGCTGTACTTTGGCCCGCGTGCCTCCAGAATTTCACGGTGATGTTTCGCCACCAAGGGCCGTACTGTCCCCTGTACTCAACTTTGGAGTATGTTTCCAGTAGACACTTCAATTCACCCGCACATTGAGGTGCACCTATTACCCGTACCTCTGCACATCTGTCTGCAGCAAACACAGAGCATACTCTTTCTTCTTAGTCGTACAACGTGCATCTCTGATTGCGCAATGGTCTTACCATGTGTAACGTACTTTCGGAAGTCCTCGTTTATAGGAGGCCCCTACCAGCAGCATGATGTTGATACAGCACACATTCGTCCTATCACCCTGGTGTACCGTCACACTGTGCAGAGGTAATGCCGCTAACGACTTCATTTTGTCTGAAAAATTCACCAGCGGCCTAATGTTAGGCGAATGCGATAATGGAAACAGAAGGTCTGAGTAATTCACTGGACGTGCCACAAAATGGAACTGTGTAATCGGTATAGGACAGGCATTTTTCCCTCTTTGAATAGACAAATGGTTGAAATGGCTCTGAGCACAATGGGACTTAACATCTGAGGTCATCAGTCCCCTAGAACTTAGAACTACTTAAACCTAACTAACCTAAGGACATCACACACATCCATGCCCGAGGCATGACTCGAACCTGCGACTGTAGCGGTCGCGCGGTTCCAGACTGAAGCGCCTAGAACCGCTCGGCCACTACGGCCGGCTGTGAATAGACAGGTGATTCTAATATGAGGGTCACTTCAAAAGAAATGCACACTTTTTTTTAATCCATCTTTTATCCTACATGTTTGTAAGTTTTACAGTGTGTAGATACATCCTTTAGGAACAATATTTTCATTTCTCCACATAATTTCCATCCCTCTCAACTGCCTTACGCTATCTTGGAACCAGCGCCTGTATACCCGCACGGTAAAATTCTGGACCAACCTGTTGGAGCCACTGTTTGGCAACGTGCACAAGGGAGTCAGCATCTTCAAACCTTGTTCCACCAAGAGAGTCAGTTTCCCAAAGAGATGATAGTCACATGGAGCCAGGTTAGTACTGTAAGGCGGGTGTTTCAGTGTTGTCCATCAGAGTTTTGTGATCGCTTCCATGGTTTTTTGACTGACATGTGGCCGTGCATTGTCGTGCAACGGCAAAACGTCCTGCTTTTGCCGATGTGGTCGAACACGCTCAGTCGAACTTGAAGTTTCTTCAGTGTCGTCACACATGCATCAGAATTTATGGTGGTTCCACTTGGCATGCTGTACACAAGCAAGAGTCCTTCGGAATCGAAAAACACTGTACCCATAACTTTTTCAGCAGAAGGTGCGGTTTTGAATTCTTTTTATTGGGTGAATTTGCATCATGCTACTCCATTGATTGCATCCTCGTCTCTAGTGAAAAATGATGGAGCCATCTTTCATCACCTGTCACAATTCTTCCAAGAAATTGATCTCCACCATTCTCGTACTGTTCCAAAAGTTCACTGCATACCGTTTTTCTTGTTTCTTTGTAAGCCACTATCTACATGCTACGAACCCACCTGGCACAAACCTTTCTTAACGCCAACACTTTCAGTACTCTGCAGACACTTCCTTCCCCTATTCCAACGTAGCGTGACAATTTGTTCTCTGTCAGCAGTCACCAATTCGTTAACTCTCCGCACATTGTCTGGAGTGTGTGCAGTGCGAGGCCTGCCGCTGCGAGGACAATCCTCAAGATTGCCGTGCCCGCTTTCATCAAGTAACCTGTTGCCCACCGACTAACTGTACTGCGATCGACAGTAGCATCTCCATACACCTTTTTCAATATCTTGTGGATGTTTCCCACTGTCTGGTTTTCACAGCACAGGAATTCTATGACAGCACGTTGCTTCTAACGAACGTGAAGTGTAGCAGCCATCTTGAAGGCATGCTGTGACGGCGCCACTCACGGGAACAGATTGAACTAAGTTTGAAAACAAGCGGGAAGAATGTATCTACACACTGTAAAACTTTGACACATGCAGAATGAAAACTGTATTTTTACAAAAATATTGTGCATTTCTATTGGAGTGATCCTGGTACAATAAGAACGGAAAGGTTGATTAAAATGCACTCTATAGTGCCCTTGTCGTAAAGGACAGTTACCTGCCGTCTAGGCGCCCTCTCAGCCATTACCTAAGCCATCACTGGACGGAGAAGTTAAAGAGGGATGCGGTCAGTACGCTCTTCCTCCGACTGTTAGCACTGGAGGAGAAAACAAGAACCGCTACTTTTGTTAAAACAACTCCACCATTCGTCGTCATTAAGCTGAGTGCATCCCGTTCCTGGGTGCTCCCAAGGAGAAACACTGGGCGATGCCGGAGACCTAACCCGGCGTAGCAGTGCCGCCTCTGCTGGTCTCGTCCAGAAAAATTCCGCTCGGACCAGACACGATGCGCAGCGCACGTCCTCGGCTTGTCCGAAGAGTAACCCATAAGGACAAGAGTCTAATATTCAATCTATCACTTCAGTTCCTCGGCAGCTTTCGATCTTATTTTCAGTGTAATAAACCTTGGAAACTCCCGTTTCTTCGACCAGCAGCTCCTACCTCTTGCCTCGACACTAACAATGCCGAAGCCGCAAGCGAGCACGTACGGTGAAACGCCCCCTTAGAAAAATTATACAAGACTGTGATTAAACTGACACACAATATTTTTTTAGCGCAACGCAATCTGACTTTCAGTAATCCCTATAAGAGAATGGCCCTGACTAACATTAACCTATACGTTTCACAAATCACTTACCTCACAAAAATCTTCGTTACTCGAACTACTGCAATACAGCGAGCGCCACTACTGCCAGCTAACTAAAAGATTCAAACTACGGAAGGCACTAACTACTGATAGGCATAGTTAGCAAATGAAAGATTTTGATAGAGAACAAACAATGTATTTACCTCAGTAGTGATCAAAAGTCATAATGTATATCCAGTCTTACAGATTTCAAACCTCCGCCATCTCTCTCCCCACATCCACCACTGCTGGCGGCTCACCTCCAACGGCGCAACGCTACGCGCTGTTAACATCCATCTGCCCAACACTACAATGACAGACAACAATGCAAACTAGCCACAGACTGCGCACAGCACAGCCAGTGATTTTTCATACAGAGCGCTATGTGGCATTACCAATAAGAAAACCTAAACAGCCTACTTACAACGGTAACTCACAATGCTCTTCTTCGAAACTGAGAACTATCGATAAAACGACGCACACTCAAATCGGCAAGTTAACTGTTAGTTATCCGTTCTAGAACCGGATTGAGAATTCTCGCCGTAAGGAAGTGAACCCCTCCTGCAATTTAAAATAGTTCATAACCGAACCTGCCATTTCTCAAGCTGCGAGCAACTTCAGAACATTGTCGGTGTTTGAGCTGAGGAAATGTAAATGATTGCCATTTGCGTGTCGTTGATATTCCCGTTATTTCTGGCCTAGCAGGCGTTCCAGAAATGCCTAACGTTTTAATAGCAACAAAAAAATTGAAATATTTTAATACTATAGTAATTTTTTTTCATTAGCACTTATTCTTCCGCTTTACCGTAATTCCCAAGAAATTGCAACTCAGGGAAATATAGCATTTGAAAAGCATTTCTCCAAAAAGTTGACACAATAATTTAAGGCCTATAATAAAAATAGCAACAACCTCTCACAACTTTGGTAACCTCATAATTTACACAGCATAAAAGTCACGGTGCAGTCGCCGTTGCCAGTATTTCACTTAGCACTCTGACTGTGGACACAGCTCTCAAGGTTATGATTATAGAGTAGCTGTTTCTTTCGCTCTTTTCCGCCTACGTTCGGCACGTTCGTCTTTCTGTTAACTTGTTACCTTTTTTTTTCTCCTCGGTGGAAGATCTGTCCCTTTGTGTCTTGTCTTACTCAGCTTCCTGTCGTTTCTCGGCTACTGTACCTGTGGACTCACGAACTGTGTCGGATTTGTTGCTGACAGCAGGTAAGGTCTGCCTGTGAATGTAATATGCAACTTTTTATAGCTGGAATGTTTTCTGTAGTCGGTGAGGCCGCAAGCCAAATCTTGTGCATGATCCCACAAAGGCAGTTGAAGAATGTACTTCATTAAACGTAACTTCTGGAACCTTTTGCATTTTTTGAGACAATTTCCATGCTACTGTATTATTCTCCGACAGGACTAAAGCACGTGCTCCCCTCTATTTAGATCCGCGCCTGCTTAAATTGTTGTACCTTGTGGTTCAGACGTCTCTCGTACTACAAGGAATTTCCATGATGACCCAATCTTTCACGAACGAAAGAGAAGGGCAAATGCATCACATTGACACAGGGAACAAAAAAGTAATAAAATATCAAACTTGCTGTCGGTTTGTTGACAACGATAAAAATTCGCGTACACACTTATCTGTAAAAATTTTAGTTGGTTCTACGTCGTAAACACTTTTTCTACGTGGCGTCCCCCAGCTCCTATGCATGACATCATCTCGCAAAGTTCTGTCGTACGTGTTCGAAGAACGCTGGTTTTGTTCGAACAGCGACACAGGCAGCAGGAGTGCCCATCGAGATCTCTTCAGTTTCTCCGGATGTTTCGTACACAAAACTTTTCACGTGACCATAGAAGATCGAATGGAGTGACGTGGCCGGCCGCTGTGGCCGAGCGGTTCTAGGCGCTTCTGTCCGAAACCCCACTGCTGCTACGGTCGCAGGTTCCAATCCTGCCTCGGGCATGGATGTGTGTGATTCCCTTAGGTTAGTTAGGTTTAAATAGTTCTGATGACCTCAGATGTTAAGTCCCATAGTGCTCAGAGCCATTTGAACCATTTTTTGGAGTGACGTTGGACAAGGTAAACGACCTAGCCAGGAAAAAACCTCTTTTTTCTTATTCAACTTTAAATGAAAGCCTGCTGCAGATACTCACGAAAAAAAATGTGCATAGTGTTTTGACGCTCCATCATGACAGAAAAAAATCCCGACATGAAGATCAAGTGGGATACTTTCAACAGCGTGAGGAGTATGCCCCTCAGAAACACAGTGTTTACTGCTGTAGTTAAGCGAGGCAGAAACAGATAAGCCACGTTTAGATATAGCTGCCAACATCACAAGTTATTTCCTTGCTACGGGCATTCGTTACGTTTTATTTATGAACTCGGGAAAATGTGTGCAGATACATGTCTGGAGTTCTGTTACACAACGAAATGCCCAATGTACAGTAGCGTAGCACACCGCTAGAGGACAGATTACAATATAGTCCAGTCCATTGATAAAGTGAAGTATCGCGCTGTAATTGACTTTCTGCGTTTCAAGGGGATAAAATCTGCAGCTATACACGCTGAGTTGTTAGAAATGTACGGGTTCGATGAACTGTGGTGGTCAGGTGCTGAACACGCTTCTAGCGTGGAGAAAAGTTGAATGACGCAGAATGAAGAGGCAGGCATCTTTCCGTGAACAGAGAATCGGAAGAGAAGTGAATGCCCTGGTGGTCGAAGAACGGCGTATGAAAACGGAGTCTATACAGGAAAACGCGAAAATCAGTCACGCATCGCTTATCAACATCTTGCACGACATTTCGGACATAACAAACGTCGCAGTGCGCTGCTTTCTGCGACTGTTCACGCCAAATCCAAACGTCCGTCAAACCGAGACATTCGTGTCAGGCCAATTCCCATAACTCGTTCAGCTGCCTTATCACCATGGAAGAATGCTCGCCGTATCCCTGTGACCCTGAGACAGAGAAGCAAAGCAAGTAGAGGAAACATGATATTCACCACCGCCAAAAATGGCAAAGACACAATTATTATCAGACACAGGTGATTCTGACTGTTTTTTGAGACCACCACTGTGCGGTGCAACACATAATAGTCGTAAGGAGCAGGAATATGGTACACAATTTCCGTAGCTACAGTGGACAAGCTTTCCAATCGTAAGGTATTTCGAATTTGCTGAAGTCGATAAAGAGGCCTTATGTACCGGGTGGGTACCCACGATGGTCCAGTGTGGGTTGTAATTACCGTGTGGCAGGAAACACGGTAGAAATGCTAATGCATTAAAGCTGAACTGAATTACATTGGAAAAGAATAGTCGCTACTTTTGCCATCGTTGTAAATTGATTCTATCCCAATATGACATCTACGCTGCCATTTGACAACCCGTACACTATGTGAATAGTGTCGCTATAGAAGCTATGCGGTGTTAGTGAAACTGTGAACGGCACCAATTACAGAGTAGATGCTATCACCGCCTGAAATGTCTGAGGAGAGGCCCGATGATATAAAATTCTTTAAAGAAAATGATAATGCAATTTGAAAGCACTGGTGAGCTTGGTGTGGCACCTGGAAGAGGAAGTCGTCCTGTCCCGGTGAAAGTTACACTACTGGCCATTAAAACTGCTACACCAAGAAGAAATGCAGATGATAAACGGGTATTCACTGGACAAATATATGATACTAGAACTGACATGTGATTACATTTTCACGCAATTTGGGTGCATAGATCCTGAGAAATCAGTACCCAGAACAACCACCTCTGGCCGTAATAACGGCCTTGGTACGCCTGGGCATTGAGTCAAACAGGTGCAGCTGCCCATGCAGCTTCAACACGACACCACAGTTCATCAAGAGTAGTGACTGGCGTATTGTGACGAGCCGCTTACTCCGCCACTATTGACCAGACGTTTTCAATTGGTGAGAGATCTGGAGAATGTGCTGGACAGGGCAGCAGTCGAACATTTTCTGCATCCAGAAAGGCCCGTACAGGATCTGCAACATGCGGTCGTGCATTATCCTGCTGAAATGTAGGGTTTCGCAGGGATCGAATGACGGGTAGAGCCACGGGTCGTAACACATCTGAAATGTAACGTCCACTGTTCAGAGTGCCGTCATATAGAACCCAATGGTGTAACGGCACGATGGGAACTGATGGAATGTGATGGCATGCACCCATATGGGAAACAGTCTGTCATGGAGCTATCCTCTAAGGCATAACTGCACATAGTGAGATAATACGTTTTATAGGGACGGAAAAAAAACAAATATCCAGAGGCTGAATTTGTGCATTGGTTCCAGGTGGTATGAACTGCAATGTCACAATTTTTTTTAGGATAGATAGTTTGTTCTGAACGAGTATGATTTGCCAGGAATAGAGCACAAGGAACTTATTTTGACCAGCTGTTGGCCAAAGTCAGTGTTCACACCATAGCTGTAGTTCTCTTACGCCTATTTCCGCAATATAGCTTGATGTGACAAATCTTCTCTACTGTCCTTGCAAGATGACGGACACGAAAAAGAATCGTAAGGGGCAGGGCACCTCCAACTGCTCACAGTACAATAAATAACTTTCCAGCCAATTTACCATCCAGATTAACAGTTGACTTAACTGTATACGAATGCGTTAAGGCACTGGTATTAGTTGATCTTGATACAATTCTCTTGGTACCTCTAATTTCTAGGCTTCCTTTCATATGAATTTCCTCTTCAGATGCCTATGGTCGGAGATCAACAATTTTCTTGCTGAACGATGCGATGCGTTTGTTTATCTCATCTACAAATTATCGGGCTGATTCCGTCGTTTGCTGTGCTTCCTCAAGCTGAAGTTTTGTTTTAAATTTCGTTATCTTACTTCTTCCAATTCTGAAGCACTGTTTTAAGTTAGGTAACCATCCACTGCTTCCCCTGAAATTATTGTATTTTTACGTCACACACAATTTGATGTGCGTGACGTAGTATCTCACTAGCATACTCATCCGGTAAATTGTATCGAGCATCCTTGAAACGCGCCAACACCAATTTTTGTAACAAGCGTGGCCGGCCGGGATGGCCGAGCGGTTCTAGGCGCTACAATCTGGAACCGCGCGACCGCTACGGTTGCAGCTTCAAATCCTGCCTCGGGCATGGATGTGTGTGATGTCCTTAGGTTAGTTAGGTTTAAGTAGTTCTAGGTTCTAGGGGACTGATGACCTCAGAAGTTAAGTCCCTTAGTGCTCAGAACCATTTGGACCATTTTGTAACAAGCGCGCCTTGTCCTCCTTTGAATATCCGTAGTTTTTCTTATGTGCTACAAGGCCATATTGCTGCAGACTTATTCAAAATGTGTTTATATCTGTTTTTACTACGCTGGTGATAATCTTGCATGTATGTTACCACGTTTAGTTCCCGTTCCTTGGGCAACGAATGTCCTTTACTACGTTTCACTGCAGACGGGATTTGTGGTTTCCTGTCCGACAAGGCTGATTTTTTTTATCTCAAAACATATTTTCCAAAATTAGCACATTAGCCAGAAACCTTACTGCTCTCAGATTAGTAATTATATTCCTCTATTAACTCTTTAAAGCCACGTGTACCGTTAATTGACAGTGACTGTCAATCCTCTTACAACAGTTGTTCATCAGGATGGTTATTCGTTTCTTCAGATATCTTCCTCCGGCCTTCAATAATTCAACAGAAATGTTTCGTGGACCAGGTTATCGGCCAATCTTCATTTTAATTAATGCACAATTCACTTTCTATATTGTATTGTTTATATTTCGATCAGTTACTTCCATGTTACAAAATATGAAAAGGTTTATCAAAGACTGTTACAAAATAAGAAAACGTTTATCAAAGACCGTTACCAGCGTCCCTTATTGTATTACCTTTCGCGACCAACATAAGAGATCGCACAGCAAAATGTGCGGAAAACATTTGGAATACGACGTAAGATAATATCACCACATCAATAGTTAAACCGAAACAAGCTCTGTTTTGACGGAGATCTAGTTTTTAGCGCACAGGAAAGCTGACTGTGATATCGTGTTTTATGAATCGTTTACAAGTTTATGAGTAGGGTTAAACAACATCCAAGAAACCATACCAAGGTGTAAGGTGTCAGGCAAATCCAACACCTTCCATGAAAACCCTGACATGATAAGCAAATCCAGTAGTATGTCACATAGCTCCGAATAAATCGTGACATTAAATTAACCAAAGTAATGCGAGTAACAAGTGAGCAAATGGAATACCACATACTAACACAAGAATGCATAAATGCATGTCATCCTTCCCACCTTGAGACAGACGCAGTTCCGAGGGGAGAAACGAGAACAGAAGCCGAGAGCAGAACCGTGTTAAGTTAGAAGGCCTTACGACAAAGGGCGGATACCCACATCTCCAGCTAACCGTTAGGACCACCCCCCAGCCCATGTGCCTTAGCATGAGACTTTTTCCCGTCTCTGTTACGTCAGGACCACCCCCCAGCCCATGTTAAAAGCTAGAGTCCTCCAGAAGAACAGTATAGATCTTACGATAACACAAAAAGGGCCACACCACCCACAAGTTTTAGCGTGAGACTTTTTCGCGTCCGTATTGCCGCTGTAGCCTGAACCTGAGGTTTATATATCGAAACGTTGCTTCAGCAAATTATTTAATGGTCACTGAAACACCTTTTCATATTTCTGTAAACTGAAGTGACACAATCCGTATCACAATTATGTACATTGTTCATGTGGCAAGTATGGTGAGAAAAATCACATTTTCAGTTAAAATACCGTTTTTTCCCGCGCCCTGAAAACTTATTTTCTTATCTTCCTCCCCTTTTATAAAGAATGTTAGACCACCATTAGCTTGACGCCCCCTGAGCCCGAACGTTTGAAGCTTTAAGTTTTGTACCAAAGTCTAGATCTCGGTAAATTTTCTTTTTTCTTCTTTCTGAAAAGAATCTGTAACAATGAACTCATCACGCACTCAAGTCAAATCTGCTAAAAAATCTCGTGCTTTATGTTACTCATCATTTCTGGGATTTGATCGATCCCTACTGGAACTTGTTTAACTGACGGTTCTGTCTCACGATTTAATGCTGTGATTATTTTCGTTTTTCATGCACAAGACAAATTAGGTACTTCGGCAAGAAAATTTACAATTCATTATTAAAATTGAACACGCTTTTGTAGTTACCATCATTGCTGATACAAAGCTTCTAATTTATTTATGTATGTTGTCAGCTCCTGTGTCAGAATTCGTACCTTTTCACGACAAACCATCATTATTGACACAACTAGTGCCACAGTTTGATGTACAGTTAATTTAGATACTCGGACATTAGAGGAGAAAACATTTAACGTTTGGTTGACATATCGTAATTTGCTTCCAGTAATTTTCGTGCTAGTCATACCAGGAAAACAAATTTTTTTCCCTAAACAAACTGAAGACGAGGACATTGTACTTGCTGCAGCTGCTGGTATCCCTCGAAAGCTAAAGGCGACCGGGGTACCGAGGTGGGACCGGTGGGTCGCTCTTTCCCTCTGCCTTCCTGGCTCAGGGTCAGATGACCTAGCAGTTTGGTCGTTGGACAATACCCGAACGTACATGAAAGGAGCATAGCTCAAAGGCCTTTACTGTTTATGCCCGGTTCGTGGTCTTCTGCCACGACGCGGAAGTGTGGTATTCAGAAAGGATTATGAAGCATCATGGCGGAAGCAGTGTTTTTGACGAAGTAAGCAAAATAGCGCAGGAAAGGAAAAATCTAGGTGTCTGAACATGTATGTAACTGTGAAACGCGTAGAGGTAGAGTGCGTAAAAACTGAACTGCAGCTCCAATTTTCCTTAGCATTATTCCGAACCTTTGCACATACCTCGCTTGACGCTTTTCGCTGGGTTCTCATTACAGCTGAGGAGAAAATTTAAAAATAGACGACCAGTATAACCTAAAGGGAAGCTAGCATTTACACTCTGATTGTTAGCAACTGAAGACATTTGCATTTATGATTATTTCGTACTTCAATAGCTACTGTATAGTAAATAGTATCCAATGCCTGTAGTGCCATATGCGAAGCACTTCAAGAATTTTATTGAAGTGCACTAAGGAATATAATGGTAAAATATGGTTAATGAAATATATATTCGATTGCGATCTGTCACATATGTTATATGATAAAATCTCCTATGTGGTTTCTTAGAGGGTAGCCAGCGTGATCCCAGGTAAGCTATTTTTATTTATCATGACAAATTTCAAACATAAGAATGATACACCAGCCGTGTAAATTCACTTAACACGTACGTAACCAATGAGAATGATCAGGGCGTTCCTATGTATTTTAAATTTTAGTCAGCATTGTAGACAAATGGTTCAAATGGCTCTGAGCACTATGGGACTTAACATCTATGGTCATCAGTCCCCTAGAACTTAGAACTACTTAAACCTAACTAACCTAAGGACATCACACACATCCATGCCCGAGGCAGGATTCGAACCTGCGACCGTAGCAGTCACGCGGTTCCGGACTGAGCGCCTAGAACCGCGAGACACCGCGACCGGCGCATTATAGACACTTATTAAGACTTGTTTACTTTGTAGCAAATGTACTGCACTTTCACACTTCAATAAAAAGAAGTACAAAGCTTGTCACTCCGTTTCAGCCTCGTGGAAGAATCTAATGCGTTTATCTTCTTTTTTAGGTCCCTTGTTGGACCTGGGAGCGCTGCTGCCATTTTATACCAGTAATGTTTCTTTTTCTTCGGTATTTGTGCTGTGGCTCTTTTGGGTCCCAGCGCCACATATGAAATGTATATTTATCTATCAGTATCGTCTTCAGACGACAGTCCATCGCTCATGCAACTCATGTCAACAACAGAAACGATGAAGCTGAGAGAATGCGAACTTCCTTTGGTGATTCACTAAAAGATCGACAACCACTGGAACAAAAGCGAATGCGAATCTGTTCCGACCAGACGGAACTACAGTCGTCTGGTCACAACAGTGGGTTCTTATATTGCTCTGGGAGATGGCTCGTCGAACTACGATAAATGAAATATTAGTTCACTTCATTATATGACTAATAAAAAGAGTTACTTAATTTTATACTGTCTTTGCCACAGGCGTGCTTGATAATTTATGTCCGTCATTGACTATTGAAGCATCAGTAGATGAACTACACTACTGGCCATTAAAATTCCTACACCACGAAGATGAAGTGCTACAGACGTGAAATTTAACCGACAGGAAGAAGATACTGTGGTATGCGAATGATTAGCTATTCAGAGAATTCACACATGGTTGGCGCCGGTGGCGACACCTACAACGTGCTGACATGAGGAACGTTGCCAACCGATTTCTCATACACAAAACAGCAGTTGACCGACGTTGCCTGGTGAAACGATGTTGTGATGCTTCGTGTAAGGAGGAGAAATGCGTACCGTCACGTTTCCGACTTTGATAAAGGTCGGATTGTAGCCTATCGCGATTGAGGTTTATCGTATCGCGACATTGCTACTCGCGTTGGTCGAGATCCAATGACTGTTAGCAGATTATGGAATCGGTGGGTTCAAGAGGATAACACGGAACGCCGTGCTGGATCCCAACGGCCTCCTATCACTAGCAGTCGAGATGACAGGCGTCTTATCCGCATGGCTGTAACGGATCGTGCAGCCACTTCTCGATCCCTGAGTCAACAGAGGGGGCCGTTTGCAATACAACAACCATCTGCACGAACAGTTCGACGACGTTTGGCTGCGGTTACCCTTGTCGCTGCATCACAGACAGGAGCGCCTGCTATGGTCTACTCAGTGACGAACCTGAGTGCACGAATGGCAAAACGTCATTGTTTCGGATGAATACAGGTTCTGTTTACAGCATCATGATGGTCGCATTCGTGTTTGGCGACATCGCGTTGAACGCACATTGGAAGCGTGTATCCGTTATCACCATATAGGCGTATCACCCGGCGTGCTGGTATGGGGTCCCATCGGTTACACGTCCCGCTCACCTCTTGTTCGCATTGACGGCACTTTGAACAGTGTGTTACGGCCCGTGGCTCTCCCCTTCGTTCGATCCCTGCGAAACCCTACATTTAAGCAGGATAATGCACGACCGCATGTTGCAGGTCTTTAACTGGCCTCTCTGGATACAGAAAATGTTCGACTGCTGCCCTGGCCAGCACATTCTCCAAATCTCTCACCAACTGAAAAAGTCTGGTCAAACTGGCTCGTCACAATATACGCCAGTCACTACTCTTGATGAACTGTGGTATCGTGTTGAAGCAGCATGGGCAGCTGTACCTGAACACGCCATCTAAGCTCTGTTTGACTCAATGCTGAGGCGTATCAAGGCCGTTATTACGGCCAGAGGTGGTTGTTCTGGGTACTGATTTCTCACGATCTATGCAGCCAAATTGCGTGAAAATGTAATCACGTGTCAGTTCTAGTATAATATATTTGTCCAATGAATACCCGTTTATCATCTGCATTTCTTCTTGGTGTATCAATTTTAATGGCCAGTAGTGAAATTAACAGACTCTTCTCTCGAAGTACAGCATCCAACATTTACAAGAATGCATCTGAAACTTGAATAACTCTTTATCCCTGCTTGATGATGTTGGCTGCTGCTGAGGTCACAAAACGGGCAGAGCGCTCTCGTGCTTGGTTCTAATTTCCCTACGCGCGATGGCTCTGCTGTGCTGAGAGACAGCGACGTGTCTTCTTCAGCCTCTCCCATTCGCCGTTGAGGATTGCAGCGGGACATCGCTAACGTCTGCGGTACTGACGTGCGTTTATTAGCAAGTTCGATGTTCCACCGCGCTCTTTGGACGACACCGCAGAATCAAACTCGTCCGAGTGCAGTTTACTCACGAGCCTGCAGCGTTTACTCCAGAGGAAACGCTTATTCGCTTTTGCACTTTTTCGATCGCAGTGGTGTAAAGGGGGGTGGGGGTGAGATTACGCTTGTGTTGTCTGCTCCACGTTGTGCTGCTGAAGT